>NC_066362.1:207424915-207724915 GCF_013377495.2 Cygnus atratus
GTGAAATGGCATCACGTCAGAGGCCTCACTTCTCCTCCCCACTGGGGGAAAGCTCCCCAGGGGAAGCAAACGTGGCAATCTCCAGCCAGGCAGCGAGGGGACTCGGGACCTGGCCGCACATCCCTGTAAGAACGAGGCTCCAGCACCAAGCACGGCCGGTGGCTACCTTATTTGAAACTAAGAGAAGACAAAAAAAATACAGAAATGCAACTTCGGAAAGCCAGAAACCAGCCTCACGGGGACCCCAGCTGCTCGCACCTGAGTAAAGCTGCTGCCCGCAGCAGCCAGGAAGCATTCTGCTGTTAGCTCCAAGAAAGGGGCAGGAACACAAGCGCTTCGTGTCACTGCAGCCACCGCCGCATCCGAGCACGCACACAGCTCACTTGTCAAGCTCTCACCTTCCCCTAAACCCCTTCTCACCGCTCCCTCCTCAGCAGGGGGACAAACCCTAGGGGAAGTTTCAAGACGTTCACGTCTCGGAAGCGAAGTGCAGCACAAACTTCACCTCTTTCCCCTGCCTTGTTCCTTCTGCTCTCCTGCCAGCCTCATTTACATCACGTCCAATTCCAGGCTGCGACACCTTCTGGCAGCTACCTTGTCTCTTCGAATCTCGCTCGGAAGTTTATGGTGTGCTTTGGGTATTGCAAACATAAACAATCAAGCCATAAAGTAACAAAGATTTGTTGCCACTGCAATATCAACACCAGCACAGGCTACCTAAGCTCTTCAAGGAGAATAACACCCCTGCATTGCACCTGATCTGTGCTTTCTAGTAGAAGGGCGGAAAGAAAATAGCTTCCCCTTCTTAAACCCTACAATCAGGAACTTGTAACAGGTCTCGAAGGAACATCCGCAGCAGCTGGGAACCAGGATGTGGCTTGCGAAACCTAAAAAAGGGCTGAGGCTCTGGTTAAGAACTCGGTGCCGCGCTGCTGTCAGCTCAGAGAAATAAAATGGTGAAACCTCAAGGTGCTGAGGACCCGAGAGTCGCTGTCACACCACCCTGAAGTCAGCCAGCGCGCGCTCTGGGGTGGCCCTGGTTACGTGAGGTCAGGAGGAGCTACCTGATTTTCACGGACACTGAAAGAACATGACAAGGACAAAAGAAAGCGGAGAATAAAGAAGGTAATTAACGTGCCTGTCTTCCTAAACTCCCCCTGATTCAGCTTACCAGCGAAGTACAAACAGGTATGTGAAACAAGCAGGCTGTTGTAGGCCTTTCAAGCCTTGGCGTTGAGGCGCTGTTTTTCAATTTGAGAAAAATGTGAGCAATTAGGGACTGAGAAGACAGTTTTCCGAGGTGATACCTCTGCAACAGATAGCCCAGTTCCCGAAAATGGTCAGATTTCATCTAAGTCATCAAGGGGGAGGAAATGACAGGCGCATAGATCAGCATTGGGAAGAAAGGGAGATGAAAACAGAGCAGACTCAAGCGTGCACACGTGCTTCGTGCACAAACCCTGATGAAACTTCTCAGTGAGTTCTTCCGGAGCGATTCAGCCCCCAGCACCAGCAGTGCCTTTCCCTCACCAACAATCTCACTTCCTTCCGAAATAACCAGCGCTTGGACACACGGCACGTGGCAGAGGGCGCGGGGATGCCTCGAGAGCGTGACACTTGTTAAGTTCTTGCAGCGTAACCACAAAGCGCTCTCGTTTCAGAGCTGCAAGCTGAGCACACCTGCGGGAGACGTCCGGAGATATTTCACCAGCACCTTCCCCTACAAGAATTGACTTAGGGGGTTAGCTGACCATTTTAAAGAAACGTCACCAGATGTTGCATACAGCGAGGGTGACTTCAACGGATATGCAGCAAGGGTGACTTCAGCTTCATCAGACACAAGGAAACGGTGCTCTTTAGGAATTACGAGCATACAGAGATTAATGAAAATAGAAATGAAAATAGAGTTAAAGCGTTTTCAAGTGCAGCCAGCCCTCTTTTGAAGTTGAGTGGAAGATGCCACATACACCACTCTGTAGATACGCCCTGACACAGGGGCAGCTGCTTTTGTCTTCTTGGGAATAAAAGGGAATAAAACGTCCCCAGATCTTTAGCTTTGTCTGCCAGCAGGGCTCAGCAACCCCCAAACACAACAAAGGGGCTGTGCCACGAGCACCTGAAACCGAGCTGAGAGCAAAGCTGCTGCCCCAAAGGGGGACCAGGGAAGGGTTTGGGGTGGAAGGGGCCCTAAAGCCCTCTCAGCCTGGGCACCCCCAGCCCCTCAGGGCAGCCTGGGCCAGGGCCTCGGCGCCCTCAGAGGGAAGAATTTCTTCCCAACGCCTCCCCGAAGCCTCCCCCCTGCCAGGCTCCAGCCGGTGCCCCTCGTCCTGTCCCCCCAGCCCTGACCAAGAATCCCTCCCCAGCTTCCCTGCCTCCCCCTGCAGGCCCTGGCAGACCCCCTGGAGCTCCCCCGTCGCGCCCCGCACCTTGTCGAGCAGCCCGTTCCTGCCGCCTTTGGCCGCCATCTTCTCGCCTCCCTCCTCCTCCTCCTCCTCCTCCTCCTCCTCCGCCGACCTGGGCGCTGCGGATTGGCCGCGCGAGGCATGCTGGGAGTTGTAGTTTTGTGCCCCACCTCCCGTTGCCATGGCGACGGCGCGGCGAGGGGAGGGGGAGAAGATGGCGGGCGCGGCGCGGAGGCTGAGGGGGGGGAGGGGGAAGAGGGCGGGCGGCGCCGGGTCTGCGGGGTGAGGAGGGGGGTAATGAGTGCTGTGGGTGCACGGATTGAAGTGTCAGGGTGTATCTGGGACGTGCGGGGCTGTGGGAGTTGTGTGGGGGTGTTCAGGCGGTGTTACGTGTGGTGCTGTTCCGTGCATATGGGTGTTCATGTGGTGCTGGTGTGTGTGGGTGTGCTGGGTGTCTGGGACACTGTAGGGGACAGGTACGAGTGTGTCAGGACTGAGGGAGACGCGTGTGCAAGGTGGGGTGTGAGTGGGGTGTGCGTGGGGAGCGGTGGTGCAGGCGGGTGGGGATGCTGGGGGCTGCTGGTCACAGAAACACCAAATCTTTTAGGTTGGAAAAGTTCTCCAAGATCGCCTAGTCCGACCTTAAGCTGAAAGAGAAACAAGTCTCATGCGTTTTTCATAAACGCCTGAACCTCCGTGAAGATTTCCTAACGTGACCCACTCACCACAAGGCACCTAATTTCCAGCACACCTGTACCTTACCCTTGGCTTTGGCTCAATTTCCTCACATTCCTGTGATGTCAAATTCACAGTCTCCTTCCTCTGTACCCCCGTGAAGCAAGACCTCAGAAATCCTGAGATTTAAAAGTATTTTTTCACAAGTCACGCGGGCAGCTGTGTGCCCCTGGCATGCCCTGTGCCACCACCATCTCGCCGCTGTGCCACCCAGCAGTGCCAGCATGGCGCTGAGCACCTCTGTGGGTGCTGAAACACCATCTTTACCCATACCGATGGTGCCGTGCTTCATGCTACAGTTAACTACTGATGTAGCACCTCCGAACTGTATTTCCAAGGACTGAAAGGTGTGTGATTTTTTTCCCAGAGCCGCCTCAGATTGCAATGGAAAAGAGCTGGGGGAAGGAGGAATGGGTAAAGCCGAAATCCCCTGAGTCACTGTCCACACAGCCTGACCCACACGCTCTCTGGTGTCTGTATTTTGCTCTCTTGAGATGGAAAATAATGCACATATGCCTATCACCTCATTTTGTTCTCCATTTTAGAAGCGATGCTCTTCATGTGGCACTAACAGTGTTCCTTTGCGTACAAGCTGATACTTAATTTGTGACTACCTCTGTAAAGAGCTGCTTAAAGCAAAGTAATGCTGGAGGTAGTGAAAAATTTAACTCATTTATTTGTTTTCCACTTTTCCCAGGAATACTGCAGTCAAGATGGCTACAACCGGACTCTATAAAATGGGTGATGGAAACAATTATGCCACTAACTGCTTTCCTGCCAGAAACATTTTGCACAACAGTAAAGAAGGTGATGCTGAGTGCTGCTGGCGAAGTCACCCTGCAGAATTATGGCATGCCCACAGGGGCAGATCCACCAGCCATGCCAGATACATTCAGCTGTGGTTTTCTGCATCAACATCACAGCTGATAACCCAGATAACAGAACTTAAAGCTATGCCTAAACTGGCCTAAAAAAGTCTTAAAATTGTTTAAGACTGAAATGAAGAGGGCAGAATGTCTAAGGCATCTGTTCAATGAGGGCTCCAGCAGGCATCTCAACATTGTGGCAGGAGGGAAGCAACATCTGACCTTCAGGAAAGGCACATGGATAGCACGGCATGGTTCTTCATCAGTTGTTCTGAGCTAGAGCTTCTTCGTCTCTGGGGTTTGACAGTCACATCTGTGAAATGCTTAGGAATGGCAGAAATGCCTTCTAATATTTGAGAAATAGCGGAGAGGTCTACAGGGCTGGTTGGGGCTGGAACACATAACCTTTTAGGAGAGGTTGAGGGCTCGGAGCTTGTTTTGTCTTGCCAAGAGGAGTCCAAGGGGAGACCAGACTGGGGCTTACAGCTGCCTGAAGCACAGCTACAAAGACAACGAAGCCAGACTCCTCTTAGTAGTGGCAGATGGTATAATGAGGTAAAAAATTGCAGCTTGACAGGTTTAGGTTGGATGCTAGTAGAAACTTCTGCACTGGGTGCAGGCCAAATTACCCTGGGAGGTGGTGGAATTGCTAGGCAAAGACGCTGATCTGATGTTGCTGATGGTCCTGCTTTGGGAGGGAGGGTGGATTGGAGACCTCCAGAAGGCTCTTCTGCCCACATTTCTACATCTGCAGCCCACTGCTCTGTTAGCATCTCTAAAGTAGCATGTTTCTCCTCTTCTGTGGCTGTGGCTGCAGCTTTAATGTTCCTATCTTAAATATATGGTCATTCAACGTTTTATATCCCTGCATTTCTGTTGTGCATTTCCATTGTGCCAGGGGCTGGGCGCTGGCTGCTGGCACCCATAGCCACCCCACGGGCCTGGGCTGAGCCGGGAACCACCAGGGAGACAGCACAGCAGAGGAGAAAGCCCCCACGTTCTGCCTCTGTGGAAGAAAATAATGAAGACAATGTCCTGGATGAGACATTTCTGGTGAGTGCCTCTCCCTCCCCATCTCCCTGCCACTTTCTTCCCCCTTGCTGTGACCCAAGGGACCAAGTGCTACCCTCACCTGGGGGTATTGCTCCGTGAAGAGGGGGAGAGCTGAGGTCTGGTTTTGGGGTTCAGGTCCCAGGAAGAGACATACAAGGTTGCTTACAGATGTGGTGCAGGCCTTAACATTTCATTTTTTTTTTTACTTTCAGATGAAGCACCACTGTTTGAAGAACCCTTCTGACCTATGTTCCGTGAACATAAGCAGCCAAAATCTGGTCTCTGTGAGTATCAGAGGCTCAAGAAGTATTAGGGAACTGCCTTGAAAGTTGAAAAAAAATACTACATTAGCACATAAGTGTCCAGAAATCAGAGAAAACACCTCAGAACCAGGCATATTTCCTGCCCAGGAGGGTGAGCCAGCCAGCTGTGAACAGGCTTGAATGATCTGTCTTGCAGACTGTTGGATTGTGTCTTCACAAAATTAAATTAAATTAAAAAAATTAAAATTAATTAAATTAATTAAAATTAAATTAAATTTAATTGTGTCTTCCCCAAATTAACACGGTCTTCATCAACCGTAGCCTGTTCCTCATTTATGTACACTTGCAAGTTATTTTTCTCTGGGTTCAGGGGTGTTTATCTCAGCTGTGGCAGGAGTTTAACTTCAGTGACTTTTCTTTGGGCTGGTGACTAGCTGGCAGAGCAGAGACAGAACGAGCTGAGGTGCTGATAGTTTTAAGTGTCTTTTTAGGGTCCTGTCCTGGTACCGGGAAGGACAGACGTGCTATATAGAGTGGCAAAGTTTTGTGTGTCACTTGTGGGCATCAGATGTGGCCTAGGAGCCCTGTGACATGCAGAATAGCAAGGTCAGCAGTGGGGGCACAGAGGGGGCTTTGCTTTGGGGCTCAGCTAATCCAGGTCTTCTGGAAGCCAGCCACCAACTCAGCTGTGCTTTAAATGCTCTCCATAGACAGAAAACCAAAGGAAGACTTAACAAAGTGCTATGATTTAAGCATTATGAGAAACGGAGAGACCCACTTGTTTCAGATCAGTTTACAGCTGGAGCTGTTTTGTTTTGTTTTGCTTTGCTTTGTTTTTAATACACCTTTTTTTTTTTTTTCAGGCTAAAGAAGATGATTTCGAGAAATTTGATTGTGTTGCTTTTATAAATGCTGCTGAGAACCTGCTGACGTTAGGTAAGGTAAAAAAAAAAATTTGTTTTTTTGCATTACCAAAAAGCAGATATTGCTTTTCAAGCCAGGGCAGCTTATGCTTGTCTAAACTCAGGTCTAGAGCTTTACAAAGAGTTTTCATGTGCACAGACAGCACTTTGCAGAATTGCTTCCTTTCTGTTACTGAGCTGAAATCCTTGCACTAGTTCCCTCTTTAGTGATGATAATTGTGTGCCACGGTGGTGCCCTTTTTGTTATTAGAAACAAAGCTCCTTACAAAGAAAATCCCCATTTAATATATAGAAACATGGAATAATGAAATGACTTCTCCCAAAGGCTCAGAAGGCTAATGGGGGAGCTGGGAAGTGAATCCAAATCCAGTGTCATGGGCTCAGTTAATTTGACTAAGAAGAAAGGAAATCTGTTTATGACTAGTAAAACGTATAAGCTAAATGTGCTGTCAGTAGCTTCACGCAAGAATCCAGCTGGGGGGGAAGGAAATGCATGAAAGCAAACCAGATGTCTAAGGAGTGGGCTGTTGGGGCGTTATGTGTGCTAGGGACAATTGTCTAACTGAGTTGGCATTTTCTTTCAAACGTGCCAACTGATCATAGTGCAATATTACAGAGTCCTGCTTGTTCCTGCTGGTTTTGGTCCATGACAGACCTTGGGACCTGGCTTGTTCTGTTACTGCTGGTCTTCACTCGCTGGACTGTTTCCTCTTCCACCCTTGCAGAGCCATTTCGGAAGTTTCCGGGGCTGCGGGAACTGGAACTTTCCTTGAACGGCCTAAGAAATCTGAAAATCACTGCTGGAGACTTCCTGCATTTAGAAGTAAGATGAGGGGGAGCTGAGACCTTGGTCATCTCCTCCCTAGCATAACGCTGAAGCCTAACACGTAGCATTGACGTGTGTCCCTGCAGTGTGAGTTCTCTGAAATTGTAGGGTAATCCCCTCTTCCTTGTGAAACCAGGACGTCCCTTCTGCTGTCCCTCAGGGACCTGCACATCTTGCTTCCTCTTCCAGATGCCCACTACTCAGCCCTTTACCACAGGACTCCTTGTTTCCCTGTCACACACCAACCCCTTTGCTGTAGGATCCTCTCCACTCAGCCCATCATAGACTCCCCACTGTTGTCCTCCTCACCTCCTGCCCTTCTTTCGCTCCTCATGGACCCTCATCCTGCCAGTGCCAGGCAGGCTTTCAGTCACCGGTGTCATCCTTCACCTGATTTTGTATGATCCCTGGCAGATCCCCATCCTCTTCCATGCCATGCTCTACCTCCCTGCGTCCTGTCCTCCTCCTCTCCAGGTAGGTTTCTGCAGTTTCCCTGAGTTACAGGCTGCCTTTCTAACACAGCTAAAGAGTCTCTTTTTTTTTGGCTTGTTTGTTTAAAAAAAGAAAAAAGGGACAAAGTGGATCCTAAATACAAAGAATGTGCTTGGGACGTGGTCCTCTCCCTCCAGCTTGGAGTGGGTCGTCTGCTGCAGGAAGCTCAGGCTCTGGATCAGCAGTTCTGACCTCACCGAGGTTTGCTCTCTTCAGGGAGGTGACCCTGCCTGGATTTCTCTCTCACTGTATACATTTTGTGAGTGCTGCTGGGTGGAAAGTTCTGTCTTAAAAGGCTTCTCTCGTGGCTCATCCGAAGAATGGTTTGTGGCTTGGCGGTCGGCTCTGCAGGCACTGATGGCGTGGCTCACCGCGCTGCTGTGGTCCTGGCCTCCCTCCTGCCTGCAGGCTTTGGGAGGTCTCAAAACCCATGAAACGTGGGAGAGCTTCTCCAATGTGCCTCCGACGTACTTTTGGTAGCTCACTCAGCGTCTGAGTCAGTCTGTGAGCACAAGCCCAGGTGCTGGGAACTGAATTTCCAGGGCTCACGAGGCCGGGTTGGACCCTGGCCATCCCTGAGTGCCTCTGCCTGAGCAGCCTGGTTCGCTGGCATCGGCCGTGAAAGGTGGGGATGGGCCCCATCCTTGTGTCGTTCCCCATCACATCTCCCTTTCGTATGGTGCCCTTTTGGATCCCAGCTTCATCCTCGAACCAGTACCCAGGATCCTGTCTGCTGACAGCCTGGAGAAGACAGCTCTGGGAATATTCATTGGAAAATCACATTAAATTGATTTGGAAAGAGCCGTGAGCTCGTGCCAGGGAAATACAGCCTATTGTAATGCCCCAGAAAACTATTGCTGTTCAGCCGTCAAGTCCCATCTTGTGCACGAGCTCCCAGCAGGGTCTGTTCCCTGTTTTTATCCTGGCTGCTGTCACACGAGTGGCCAGCCCTGAGCCCTTCTGCCAAGGTCCCACCGCTGTCCGTGAAGTCCCTGTACATCAGAGACGCTCACGGCGTCACCCTGGGGTGGGCGGTAGCACGACGGCAAGTTTTCTGTAAGGATTTAACACCCACCTGGGGAAAGCCAGCAGAGACTTGTTCTTTGCTCCAGGGGCTGCTCTCTTCTGTTTCCTTCAGGACCTGGATCTCTCCTATAACAACTTATCCCCGGAGGATATTTGGGCAGTTGGGGGATTTGTCCCAGCTGAAGATCCTTCGCTTGACGGCCAACGGGCTTCGGACCCTGCCTGCGGACCTGGCAGGCTCCTGGCAGTGAGTGCACGCAGCAAACGGGGCTTTGCCTTGGCCAGGGAGGTCCTGGTGTGCCCACTGGGATGCGCTGGGTGGGCAGGGGATGGAGCCAGGGGGCTGACCTGGTGCCCTGAGCTAGGACCGTGCTCACCCAGGGTATCTGCTGTCCAGAAAGGGACCTCCAGGCGGTGATTCAGCAGCTGGGTGGCCGAGCCACGTGAGCAGGATGCTATTTATTCCTCATTAATTAGACCCTTCCCATGGAGCTTGCCCGCATGTGTGCGGCTGTCGGAGATAAGGCGCTGAGCTAGGTGGTCTTTCAGACTGATTCGATTTAGCTGCTTTTAGGTAGGATATCAGTTTCCTCTTCAAAAAATGCAAACAGGCTCCAGCCCTGTCTCCCAGAGGAGCGAGCAGATAGATACATCTTCCCTCAGTGACAGCAGATGATGTGTTTTTCACCCGTCTCTGCTTGAGTATGCTATTAATGAGCTATTAACGAGCCTCTTTTTGCTATTAATGAGCCTCTCTGTATTCACAGCTCTGCTCATTTAAGGTTTCCGTCTCTAGAGGTCTTGGTGCTGGATGACAATCAGCTGTCAGACCCGAGCGTCTTTGTGAGCCTCTCTAATCTCTGCAGGTAAGCAAGCACCCGGCAGCAGGCAGCGCTGGCTTTTGAGGGCTGGCAGCTGTCTCCATCAGCTGCTGCACAGGAACAACCTTTAAAAGAAAACCCAAATTCTTTGTGATTCACTCGGGTACTTCCCTGTGAACTCGCAAATGTTACTGCTGCAAAGCACAGGCAGGCCAAACCCAGCAGGTGGCTGCTAAATCAGATCCTGCCCTGGCTGTTTGCTGATCTCCAGGTCTGATGCTGAGAAACAGCAGTTACTTTCTCCATTTTCCCTTCTCTGCCCCAATTTGTCCTTTGTTCCAGGGCAGCAGCACTAGGAAAGGCTGTGGATCAGCTCCCTTTATTTAACACGGGCTTTCATGGTTCAGCCAGAGAGGAGCCGCTAGGAAGGGGGCAGTTATGTGCCCCTCAGCTGAGCTGTGAAGGGTTTGGGTACGGCGCCGGGACCTTCTGATGTCACCTGGTGACCTGGAGGTGGGAATTGGGTCTGGGTTCTTGGCTCCGCCAGGATATTCCCAGAGGAAACTGTGCAGTGTTCGTAATGAGGCTGGGGGAGTGGCGTGAAGAGTTTGGGGTCTCTGCTTTTCCCTAAGCTCTCTTGTGGCCCCAGGTAAGTGCACTGGTGGTGTTACACTTGTATGGGAAGGTGGGCCATCGTTAGGGAAGCCCAGTAGGACCACAGCTCATTAGAGCTCTGGTGATCTAATGAGCTGCCAGGGTGTCTCCTGCTCTGTTAAATCCCCACCATGAGCTAGTGCTGGGTGACCTTCGGGTTGGTCTGGGGGACTGAAGTCATGGGCTTCGGGGGCAATGAACTGAGCTCATGGTTTGGATTTTACACGTCAGGAGAGGAGGGGAGCGGGGCAGCAGGACGGGGGTGTCGGGCTGGCTCTGCACTGGAGGGCCAGCCCCCTGCCCTGCGGCTGCCAGGAGGAACAGATGGCTTTGTGTGTGCATTTCTTCTTTCCTCTAGCCTGAGGGAACTGAATCTGGACAGAAACAGGATTTCAGCGGTCCCCTACCTGCACCAAGCAGAGAGCAGGCAGTTCTCCCTCCACCCCGCGCTGGACGACGGCACTTTTAGGGCGGAGTGGTACCAGTCCCTGAGCAGCCTCCGGCAGCAGCCCCAGCACGAGGGCACGGAGGTGCCAGAAGAGCTGGAAGCGAAGAAAGGGCAGCTTGAATATTCCGTGTTACAGAACAACGGGGATCCAGCCGGGAGAGGTGAGCAGTGCACGCCTCTCCCTGCCCTCGCTGACGCTGTTTCGATGGGAGAGGGCTCAGTTATCCTAGGGTGAAGCCTGGCTTTTCCAGGTCGGGGCCAGCTGAGCGCTCAGCCTCATGCATTACACATCCAAACCCTCACTTTGTGTTTCATTGCAGAGGTCCTGTTTGATTCTGGCTTTCAGGGATGTCCAGTGCCGGTAAGAACTGTTGGCTGAGGTGTGGTTTGGGGTGCAGGCTCCAAAGCTTCCCTTCCCCACGCCTCTCTCTCAGCTCTTTGTTTAAGCTCACCAGTGCTGCCCAGACTCTGGGTGCTGCAAGTAATTATTGTCTGCCATCAGGGAGGTCAGGAGCAAGTTTTCCCTTAACCACTTGAGCTTAAACTTCGATAGCTTTCAAATGGAAGCTGGGTAGCTATTTGCTCATGCAAACACACAAACTGCTCCCTGCGTGGGGCAGCGTGCTCTGCAGCTCAGGTAAGGACTGAAGCTCAGGTGCCTGGAGTTCACGTGAAGGCTTCTGAGGGCTTTCGAGGCACGCAGCAGGGAGCAGGAAGGAAATGAGAGCTCTTAGCTTCCTCTTGCCGTGTCCCTGCTGAGAGGGCACTGGTTTCCTAAGGAGAGAATTTTAAAGGCCCTTTCACAATCTGCCACCAACCGTGTACCGAACAAGGCTGCCACCAAACTGCCACCAGCTGGCTCAGAGTCACCACCTTGCAATGGTTGTAAAGGGCTGTTGTGCTTTGAGACACCGTTTTCCAGCCTGTCTGGAGCCTTGGACTGATAATGTGCTGCCTCTCTCTGCCTGGCTCCTGCCTCAGAGGCTTTCACCACAAGCCCGAGCTCTGGAACACAGCAGGTAGTGGTTGGGAAAGCACCAATATTAATAGTTTCTGTGCACGTGGAGGTGTTGCCATGTCTTGCAGAGCCTCTGGAGCAGGTGCCTCAGCCTCCTCCTCCTCTCTTTAGGGTGTTTCCAGGGACGGATGCCCATCTGCCTCGAAGACTCTGCCTGCTCCCTCCGTGCGCAGAGACATTTGTGCTCCCTTTCCTGAACTGCAGCGTCTCAGCCTGGCCTTCAACAAGGTGATTTTGGGTCCTGTGGCTCTCCGTAGCTGCACAGATTCAGCTGCCTGAGCCCCAGGTTAGTTCCCTTGGAGACACCTTGGCTCCTGAGGCAGAGGGGCACAGCTCTCCCTGGCATCCTTCTGCCACCTACGGGGACGTCTCAGGCATCCAGCATCGCTCAGGTGGGACAGGACACCTGCTAGGCGGCTGAATTGCACCCAGCTTGTCTAAACCCCTGCACGTTATCGTGGAATGACAGAGTGGTTTGGGTTGGAAGGGGCCATAAAGCGCCCAGCCCAGGCTGCCCCCAGCCCCACCCACCCTGGCCTTGGGCACCGCCAGGGCTGGGGCACCCCCAGCTCCTCTGGGCAGCCTGGGCCAGGGCCTCAGCGCCCTCAGAGAGAAGGATTTATCAGAATTCACCAGGAAAAGGGGGATTGCATCAGCAAACGGGGTACAGGAAGGCCCACCCTCCCCTCGGGCTGATACTTTGCCGGGTCTGTGCAGCAGAAGGTGATTTATCCTCGAGGACTTTGCAGTGCTAGCGCCAGGTTACACCCTCTGAGCTCAGGGTGCCCCGGCGGACGAGCAGCACACATTTCTTTAACATCCCCTTCCTAGAGCAAAAATTTGGCTCCTGCCAGGGCTTCACTCATGTTCCTTCCTCCCTGGGTGAGCTGGGAGCGCTGTTACCACCAGCGAGGGGCACCCTGTGCTGGGTCGGGCTGGGATGGAGGTGACTTTCCCTGCAGCAGCCCATGCAGTGCTGTGCTCTGCCCTTGGAGCTAGAACAGCCCTGGTAGCGCACCAGAGCTTTGTCTGCTGCTGAGCAATACTGGCACAGCATCAGGGCTCCCTCCAAACACCCAAAACCTTCTTCTCCACCTTCTCCTCCTCCTTCTCCTCCCCCTCTTTCTTTTCCCTTTAATTAAATTATCCTTAAATTATCCTTATCTCAACCCACGAACCTTTTTTTCTTTTTTCCCAGCATACTTTCTTCTCCCTCCCCTCTTCTTTTGGGGGCAGTTTTTCCACTCTCTTTTGAGTGAGAGAGCGGTTGTGGTGGAGCTGCCCAGCAGGGTAAAACCACCACAGTCCCCTGCGGTGTGATCGTGCAGCTCTGCTTGCTTGCAAAACATGCCTCTGGTTCAGGGATGCCACCTCCCTCCTCCTCCCCTCCTCCCTGCTGCACACATCTGCCCAGTGCTGGGCTCCCCATGCGTTGGAGGGATGTGTTTTTCTGGGAGGATTGGGGTGAAACTCTACAGCCTCCCATGTGACTCGGTGGCAGCTGCTCAGAGTGAATGGCAAACCGTTTTCTCTTGCAGATTGTGGATGAGACAGCCCTCTTACCCCTGGCTTTCTTCCCGCGGCTGAAGGAGCTGACGTTTCACAACAACCCCCTCACCGCCACCCGGAGCGGTACAGTGTGACCCTGGCTCCACCGGGCACTCCTGCTCCGTCCCTCCTTCTGTCCCCTCTCTGGGGCAGGGACCCCTTTGTCATTGTCACTTGGCGTTTGGACACCCCTGCCCTGCTGGCCCAGGCCCCCAAGAAGGTGCTTTAATTGTGAAAGAGCAACACCATGAGCAGGGCTCTTGCAAACGCTGTTTCAACGCCCTGCTGCTGCTCCTGGCCCCACTGAAGCCCCTAACAGCCCAACCATTAATGCAGCAGTGCAGTCTCGGGCTAAATTTTGCTCCCCGGATTGTGTTTATCCCCTGAAGATCCAGGGTTCCTCCTCCAGCAGCTTTCCGAGGGGATAAATCCTAATGAACCCCTGCTCCAACAGGGCAGCCGCCTCTGCTGACCCGGCTCCTCCAGCAGAGGTTGGGGATTAAACTTGTTCGCCACAAGAGCCTGGCTGCGGGGCGGAGGCACTTCTCCATCCCTCTCAAAGCCAGCCGCAAGGTGAGGCAGGGGAAAGGGGGCTCGTCCTAGGGCAGGGACAAAACCCTGGCTGCAGTATTTAGGGTGGGGGGGGAAGGGGTGGGCACGGGAAGAGCATTCAGGACCCCAGTGGGGTTGGTAGGCTGGAGGGAAGGAGTGGAGGAGCTTTACTCCGCGTGAGGCTGGGGTGTCCAACCCCCAGCTCCTCCCTCGTTGCCCAGGTGAGGTTCGTAACTGGGTCTTTGGGTCCAATCCTGCCCCTTGACCTCATCTGAGGGATTCCTGGGGGGCTGAAGCTGCTGCCAGGATGTCCCCTGAATGCCTCCATGTCCCTCCAGGTCTCGTCGCATCTCCCCAAGGTCAAGAAGGAGCCGCTGACGCTGGAAGCTCCTGCTGAAACCTTGTGGAGGCCGCTGCCAGCCGTGGAGGAGGCTACAAGAGGAGCTGGGGCTCCGAGTCCGCCCCGGCTGCTGCCTCCCCTCGGCCCCACGCCTGCAGCGCTGAGCAGGGACGCCGGCAGTGGCAGGCTGGGGGTGCTGGGGCACGGGGAACGTGGCTCCAGGCCTCCCAGCACGGCCCCGGAGGACGTTGAAGCCTTCTTCATGACTCAGGTGTGTGAGGCTGGGCAGGACTCGTGAGAACACGAACGGGTGGGCAGATTGCCCTGGGTGGCACGGCACTGGGCTGTGCTGGCTTGGGGCATAGCCCCAAACACCCAGCTCATCCGTCCCGCGTTGTGCCTGCTGGAAAACTCCCTCTTAGAGCCCACGAGGGCAATTTCTGATTTAATTTCCCTGGAAATCCCAGGACTGTCAGTCTGCAGAGGATGGGGATGGACCCTCTCCCCTCTCCGTGCCCGCTCCCACCACGCAGTGGACAGGGCTGGCTGCGTGGCTCAGGGCCACCACGAGACACCTCTGACCCCAGCAGGACAGGCTCTGGCTGACTTTCCTTCTGGGCTGGAAGGAAAACGCTGCTGTGAAGTCCTTTGTTTTGCTTCTTCCAGGTGGAGGACGTGTCCGGGCCCCGGCGGCGACCCGTGGCGGAGGACAGGCTGGAGAAGAGGAGCGAGCAGGGCGAGGAAGGGAGCCCCCGGGCTGTTTCGGAGCGCTACCAGGGCTACGAGGAGCTGCTCGGTGGGGACACCGACCCAGATTTTATCGAGCCAGTTGGTGAGCGAGGAGAGCAGAGGGCTCTTAGCAGGCTGCTGAGCACTTTGGTCTGCTCTGACCAAGAAAGAAGCAGCAAAAGCTGTTGTTGTTGTCCCCTTCTCCCTTTGGTTCACAGGGATACAGAAGAACGTGCAGGCACTCTGCTACATCCTGAATCACCCCCTGGTTTACCGCGATGCCAAAGCCACGCCTGGAGAGCTTGCAGAAGCCCTACGTGCCTCGGAAAAAGGTAAAGGGACCAGCCTCTGAAGGGAGAACAGCGCCATTAGTGATGTTGGTGTCTGGAAGTGTCCCTGAATTGACGGCGCAGCTCTGGGGTGGTGGAAAGCTGATCCAGTATTGCCTAATACACCGATAATCTTAGGTCAGTGTCTAAAATGGACCAGCTCGGTCCAAAAAGAGAGTCCATCTCACCTACCTCCTGCAGAAGCACGGGCTTGTGTTAGTTTGGGAGAGGGAGCAGGAGAAGGAGGTGGAGGATTGTCTCCCTGGATGGAAGGCAGGCACGCTGCAGCCTCCTGATCTTCCTTCCCTGTAGCACGGGAGGATGCCCGGCCCTCCCGCCCGCAAGACAAAAGTGGAGGCGCTGGAAGGGATCCTGATGGCCATGAGAAACGCCTCGACCGTCACCAACGTCCCTTTGGGTATGTGGCCGCACTCCCCCTCTCTCCTCTTCACGTCACCACAGATTTAGGGGCAGGATCTGAACAAAAAGGTGTCCCTGAGCTCGGCGGGCATTGGGAACAGAGGCTCCCCTGCTTGCTGCAGCCTCACCCCACGTCCCTGAGCCTCTCAGTCCCCCAAAGCGTTGCCCCTGGCGCTCTGGCTGTGGGTTCATGGAGGAGGTAATGCAGAGCAGACACTGCTGGAGTCTCTGGGCTCCACAACTGGGAGTATCCCTACAACTGGGAGTAACCCCACAACTGGGAGTAACCCATACCCAGCTGTGAGGGAAACGATCTTGCAGTAGAAGTGTATTTGCCCCTGTGATGATGCAGGATTTGGGTCTTTGAGCGCTGGCCAAGTTTTATCTGTCTCAGCCCCTGCGGTGGCACAATCCTGAACCTCTAGCACGAGCCCACGTTTCCTACCCGGCTACTCCCAGTGCTGTTTCCTTCCCCTGCACTAATTGGGGAAAGAGTGGTGGAAAAGGGAATAGATTAGGCTCTAAGAGCCACTGCCCAGCTTGAGCCCAGCCCTGTGGCCGCGCAGACGTCTGTATTCACTCTGGAATTGCTCAGGACCTCTCCCAGCCCCGCTCCCACAGCCCCCTGGGCTGGGAGGGCTGGGTGTGCTGGCAGGATCCGTCACTCTGCTCCCACCTTTTCCAGCGTCTGCTTTGCAAAAGGGGAAATCCAGCCCCAGGACGTACCGCGAGGCGCTGAGGCTGATGGAGGAGCTCCAGGAGGTGTTTGAGAGCGGCGAGGAGCCGGCCCCGGGCAAGGCCAGGCTCTCGGACGAGGTGCCGGTGATCAGAGCTCTGCTGGCGGAGGCAGCTTCCAAGCAGGGGAGCCCTGAACAGTTGCAGCTGCGAGGAAAAAAAGTGGCCAAGGAGGTGCCCAAAGGGAAGGCTGCGGCGCAGCCAGTGCTTGAATAAAGCACCCAGACCTTTGTCCTCTTGGATAAATTTGTTATTTTTTTATAAATTGGTTTGGAGCCGTTTTTCCCCTCCTGAGATTGGAAAATCGAGAGTGGGGAAAAGGTTCACCTGAGGCCCTCAGCCAGCAAATTCCAGCTTAAAAGCACCAAACCATCTCACCAAAACATCTGAAACGCTTCGATGGTAGCACATGAAAACTGTTTGCTCACTGTCACGCTCTGCAGCTCCTGTAAATAAGGCGTGTGCTCCCCGTCCCTGCACAAACCCGACCTGTACAAGAACTGCCGCGCTCCCTGGGCACTGCAGGGAGGTTTTGGCAGCAACTGAGCAGCGGCACGGTGCCCTGCCCTGTCTGTGTCTGCCTGCTCTGAATGTCACGGTGTCCCTCTTGTCACCAGAGCAAGGCTGGCCCCGGGGCTCTGCTTGCCGGACCTGAATGTGCCTGGGGAGCTGAGCCCAAAAACAGTCATTGAAAACCCAAAATCCAAGGATTTTGCAACCAAGGGGTTGGGCAGGTAATAGGAATGAGAGATGTGGAGGATAAGCAGCACCCACTGCCTGCTTACCTACACGAAGAATGTGTCATTATACTCACCTTCACCCTTTTTTTTCCCCCAAAATATTAATCAACAGCCTCCCTGGGACAGGGCCACCCACAACCCGCTCAGAACAGACCGCGGGAGGACCGTGCTGGTTTCCCCGCGCAGCGACTTGAGCAGAAAGAGGCAGCTCGCTGTCAGAACCTGGTTTTATTCTGTTTTAACCTCTGCCTTTGTCCTGAAGTTTCGAGTCCTCGTTGCTGTTAAAAGGTACGCGCGATTTGCACACAGCTGGCACAGTTCTGGTTTGTGACGAGCGTTCACAAGCAGGATTTACTCTGTTCCGAATAACAGAAGCCACAACATGACGGACGCCTGCATGTCATTTTTACCCACACATTTACACATGCAAGTGAACGGTCTCCCAGTAACTTCCATCGCTTTTAAAACATTCCGGTGAAGCCACGGGGGGTTCAGCTGAGACCCAAAACGACCGCAGTCTTTTACCGCACCGGTGCTCCCGATGGCGAGCTGAGGAGAACACTAAAGCACAACGATTTAAAGCGCAGGGGAGAAAAGTGTAGCAACATCTAGCTTTGTTTTTCAACAGTTTGACAGTAAACACCGAGAAAACCAGGCAGACGCAACCCCCCCTTTGTCAGCAGTTGAAGATTTCCCTCTTTGCATAGTGAGTAGCTAATTCTAGAGCCGTCTGACGCTTCGCCGTGCTATAAAGGAAAGGGGAAAGAGAAAAGGTTTTACGAGCTTTGCACCGTTTCTACCAGACGTGCGCCACGCCTGGAGCTTGCTGCCGAGCTGGTGCCACCTCCCAGCTTCACCGAGCGCCGCCGCAGGAAGCGCCCCGCAGCTCTCCGTCACGGTGACACCAGGACATCGCGCCCACGGCCACCAGCCGGCGAGGAGCGGCCCTTCCTGCTCCTCAGATGCCCCCGCAGGACCGGAGGGGACACATTTCTGTTGAACAGCGAGGGCTGGCGAGGAGCTGGGTGCCCCGCGGGGTTCTCAAAGCAGCACTGAAGGCCTGGTTTTAAAACGGGAGCGAGTCTTTAAGGCTTCTACCTCCCCCTTGCTTTCCTTGCTCAAATACACAGAAGCGCTTGTTCAGGCGATACTTCGAGGACTACTGTGCACTGCATGTACAATAGCGCTTGGAGAAAAAATACTGACACTATAGAACAACATTATACAATCAGCTTGCGTGATCCTTTCTTTTGGCACTTTTCCTTGGGTTGTCCTCGCCGACTCTGAGCACGAACCTTTCCGGACGGCACGGAGAGCTCCTCGGAGTCCGAAGCGCTTTGCGGAGTCCGGCGGCGTCTTTGGCAGATTCAGTCACTGGGTTATCGCCCCCTCGGTCCCAGGGGGGTGCCGCGAGCGAGCTCTTGCCCTGGTTTTGCTCCCAGGAGCGGGACGGCAGGGACAGCTTCACAGTGGTGGGAGGACGTGCAGCGCCTGCGCCATCCCACGGCCGGCACGGACGGCTCTGTCCCAGTGAGAAGGCGGCTGCAGGAAGGAGGAGGGTGAGAAACTGCTTCCCAGCAAGCGTCGAGAAATGCTCGGTGTCATCTTAGGGCCTCTGCAGATCCTGCGCTGCATCCAGCAAGAGGTATTTTGCTTCTCAGATGGCATGCGTTGTGGCAAAGGAAACACCTGCCCGCTGCAGTGCGCGAGGCTGGGAATTTCTGCTCTTTCACATGAAGTTATATACAATTCTTTTGTTTTGTGCAAGCTCAAACGAACTCACACAGCGTTAAATTAATAAAACATTCGTCGTCGCTTCAAACCACCCCGAGTCCCTAAACCTGACAGCGACGCGGGTGGACTCGAGGCGAGCCGGGCACGCGGGCGAGCAGCTCTCCGGGAGCTGGATGGGGAGCAGCAGCTGCCAGCCCCTGCCTCCACCTTTGAGCAGCTGGATGGCGAAGCTGCGGTCGAGCCGTGGTTTTCTCTGAAGGCTGAAGTCAGCGGGCTGGGAGCCTGCGGGCACAGAGCTCCAGGAGAGGTCGATCCCGTGCCGATGTCGCTCGCTGGGTGCAGCATCTACGGCGAGGGGGCAGCGATGCACGAAGGCAAGCGACTCCTGGTCGTGGTACGAAACACATTCAGAGGTCTCCTTCCACACCGACGCAAGGGGCCGTACGTGGTGCAGGGCCTGGGCAGCCGGGTTTCGGGGTGAGCCGGCTGCTGACAAAGCCAAATTTTGGGTCCGTGGATCCGGGCACACCGTGGGCAGCAGCCGTACTAATGCTGCTCTTTCCCCATCATCTTTTTTTTTTGTCTCGAGACAGGTTTCAGCTCAGGCCGTGCCGCACGCACATCCGCTGAGATGTAGAAAGAGGAAATTAACACAAAAAACCTAAATATTTATGTACCTCTTTTTTTTTTTTTTTTTAAAAAAAAGATATTTAAGACACTGGCCTGGTGCACCGGACTTCAGAAAAGTTTTTAAGAGGGGAAAAGGATACATTCAGCACGTAACCGCCCTGTAAACGTAGTTTGGGTTGTGCAGGCTTGCTCAGAGAGTGCTGGCAGCACCGGCACGGAGGGAACCAGCACCAGCACAGCGAGACAGGAGAAAACCGTCGAGAGAAATCTGCTCGGGGCTCAAGGGATTAACCGCAGGCAAGGGGCAGAGCCCAGGGGATTTGTATAATTAATAATAAACCTGGATGAATTCAGGAAGTGCACAGTTTAAGTTAAAATATCGGGGGGGGGGAGGGGGCGGAAAATCAAATTCTGGGTAAAAGCTGGGGGTTTCCATCCTGAGCTTATTCTTTAGAAACCGCTGCGGAGGGCGAATTCAGGCCACGGCTACTCATCTCCGCGCCGCTCTTGTCGGTCCAGTCGGGGTCTAATTACTCCATCTCCTTCCAATTAATCGCCGGGTACGCGAGCATGATTCGGTTCGAGTCCAAAGAACCGCGCCTGATGCGGCAGCACCGTGCGAGGGGCAGAGATCTGCCTCCGGAGAGGTGCAGAGACCCGGGCTGGGTACGGCTTCGGCCATCCAGTAGTTTGTGTGTAAGGAGATACAGATATATATATATATATATATATATATATACACACACATATATATATATATATTACGGAATCATTGCTATAAGACTTCTCAAAACGAAAGTGTCGATCTGTTGAAATATAGTATTTAAAATATATAAATTTTATCCATTAAAATATAAGATTTCTTTTTTTTAAAAAATCCAGTTCAAGTCGGAAAACGCGCCAGGGTCCTTGCAGTTACCACAAGCGTGCTGGAAGAGAAAAACAAAACCAGTTCCTGTTTTTTTTTTTTTTTTTTTTTTAAGAGGAAGGGAGAAATTGGGCCATTTTTAAGATAAATTCAGGAGGAATTTGGGCAACGACCATTTTCTGGGTCTGTACAACCACGAGCTGCCCTTCCCTTTGTGCCGCGGACACGGCGCGTTTAACCCGTGCTTCGGTTACGTCCTGGAAATGCCCCTCGTCCCCTGGCACCTGATGGTGCCCAGCGAACACACTGCAAGGCAGCACTTTTAGAGCCCGATTACCAGAAATAACCCAAGGAATCACCCCAAGGATGGGGAAGAGAGGTGAAAGGAAGCAGAGCACGGAGGGCGGCTGCAACCAGAGGCCACGTCTGGGTAGACAACTCCTCCTGCTCCGCCAGCCGTGCCCGACCTCGTGCCCCGAAGTGGAAATCTGTAGTGCATCGCTCACCTGAGCTCTCGTAGTGGTTCAAACCTGAGGGTGGCAAGCTCGGAGCGTGGGGAGGGCAGATTGCACCCCGTGTGCCCCCAGACCCCCTGCCAGAAACTCGTCGGGTGCTGGGAGAGGGCTTAGGGATGGCGAGAGCCTGCAGGGTACCTGCCACCTCCTCCTTCCCAGGGCCAGCGTTCCCCTTCCTCCATCCTCCCTTCCTTCCCCCTTGATGCCTTCGCAGGAAGGAGAAGAAACCCTGGGAGAAAAGCTGCACGAGCTCCCTGGCTCACAGCTCCAGGGGACAGCTCCCAGCCCAAGTTTCCTGCTCTGTCATGACCAGGAACGTGCAACATTCCTAAAATGTTCTGTAAAATCCCAATTATACACCCTTCTTCACTACATTTGGCCTTCTACTCGGAGGAAGCAACCTCAGCTCTGTGCAGCCAGCGAGGCACATTCGTCTGTCACCACTAGAGGTGGATCCACCTGGCACCTGCAAGCAGCAGCACGAAGCCTCCCTCGCCAACAGCCCGGCTGGTTTAAGCTTAAATCCAGCCAGGGTGTACAAATATTCTGATAATACTTAAGTCAGATCACTGCAGCATCAGGAGGAGAACGGGACAGGCAGAGAGGAGCACGCTGCTCCCAGGACCTACTTTCCTCCCCACGAGCAGAGCTCCGGGTGCTCCCTGGCACACCGAGATGGCGAGGCAACGACTGGCCGAGGTCCTTCGCGTGAGAAAAACCTCAATAATCTCAAAACATAAATAGTAATCTCAAAACATTCACCCAGAAGCTGAGGTTGGAGGCACCTCTGGGTCCGTCTGGTCCAACCCCTGCTCAAGCGGGGCCACCCAGAGCGGGGTGCTGAGGACCCAGGACCCCGGGGACTGCCCATAAAACCCTTCTTGCTAGGGGAACCCCGCTGTCACCGACTGCCACCCGCGTTGCAGTGTGTTCGGGGGGCTGAGGGACCTCTTTCAGACCCATGGACCAGCCAGGCTGGAGGAGTTTGTTTTTTTCCCCCCCCTTTTTTTTTTTTCCTTTAAATCTGTAAGGACTCTGGCTTCTCTCCGAACTGGACCTCCAAACGCCTTACCACCAAAACGAAAAAAAAAAAAAAAAAACAACAAACAACGGCAGTGGGTGGAAGCATGGCAAAAAAATAGCTTTCCTCTAAGACAATCCGATAAACCTCATCGTCCTCTAGAAAGGCAACGTCGCCCGGCGGCGCTACTTGGCGCCCAGAGTGCTCTTGGAGCGCAGCAGGTACCGGTCCACCCGGACTTTCCGCCTCTCCACCGTCCTGTTCTCGCTGTCAAAAATCCTCTGCAGGTGCAGGGCCAGCCTCCTGTCCTCCTCCTCCTGCTGGAGCTTCTGCTCCACCTCCCGCACCAGCCGCTCCTCCGGGGCCAAGCCCGCGTCCCCCGCCGCGTGCCTCAGTCTCTTGACGGAGCCGTTGTGCTCCAAGTGCTTCGTTTTGCAGCGCCTCTTCCTTCCCCGGCGCAGCGCCGGCGCCTGCTCGCCGATGATGCCCTCGAAGGAGCTGTTCTGCACGTGGATCAGCTCGTTGCTGTTCAGGTATTTCAGCTGCTTCTTCCCCGACGACGGCTTGACGGGGACGCCCAGGGCGCTGCTGTCCGGCAGCGCCGCGCTCACCCCGATGATCCTCCTGCTCAGCGCTTTAGGGCCGAGAGCCAGGCAGGATTTGTCCACCAACGCGTTCGTTTTGGGGTCCGGGGCTTCGGGCGGCCGCGGGTGGAGGGAGGTGACAGCGGCGGATCGCTCGGCGGCGCTCTCGTCCGTCGGTAAGGCCTGGGAATCCCTGGTTTTCTCGCTCCCTCTTCCCGGCGTTGTTTCACTGATAGAAGGGAAGAAATCCAGCTCGGGGCGGGGGCCTCCCGGTGCATCGGGGGGGAGCTGATCATCCTGCGTTTGCGGCCGCTCTCGGTGGCAGGGGTTGGTGACGTCGGGACCCACGGCGTCCTCCCCGGGCTCCGAAGCCAAGGACGTAAGGGTGGCTTTATTGGAGAGAGTCTTTTTCACCTGGCGCTCCTGGAATATCTGCTCCCACTTTTTCAGTATCCTGGGGCTGGCCTCGTAGGTGGTTGGCTTCTGCAGGCTGCGGCTGAGGTTCCTCGGGGTGGACTTGATAATGAGAGGGCTCAGGACCCGGCCGTCCGGAAGCCTTTTGGGAGGCGTGCAGGGGGAGCAGACGATGGGCTTGAAGTGGTTGAGCTCCTCCGAGATGCTGTCGTTGCTCTCGGGGCTGATGGAGCGCTCCGGCTTGTGCAGGGCCGGCAGGGAGGAGGCGGCGGTGAGCACCGGGCGCTTCTCGGCCGTCAGGTCGGGGGCGGAGAGGCAGCGGTTGTTCTGGGTGGACGACAGGACGCCCAGCAGAGGCGTCGAGGCGCTGGTGATGGGGGGGACCTGCAAGGCAAGGCATCACCGCTCAACAAAGCTGGTCGGGGAGGAGAGTTTGGGCAAGTGAGGGAGAGGAGCAGCCACCGCCACTGCTTACAGCACGGCAGGGATGACACAGGACGTAAGCGGGGGACACCAGACCCCAGCAGCGACCCGGGGTTCGAGTTTATTTCAGTGTAAGAGCTGTTCTTTGGGCTACTGGGCTCGCACTGAATGGCAATCCCACCAGAAAAAAACACATCTGAAGCAATGCAAGAAGCTGAGAGGCAGCTGGAGGAAGCCACGCTCCTCAAGGGAAGCGATCACCAAAGGGCTTTTTGCTCCCTAGGAACCCAGAGGAGAGGAGGAATAAATACTCAGCCTGGGTTTATCTCGCTCCTCTGCAAACCACCAGGAGGAAAGGGCTCTGGCAGACCTTACGAGGAGCATCTCCAGCACCACCTCCTGCTGCTCCTACACCCGGAACGTGGCAGAACCCAGCCACAAGTAAATTTACACACTAGTGTAAATGGCACTATTATTTTTCAAGATAAAATTATTTTACCTGGCTTCTAACCTGGGACAATGGGAGCCTTGCCCTGCTTCACCCAAAATAAGAGTGGTTCCTATGATTTTGGGGTCAAAACAAATTTGTGGAACATCCTTGCAGTGCAACTCTTAGTTGGCCAGGCCCATGAACCATCTACTTAAAGAGGAAAAAAAAAAAAAAAAGGCCTGGGAGGGCAGCTTAGTTACAGATCCTGTGCTTTGAGCTCAATTTCTCTCTTATCAGCCTCGACAGGGACTGGACCAGGCTTTTAACACGAGACTGACCAAGGTCCATGCCCGAAACCTCGGGGACGCTAGCCAGGTGCTCACTGGGGTCAACTTCACGTACCAACGGGGATGTCACCAGATCCCAAGCGTCATCCCCCAACCAAGCCAACCTTCCAAAAGGCTGCAGAGGCTTTTGTCCTGCACCACAGGTGGCTGAGGGAGGAGAAAACCTAACGGGCATCAAGGCATCATGGCCCTGAAGCATGTTGTATCCCCATGTCTCCCACTTTTGACGTGGTGACACCCGGCACCGGTGTCCCTTGCTAAGCTGCACTGCCCAAAGCCACCGGGACCCTTGAGAAAGCTGCTGCTGCAGCCACCAGGAAGCCACCAGGAAATTCACTTGATCTGCAGGACCTGAGGGAAGCAGGACCAGGCCAACATTTCCCATGGCAGAGAGCTCGGTGAAAGTGCAAAAGGAAGTACGCTCGCACCAGGCGAGCAGTGAGTTTTGCTCTTCTTAAACAGCTTTGGAAAGAATAGGGGAGAAAGAGGATCTTTTTTCTAAAGCTTAAAGAAAAAAAAGTCTGTTTAGTTGTCTGGAGATTCAGCCTTGGCAAGAAAATGAATTACCAAACGAAAGAGAGCCCTTCCAATTACCCCACAAAGCCAACAAAGCTCTGCAAGCCATCCACTCTCCCGCCCTGTAATTCCCAACCTCGCAGGTTTTTGCTGTGAGCTGTACGGAGCCAACTGGCCCCAGGGCGGTAACACAGCACCAGCAACACCCCGAAGCACCAGCACTTTGTATCCGCAGACTGCTGGCGCTGGGTGACCTCGGATAAGGGCAGGTACACGTCAAAGCCTTCCCCGCCCCGCCACGCGCCGTGGAAGCGGCCGTACCTTTGTTTTGCCGGCTGGGGCTGATCTCTGCCTGCTCTTTGATCTCTCCTGGATGGTGTCAGTGCAGCTCCGACTCCTCTCCACCTTGGAGGTGAGGTTCCTGGAAAGCAGTTGATAAGAGATAACAGTGGATATGAGTTGACGTGAGATAACTCCTCGTCTTGGGACCAGCACAACAAACAGCCCCGGCAGGGGCTGGGGCTGAGCACAGGGCACCCAAAAACCTGCAGCTGACCACATCCCTGTGAACACGACCCCAAATCCAGCTTGATGGCACAGCTGGATGCTGCCCACCCCCCATGCCAGGACCTCACCCCATTCCCCCACCCTCTTCATCTTCATCCCCACTGCCTCGTGGCCACGGTTTGACTCGTGCGGCTACGCCGCAAGCCTGACCAGACCGAGAATGAAGCCATTGATGAAAATCACTCGGACTAGGTGATCTTTGTAGGTCCCTTCCAGCTGAACTATTCTGTATTAGGCAGAAATAGTCTCACTGGGAGGTGGAATCGAGCCGTGAGCACCACAGGGACCTGCCTGCATCGTTCCTGGGGGGTGCCGCAGCGCTGAGCTGCTGAGCCCAGGGTTTTGGGCAAGGAAACCTTTGGGTCGAGGGAGCTGAAGCAGCAGCTGGGACGGATACTCCTGACCACAGAACCCCAGAGCCCCAGTGTGTGTTCAGGGTCTCCACACTGAACACCCTGACGCCTCTCCTAATTGTAGTTAATCGAGGTCAGAGCTAACGACAGCAGTACGGAAGCCCCTGGGCTGCTCGCGTGAGGTCTCACTGAGGAGCTGTTTGAACAAAGCTTGAGTTCAACACAAAGAATTCTGTTCTTTCATGATTTTTGTAATTTACACCTGGTCAATGATTTTTCTGCATCATGGGATGAACACTGAACGCGTTAACCCCCAGGATTTTATAACAGGTAGGAGGAAGTCAGACACTTTACCAACGCTAAAATTTCAGAAAAGTTATTGCTTGTTTTAGATTTGGATTGGATTTTAATAAATTCAAAGCATCTCAGGTATGTTTAGAAGAACAGCAAGAAGAACAAGATATTTACGTCTGTAATGGACATTAATAAACTCGAATCAGGTCTCAGCATCTTACCCTGAAAGGAAGGCAAAGGAGTAGGCACTGGTCTTGGAAACGAAAGCTGACCGATGCGTTTGCTTCCCCTGGAATGGTTCTTCATTCTCCGAATCCGAGAGGCGTTCGGGAAACTGAAGTCAATCAAGGAAGAGTTAGCTGACACGTACGACAAAAAGAATCACTTGGAAAACAAAGGGCTTTCTTGCAAAGGTATTAAAGATTCCAAAAGCCTCTGCTGTGATTACACCTAGAGGAAATAAACCAAGAATGCAACCTCCCAGCAAGGTAAACGCTTGTGGATTCTCTTCACCGGAACCGTAACAGCTCAGAGGCTGGTTCCAGAAGCATAAATAATGCAAAAATAAGCACACAGCTCCTACATAGAGCTGTGACTCACTGAACAAAGATAATTTAACGATCAGACACTGGATGGACAGGAAGCTTGAGAAAATCTTTCAACAAAAACACTTCAGGACATGATTCAGTGCCCACATAATCCTCTACCAATCCCTAATTCTTAAGAGCGTTTCCTGTGGAGTCTCACAGCTGAAATGAGAAATGGGCACCACTCAGCAGGAGGAATCTGCTGGGCTACGGCATCGTATAGCTATGCTGCAGGAGCCATGGAGATACGCTCACAGGAACACCCGTGGATTGAGGACACCCGAAGCAGAGCAGGCACCTCTGCAGGTTTAACCCATATAACTGGAAGAGCCGCACCTCCAGTCCTGAGTGAGGTGGGCAGAAGGGGAGAAAAACCTCCAGAAGAACATCTGTAGTCATCAAAAACCTTCCTGGAAAATAGTTCTCAATAGCACGGATCTTTATAAACTGTTAACTCATCCCCTTCAAGGCTATAGAGAAGTCAATCCTGGAAAGCACCCCGTGTCAACATCCACTGTCAAAGGAAGAACTGTTTTAAAAAAAGCAACTCTTGCTCCACGACTGAATCTCAGCAGTAATTTCACCCCCCAGACAGCGTCTCCGATGTGGATTGCCAAGTACAAGCTTACTTACACACTCCTGGTTGGCTTTGAGCACTACAGATTCGTCTTTTTTCTGCTGCTCTTCCATTTTTCTTTTTCCTACTTCCATGTCATCCAGAATGAGCTTGTGAATCAGATCCTCAGAAGCTTTTTCTTCTTGTAGTTTTTCTTCTCTCATCTGGAAAACAACGACAAAGGAGACAGAATAATCGAAGTGTCTCAGGTGCCACACCTGGCTGTCAGCAAGGGATTTGCCAAAAGAGCCTGGCCACATCATTTAATTTTGTGTCTCCAGTTCTCTGCTCTAGAGTTGTTGCCTACTCAGCAGCAGTCATGGGAAGATGGGGTTGCTCCTGCTGCTACACGAACAGCACGGACATCGTCTTTGCGAAACAGCAAAGGCAACAAAAACAGCTAGGTGCAATGGTTGACAAAGACTTCTCTGCCACGCTGTCTTCTAAAACAGAGAGACAAAAGCTTCTGTCTCCTTGTAGGTAATCATACAACAAATAGGAATGTGCAAGACAACGCACGTATGCAATAACTTCATGCGAGCTACGCTTCCATTTTAGTCTTCAAATGGACCACAACGTGATACCCACAACTCATCAGGTACACAGACAGCATCACCTACATGCAAGTTCGTTAGTTACAGCAATTCTCTAATAAATTCCACGGATGTGTTGGGATAGAGAAGACCCAAAGACATCATCCAACCCTCTGATGGCCAACTGGAGGCCCAAAGTTTTAATTCTTTCTAATCCTCGTGTATTTTTTTTTTTTTTAGACATTTTCAGGTTGCTTTTACCACTGGCAGCAATTCCAAAAGGCTACGAGGCGACGTTATTTCATCCATCCGTCCCGCACTGCCGCGTTTTCCAAGCCCCAAGGCTGAACAAGGCATCCCAAAGAACATCACAGCAGCCCCAACAGCATCCCATCCGTGCCCTGCACCGATGCTGCTTTTGCTGTGCCTTGTAGACCATGCCCCTTCCAGTCCCAGATGCTCCTTTACCTTCCCCAAAGGTCCCCTCCCCATTCCGGAGCTTGTGCAGCCCAGTAAGAAGAGAAGTGGGTTTCAGAGGAGTGCCAGCACTTCCCCTGCCCTCCTGGGAAAAGCAGGAGCCCTCACAGTGACCGCTTCCAACTGACCGAGGCCAACCTTTGGTTTCCAGCAGCTCCTCCTGGCGCAGAGGTTTCAGCCCTCCCGAGCCCAGGGGTTATTCCGGCACGGCCGCAGGCTCTGCTGAGAGCCAACAAAGCCCCTCTTCTCCTCCTTTCCACCACCTCTTCCTGATGAAGGAGATCTGCAGATGCCTTCGGTACCACCGCCCAGCTGAGCCCGTCCAGGCAGCATCACCCTCCTCTCTCCTCCCTCATCTCGCCCAGCCTCTCACCTCTCCCCGAGCTTCAGCTCGCACGTAACACCGTGAATAACCCCCGTAGGTACGTGCATGGACCTGCTCCTCCCTCCTTCCTCCACCCACCTCCGTGAACGGTGATCCTCCTCTACAAGCCCAACCTCTTAGAGCTGCAGCTCCGCCGCGCTGATCATCCGCAGCCGTGCTGAGCACCGGCACTTCCAGCTCTGTTCAGGCTGAGCGCGGTGGCTTAGGCGGCGAGGAGCTGTCCTGAATTTCCCCTATTTTCTTCTGGTGGCTTCCCCCTTTTCTCCTGGGGCAGCAGTGCCCGGCTGTCTTTGGGCACGGACGGCTTTCGCGGGCAGCTCGGGTGCTCGTCCTACGGCGCCGCACATGAAGAGCGTGGGTGACACTGTGACAGCTCCTCGCTTCTCCAAAAATACTCAGTATTTTCGTTCCCTGCTGCAGGGAAAAAAAAAAAAAAGCATAGACATGCAAGGGAAGCTATCCTAAAATGTGAAGGGAAAGGAAACAGAGTTCACAGTGCATTACACCAACAGCACAGCGGGGTTTTCAGACTAGGAAGGACCCAAACCCTACAAAATCCAAACCCACAGGGATGAGGGAGGGTGAAGGAGGACAAGAGAAGGTAGAAAGATGAGGAAAAAAAACCCCATCATTTGGCTGGTTGTGGGTGTTCAGCAAACGGTTTCAAAGGCAGATTTTACTTCTTGTTAAGCAACGCTTTAAGATGTGTCTTGAAATTCCCGATCTATTCATAAGCTGAAGCAGGAACTACAACACATCATCTGCCGGAGAGATTATCGCCACGTGATTCAGACATGGGGAGTGCTCTGCTGCACATCTCGTGAGCTTTCAGCAATACTTCTGTGCTTCCACAGGCCTTCGGGAAGGATCCGAAAAAGGAGGTCGCATCGAGGCTCGTCGTGAGGACGACTTCTTGGGCTAGCTGAGTCCTACCCAATGCTGCTGGACCTTTCAGCTGTACGGAAGGAAGCTAGGTGGAAACCTTCCCTTTTTTTCCTGATGTCCAAAATTATACTCAGCTCCCAAATATAAAGCCACAAGCATACATAAGAATGCGTAGGAACATTTAATTTTAGGCAAACCCATGGACAGCCAGCCAGAGGTGCCAGCACGCACTCTGCCAGTGGCCAATGCACAAAAACCAGGAGGCTCTCCCTTTACAGAGGAGAAAAAACACATTTTAGGGAAAAACCTCTCTTTGTAAAGAACTTATGTACCCTGCTTTGGAGACAAAAGTGAGCAAGTCCCTAAGCAAGTGAGTCTGTGTCAGCATCCGTGGACACCTTGCGTGTGAGACTCGTGGCCAAGTTTCTGGCCCTGCTGGCTGCAAGCGAAGCCAGACGCTAACGATGAGATGCACACTAATCCTGAAACATCGCTTTAAAAAGCCTAATGTAGATTATCTCCCGGAGCAGGTGATTACATTACAGTACCGTGCTAGGACATGAGGAGTGGAAACTGAAGCAAGCCAGGGTGAAACTTCTCCCACGTACCAAGTGATGAGACCAGAGGGAATGGTTGCACCAGGGGAGGGTTAGGTTGGATTTTAAGAAAAATTTCTTTACTGAAATGGTTGCGAAGCACTGGAATGGGCTGCCCAGGGATGTGGGTGAGCCACCATCCTTGGAGGTCTTCAAAAATTGTGGAGATGTAGAGCTTGGTAGCGTGGTTTAGTGGTGGACTTGGCAGTGGTGGGTTCGAGGTTGGACCAGATGATCATAGAGGTCTTCTCCAACCTGACTGATTCTACCCTGGGAGAAATACCTGATGCTCTGCAGCACCTTTGAACTCCTGGATGCTGCCCCATCAGCTGCTACCAGCAGCACGGTTATGGCACCTCCTTTTAACCTCCTGTCACTGTTTCAGATATCACATTTGGAACTTAAAAAAAATGCCGTACAAGCCACTGATTGATTTTGAAACTGCAATCTTTGCTCGAGACGTGGCAATTTCAGCACTGCTGTTTGAAAAAAGTCTGGTAGACTCACGCCTGACCTCTCCTCCTCGCTGCACGAAGCTGAGTGTCAGCGCACGCCTTGGCAAGCAATCGGCCACTCGCAACAGGACAGCATAGGAGGACGAGCTCTGTTTGTAGCACACGGAAACGAGATCCTCCTTGGGAAGCACATAAAATATGAGAGCACCAAGCGAGCTGCATACAAGGAAAATTATTCTTGCCATCCTGCGCTTAGGCAGCAAACCCTTCACCTTCCTCTGAGAGCCAGGTCACCACCGGCGCTGAGAAAATCCCACCACGAGGTTACCCACTTTGAATAAATATTCTTCGGTGTGCTGTTCCAGTGACTGTCTTGGTTTTGACTGCAAAAGGCTGGGCAGCAGGGCCAGGAAAACGACTCACGTCTGGGGGATGGAACAGCTGCTTGAAGGCTCAGGGAGAAGCCTCTGGACACTGAGGGAAGCCCGGTTATATGCCAGCTTTGGTTCCCAAATCCGAGTCCTCTGCATGGTTCCCAAATCCGAGTCCGCTGCCTCAGTTTCCCCAAAGCACTGGCACGAGGGGTCTCCTCCTTCTGTGAAGCAGCAGTCAAAATTCCCCCTGGAACAAGGGAGAAGCTGGAGCGCATCGTCACCGCCACGCTGCCGGCATGGCCACGCTGCCCTTTTCCCTGGGGCGAGCAAAAAGGGGAACAGGAACGAGACAAAACCATCCCTGAAATGCCAGAAACACGTTCAAGTATTTCCTCCTGACGGGTGTGGAAGGGAGAAGTGCTGGTGCTTGCTTATGGGGCGTCTTTTTGAGGTCAAGCAGCAGATGCCAGAACTGCTACGGGTTGCTGCAGCCCGACCACAGCTCAGATTGCTCCTCTGAGCCTCACAGCACCAGGGGCTGGCTCCCAAACCATCGTGGGAAGTCTCCAATCGCTATCGCTGAGAGATTTATAAACCCTGGCAAGGTCTGCAGTAAATACCTACAGGAACAGCTTTATTTCTTTGCTAAGCCAAAGACACCCCGAGTACACTCATCCTCTGGGTCCCAGTGAAATAAATTGCCCAATACAGTGATCCACGTCCAAGTTAATTAATAAACCAGACTTTTGTCTCTCTCTGCCCAGTCTTGCACCACTGCCTAACCCACCTCTGCTTCAACAGAGAGCCTCGCCGCTGCCAAAAGCGCCACAAGCCACAACACTTGACACGCAGCACAAGGCATTCAGACCAGAGAAGTTTCTGCTTCTTAAAAATCAGCTAATGAAAGGTCACAGTCAGGCAAAGTTACCCGAGTGACCTGGCACTGCTAGCTCCACATATGGGGAAGCAGGAGAGAAAACCCTTCCGCATTAAATCTGCCTAATTTATGTGTAATTTTAACACAAGTGTTTCTTAGTTATTTACCTTAAATACCACCTAAACAGTGTTTTCCTCCTCAGCATCATTCAGTGGACAAGGCTGTTTTTCCATCTAAATGTCAGCCTTTTCCATTGTTGTTGAGACCTTCAATCAAAAACTCAAAGAAAACTCATCAAGGATGAAATCTGCTCCTTCTCCTCTACAGGGAGCAAGCAAAACGCCATCACGAGGACCAAGGTGCTGCTCTGGCACAGCCACACACGGGTCCGGGCACAGAATGGGATTAGGGACGTGAGATTTGGGATTTAAGAAAATTGGATTTAATTTAACCTTTATCTGCTCTGCTACAGCAGTTATTGCTTTCACTGCAACACTTCTCACTTACAAAGCAGCCAGCTTCCATAAAGGACTAGCCACTGGATGATTTAAATTCAAGCAATCCCTAGTTTAAATGGGGAAAATATTTTCCCAGACTCTAATTCCAAAACAGCTGGAAAGCTGTTTTCCCCCTCTTAATTTTTGTCTTTGAATAACAGCTTTTCCTGCCTAAGAACAGACAGAAAACTCGGTTTTGCGATGGACAGTTAAGGAGAAGGATGCTACTCCAGGAGCAAGGAGAAGTCGCCCTATGCTGCAAAACTTTTTATGGGATTGACTTTTTATGCAATTTTATCCACAAATACGGGTGCTCCGATAAACCCCACACAATTGAGGGCTGTGTGAGGTCCACCATGGACGGTCCGTGCCCACCTCCCGGCTCTGGAAGGCAGCCCACGGCACCAGAAACTGCTTTCTGCACTCTCAATTGCATCTCCCTGAACTGTTTGAGCAGCAGAAAGGGATAAATGGTCGTTGTTCCAGGGCAGGAACTGAAATCCCTTCATCGTCCTTACAGGTGGGATGGCATTCCTGCTGGGAATCCTGGAAGAAAAACCACAACGAGAGTACCGTACCTTCCTCAGCTGGCTTTCGTATTCTTCCCGAAGCTCCCCTGGTTTGCTTAGCTTAATGGGCGCTCTGAATATGAAGTCTGGAAAGAGAAGAAGAAGGAAGGACATTTTAGTGCAGGTGGCTGGGGCTGCCCGGCCTTGCTGCCCCACTGCTCGCCCAGCAGCTCCTGCAGCGGTTTCCCACAGCTGTAGCACACCTTGGCACACCTCTGCCTGCCAGCCTCACACCCACAGGCACCCCAATGCAGGCTAAGGTGGACAACGTGGGCTAAAAGCTGATAAAATCCTGTATGCACCCATTTTGCTTCTAAACTCACCACCAGAACCCCCGTAAGAGAGGGAGCAGGAGCGCCGCCAGCTCCCGAATTTAACAAATCACACGGTATTTCTGCAAGGTTCGCATGCTCCCAAGGCGAACACACCTCCTGCGGTGGAATATGGACTAACAGGCCGTGTTGTTCCTAAAAAAGCTGCTGCTCCACCTTGCAAGAGCTAGTGCTAGGACAGAAATGCCCTCCCCGTGCTGTAAACAGCCACAGGCGGTGTCGGTCGTGGCCTGGAGCTCCCCGTGCGCGTTATCAGGTTGAATTTCCATATGTGATGCTCCTACAGCAACCTCTGAGTGCTTGGGGCTCAGCTCAGACCTTATTTTCACTACTAAAAGGCATGTTTTTGTCCTCCAGGGTAATACAACCTATGGGTTAACCTGAGGGAGCAGAGCAGCAACGAAGGCAAGCCGTGCCACCTGCTCCATCGCCCACACGGGTTCACCATGCCCGAAGAGCTCTTAAATAAAACGTTTATAAAGTTGTGCTGGTTTAGCTAAAACGGTCAGTTTTACGTACAGCACCTGTATGCAGCAAGTGGTACATCCTACAGACACGCCAAAAAACCTGGGGACCCACGTTTCCAGCTCCGCGTGGAATAAGGGCGCCGAGCGCACGTGGCACCGCGGTGCCGCATCCTCCCCGCCGGCCCCACTTCCACCGGGCTGCTTGGCAAAGTTTCCTCTTTCTTCCAAGAGTCTCAGCTTTTTTACCCCAAGGTTTAAGGCTGGGACACCCCCAGATATGCAGGGTTTAGGGACAGCGGTACCTTCCCAGCCCTCTTCTTTCCAAAAGTTCTTTCGCTTTGGGGCCGGTGCCCGTGCCAGGACAACCTCAGCTCCCAGCTCTTGAGGCTGCCAGAGAGGGGCCTCATCCTGTGGTGCTCAGCCTCGAAAAGTCATCAATTCCTGCACCATATGAGAGGACAGCACATTTCCTCACTATTTAACATCACTTCTAAGTGGCATTTGACGGGCAGCCTCAACACCCCTCGATGCCTCAAATCCTCTCGATTTCAGCCCGCAGAAGGGGGCATCGTGCCCGGGCACCGTTCACCTGCACTCCTGAGCAGCACCCAGCAAATCCAGCAGCGTGGGTGGAACAACAGACCCCAAACAGGTCACCTCGGTGCAGAAATCCTTCAATTTCTCATCTGTCGTCCTGCAAGCCAAAGCTTGGCTGCTCTCAGCAAGCTCTGCTGCTTCCTTCTCCCCTTTGCTCCCGGGGGGATAACAAAACCTCAAGGCTTTGCTTTTTTTTTTTTCCCCCCCCTCTTCCAGCAGCTGGGGTTTCTGCTTGGAGGAGATCTACACGCCTCCAAAACACAACGCGATTTTCTGGCTGTGAATGCAGAGAGGTTTGGAAGCAGGTTTCCGACGGGAGCAGTTACTCCAGCTCTTTTACAAGTATTTTATTACGGAGTTATATGAAGAAATGCCAGCTGTGTGCTGCACGCATACATAACTCACCCTGATAAGGGCACTGGGGGAACATCTGGGGAGTTTCCCCTTTTTCCTGCCCCAACCTGGGGTGTCAGAAAAGGAGATTCTTCACAACCCGCTCGCCAGCCCGGGTCCTCAGGTGCCAAATTCACTGCTTCCCCCTGTGCCTCCTGCTCAGCTGCCTCCTCTCCAAGAGCTGGGCTTGGGGAGCTGGTAAAGGTACATGAAGCCACAAAATGGATCCATGCATGCAATAAAAGGAGGATGGAAAAAAAAGGAGAAATCCACCAGTGAACAGGAACAGCGGGTGCAGAAAGAACGAGATGGTGAAATGATATGAAAATAATGGAAATATGAAATGTTTCGGCATTTGTGATCATAGATTTTTTTGCAAAACAAACAGGAGCGCAGACACGATTTATAAACAACAAAGATGTGAGAAGGGAAGATGTTTCGGAAGAGCTTTCCTGCATGCTGTTGCTCATCTGTGGCACTGGTATGGTTTGCCTGGCTCCCAGTGGCTGTGGCTTTCACACGAGGCACGAGAACAGGTCTTCTGCAAGGATTTACAACATTTGGTGGTCTTCTGGGGATATAACCAGATGAAAGGCCATTTGCACTAAAGGGAACGCACCGAAGTGAAAAATACAACAGACTGTAAGTGGCCAGACCTCTCCGGGGACGTAGCTGGAAGCAGTCGATGCCTGCACGTGGTGTGCTGACACTGGTCCCGGTACAGGTGGGAGTCCTGTTTGGTGTCCAACAGGCATGATCCTACAGCAGCAAATGCCTTGGGATGGAAGACGAGAGATGGAGAGGCCGTTGGGATGCGAGGGACAGGAGGGGTGGTGCTGGAAAGCTGCCGGAATCCAAGCTGGGGCGTGCAAGCAAGCTGCGGGTGGTTTGTCACGGCTCTCGAGGCTTCGTGGAGCAAAGGGGACGTGGATGTGTACCCAACTAACGTTAATTCCACCTCACCTCCTTCTTTGGTGGGTTAATGAGGGGTTGAGGGGGAAAAAAAGTCACCTCCCAGGGGTCAGAGGGTTTTCACCCGCTCACAGTTGTGCTCTACGAAGCAAGTGAAGGACCAGCGGTACGAGGGGGCACCAATGCGCTGCAGCACAGCCCCTGCAGGAACCTGCCCCCAGAGCGCAGGCACTACACCGGCACTGCCCTAATCTTGTTCCGGACAGAAATACATAAAGAAATAAGGCAGGAAGGTGAGAGAGCAGGAACCAGCACGCTGCTGAGGACATTAAATGCTGCCCTTAGACGTGGTGCGTGAGGGTGACATCGATGGAGAAGCTGCAAGGAGTGGCAGTTCCTAACCTCGTGCAGAAGGGGAAGAAGACTTGCTGGGGTCGGTTTTTTTTTCTGGGGTCAGTCTTGAGCCCTTCAAGCTCATGGAGAACATCGCAGCACAGATGTGGTGTTGCTCGAACTTGAGGATCCAGCTGCAGTCGAGCTCGCCCCCTTTCCTGGAGCCGCTGGGGCCAAAAACGCAGCAGCCACGGTGCCAGCATGGGCTCAGCAGGCACGGATCCATTACACGAGGCTTCCACGTGTGATGCCTCCCTGCTCATCCTCCGGTTCCTGCAATTTCTGAGTCGTTCCCTGTCCCAGCACCTGAGGAACAGAAGGGTTTCTAACAGCAGGGTTTCTTCTACTTCATTCAGAAGCACCTAAAAGCTCACCCGTTTAACTAGCTATAACCATTTCTCAGCAGGATGCCCAATTTGCTAAAGAATTATTTTCCAAGATTTTCAATAGCCAGACCAGGACAGCATCCCATGTCGTCACTGGGACTAGCCCAGGTCAGGTCCTAATCAATCCCTTCGTTACCGGCTCCGATAGTAGGTTAAACACAACGAGGAGGAACACGGAGGAAGAGGAAGGTGGTGCTCCTTGGATGTGCTTAATTAAATCACTTGAAACCTCCGATGGTGCAGGTCTCAGTTGGGTTTTTGGAGTCAATCCCTGCTTTTCATGCAGCATGGAAGTGCAGACAGCAGTCCTGGCGAAGCAAGCTCGTAGTGCTGTGCTCTATAGGAAAAAATAATCTGGAGACAGGCTGCAGAGAGCAGAAGTGGAAGGAAATCAAGGAATCACCAGGAAATGTTCAAGAACTCGACCGGTCTAGGTCAGCGGGACAAGAGGGAATCCAGAGCCAGAAAAAGGCAGGAGGAAGGGGAGGAAGGACGGGGAAGTCACGCCAGAAGGCTGGCCATTAAAACGCCCTCTTGTTAAGGGATCGGTTAGTAATTGCATGAATATCTACCGGGCAGGAGAGAAAGGAAATCGGCTGAATTTGTAACAATGATTTTGGTTGGATATTAGGTGAAATTTCCGTGTGTTTAGGTCGTTACACAAAGGTGGCCGGGGAATCCCTTTTTTCTGGGGATGTTTTCACAGATGCATGGCCCAAACGTTGACCTCGGTGTGGCAGAACAACATCCCCATGGCTTTCCAAAACCACCTGCAGGTCTTTTGCCGAAATTAGCTGTGTATTATCCACGCCCCCAGAGCACCCTGTGAGCAGCTTCCAGCTCCTGCCAAGCATAACAAGCCTCTTCCCTGGAAAATTGAATTCCTGCTTCGCTGTTCACTTCTCCTTCAGGGATTTTCCAAGCTCCCCGAAGACACCCATACCCTCTGATGGCGACATCAGGAGCGACAGGCAAAAACATATCAGTTTGGTTGAACCTGGGCCTCGTGCCTGCTGTTGGAGAACATCGAGCCCTGTCCTCATCCACCTCTCCTTCCATGAATTTCATTCCACTTGTCTCGCTGCTGGGCACTCCATCATCCTCGGAGAAACATAAGCGTCCTTATTTTCTTACGGCTCAGCCTGAGCAGCTCACCAGGAGTGTGGCACATGCATCCTTGCTCCTCTCGGCTGCTTCAGCCCAAAATCCAGCCTCTTACCAGCATCCAGGGGCACGTTTCCAGCTGCCACGTGGGACCCACGGATGCCTGGGTGCTGCTGGTGGGGGAATGGGAGCTCAAAGGGCAGCGGGCGCCTCCTCTCCGCTTACCTCCGTCCGCTTTTGTTTGGCGAGCGCCACGACGAGGACTTTGTCTTCCTGTGTATTTGTACAGCACTTAATCCCTGATCTCTGCCAGGGTCTCCACAAGTCCACTATGGTGTTCAAATCCCAGCAAAGGGCAGAAATTGAGACTCAAAACCCGTGCTGGTTGCCCACTTTAAGCTAGAAGCTTCAGCCATGTCAAGATGCAGCATCTCTCATGTTTAAAGAAAAAAAAAAAAAAAAACATGAAAAGTGTTTTTCTCAATCATTTCTGCAGGTTTCAAGTGATTTAATTGTGTCAGCTTATTCAGTGTTTGCTGAGAGCCCGACTGATGCTGGGGGCACTCCTGGGTGCCGCTGCTCGCCCCCTGCCCCAGCGGGGCCCCGCGGAGCCGCTCGCCCAGCCCCACGTCCCGGCGGCTGCTGGAGACCCCGCGGAGGAGCCCCCAGCCCCTCTCCGGGCAGCCTGTGCCAGGGCTCCAGCACAGAAGGGAAGTGACCTGGCGTTAAGTGAACTTCTTGTGGGTTAGCTCGTGCCGGTCACTAGGCCCCATTGAGAAGAACCCGGCCCTGCTGCCTTTATGGCCTCCTCTCAGGTGTTTACGCATGCTGGCGAGTCCTGGGAACGCCTGGGGAAGGCAGGCAGACCCTCGCTGGAGGAAGGATCAGGTTAAGAAACATTTAAACAAAGGTATGTGGGTCCAGGTGACTTTACTGCTCGTTCTCACGTGTGGAGAGTTAGCCAACGTCATGGGGAGGCCGCTCTTGAAAGGCCACAGCAATCAGGAGAGGTTCTTGGTGCTCTGAAGAAAGCCAGTGTTGCCCCTCTCCAAAAAGGAAGGCCTCACCTCGATCCCTGGTGATGGAGCCACTCATCCTGGAAACCACCTCCGGGCACACAGAGAAGGAGATCGGGAGCAGCCACCGTGGATTTATGAAGGGCAAAGCAGGATGGGGCTTGCCTCGACCAGCGACGGGCCACAAAGATTTTACCTGCCAGGCTCTTCTCAGCAGCACCCAGCGACGGGACAAGAGGCAACGGACACAAAGTGAAACACAGCAAGTTCTGTTGGACACCGAGAACGCTTTTTGGGATTCCTGACGCGGTGGTTAAGGTGGCTGCAGAGCCTCCATCCATCCTTGGAGAGGGACAAACCCCATGGTGCTGGGCAGCCCAATTTCCACGCTGTTAGCCCAACTTGCCACCTAAGTAGTCAATGAGCCCCACAGCTTCCAGCCTGGATGCAGCAGCTGCTCCAGGACAAGCTTGTTCTTACCAGGAATGCCATTCAAGATGAGAGCTCATTTTAGCTCACCTCATCACCCGTTAATTGAGCCACTCCATAGCCTTAAGCACGGCCTTGTGGTGGTGAGGCTGATGCAGAGCGGTCAGCACAGCCCTGTTCAGCACCCGGGATGAAGAAACGCTGGGACTACGCGGTGTCAGCCATACACACACCTCTGTGTTTGGGTGCACACCCCATGTTCCTCCATGCTAAGACCCCTCACCATTCTCTCCAAGCCACTTCCAGAGCTTCAGGAAATTCAGGTGGGCAGCAAACATTTATCAAGACGATTACCAGGTGCCTGCTGCAAAACGCACGCACCTGAGACAGCGCAAGACAAGCAGAGAGTCCAAACTCATTTTTCATCAAATATAAGTGTTCCTGCAGCGTGGATGTTCCAGGCGAGGGCAGACCAAGCAGGGCCAACAACCAGCAAGGAGCAAGGACCAACTCAGTGGGAGGTTTTGCGGTGAAGCAGCGGGCTGGTGGCTGTCCCTCCTGTCCCAGCGCGGTGCATCTCCTCTCCAGGCAGTCCATCAAAAAGTCATCAAATCCAGCAAACCCTTGCGAATTCCTTCCCAGCAGAGGTTAGCGGGGTTGGTCTGAACCAGCAATTTAAGCCATTTACGCTCATGCTGCCAGTTTTCCCTGCTGACAGGAGCAGGACCCGGGTGACAGCAGCGTGCCCCACAGGGACCGGTTGGGGCACGGCTGAAGCGGTGCGTGGACGTTCATCCGGAGCTCAGCACCTCGTCGGGGCTTCCAGCAGCACAGAGAAAGGCTCCCACAGCAAAGAGATGCTCACGGTGATGGTGGACGATCCATGCCAGCGTTACCTGCTCCGAGCACCACGCAGGGAAGCAGCCGCACCAGGGCTGAGCAGCGTGCTGGTGGTGCTGAGCTCACGAGGTGGGGAGGAAACTCCACAGAAAAAGCTCGGAGATGATGGACTTGCTGTCAGCAAGGACCAGGACTTCCCCACGATTCCTTTCCCGAGGAAGCACAAACCTGCCTGATGTTCACCGATCCCTCCGGCCAATGCCTCCGTAACCATTAATTTTTTGGGCAGTGTTATGACAAAATAACCGCCTGCTGGCCATCGGATGGTCCTAGCTGGTGCCACCTCGTGGGGATACAAGGCGACCCAATGCTGCCCCATCCCTCCCATTACCGGTGCCACCAGCGAGGGGCTTCCCAGGGAAGGGGACGGGGGGCTGATGCCCTTCACCCCTGGCTGGTGTTCTCATGCTGGAGGGGTGGGGAGCCCTATGCCCCATGTCCCCTGGTGGTGGGGGGGCAGCTGTAGCCCCTTTATAGGATGGTTTGGGTTGGAAGGGACCTCAAAGGCCACCCAGTTCCAACCCCCTGCCATAGGGAGGGACACCACCCGCTAGATCAGGATGCTCAGGACCTCACCCAGCCTGGCCTTGAGCACCTCCAGGGATGGGGCATCCACAGCTCCTCTGGGCAGCCTGTGCCAGCACCTCACCACCCTCTGAGCGGAGAATTTCAGAGAGCCCCAGCCAAGGTTGGAGGAATTTCAGAAAACCCCAGAACCATTAGGGTTATTAGGGTTGGAAAGCCCCCCGGGGACCATTTGTCCCCCATGCCACCACCCACCATCCCTAACCACCACCTTCCTAAACCCCCCAGAACATTCCCCCCCACCCCTAAACGTCCCCTTTTTAAATTTAAATCCCCCCCCACTAACAAAGACCCCCCTTCCCCTGCCCCTCCACCCACCACACTGCCAGGCCGAGCCCCGTGCACCCTCACCACACCCGCAAGCCCCGCCCACCACCTCAAGCCCCGCCCCAATCCCACCAAACCCCGCCCTCCACCCACAAGCCACGCCCCCCGCTCCCCCCCCTCCCCTCAGCCGCCGCGGCGGTTGGCGCTGGGGGAGGGGCGGGAGCCGCCACCGCACCTGGGTCCGGCGCCCGCTGCTCCCCCCCGCCGCCGCCGCCGCCGCCGCCACCTCCGCCGCCTCCTCCTCCTCCGCCTCCTCCTCCTCCGGCCCCAGCGGCGGCGAGGCGGCCGCGGCACAGCGGGCAGCGGAGGCCCGGGCCCTGCAGGCAGCGCTGGAAGCAGGCGAGGCACAGCGAGTGGCGGCAGGGCGGCGTCACCGCCTCCGCCAGCGCCTGGCGGCACGCCGGGCACTCCGCCGCCGCCTCCGCCGCCTCATCCTCGGTCTTCTCCGCCGTCCCCGGCCGCCCCCCCGGTCGCCGCCGCCCTCGCCCCACCGCGGCCCGGCCGCCGGGGCCCGCCGCCGCCGCCGCCATCTTCTCACACTTGGAGGGGACGCGGCCCCGCCCGCCCGGGTTCATCTCCATATTCATGAGGCGGGGCCACGCCCTCCTCCGGTGAATATTCATGAGGGGAGGGGATATAAGGAGGGGGAGGGCGCCGCGTTCTGTCAGTGCCCGCGGGGCCGCGTGCGGCGGTGGAAGTGTGCAGCCCGCGGCTCCCCTCAGGGAGCTTCCCTTCGCACTGCCCCAGTGATAGAAGCACCGCACACAATCCCTCTTCGTTAACAGCCCTTTTCTATCCCGACTCGCTGTTACTTGCAGTTTACACCCACCGATTGTGCTCCCCTTTAGACTCACCAACAGACCAAACCCGCCTGAGCTCCCCTTTGCGTCTCCTGCTGCCCACAGGCACCCAGGGGCTCCCCAGAGATCAGCAGGTTATAAGCTCTGTGCTGCATCAACAGGCAAAGAGCCTAGTTCCACACGAACCATGTAGTTTAGCCTTTCCTGGGTAATATTCACTCATATTTTAGCATTTTATATATTAGCATTTTGCTCAGTGCACAGTTCACAAACCCAAATCCCATCCTGACATGGCCTTCCTGGCTGGCAGGGCTGAGGATCAAGGGGACCTGCACCCAAACTGCTGGGCTCCCTCAGCCCAGGCAAAGAAATTGGGCTAAAAACCCCACAAAGCAGCCCCACAGTGCTGAGCAGAGCCTGGCTCCTGCAGGTGGCTGCGAGGACCGTGCTGCCGTACACCCGCCGCTGTCAGGGTTCGAAGGCTTAGTGGTGCAGGGTCGATTATTTCCATTAATAACAGTTAACAAACATCCCCTGGAGGCTCAATATGAGGAACAGTCATTTCTGAAGGAAGACCGACAGCGCTTGGCCCCCAGCGCCAAGCGATTAGCAAACAAGGAGGAGAGCTGCGACTGAGCAGACTGACATTTTAACAGACAGCTTTTACCGAAAGGGAAAGGCTTTGAACTATTTTCCTCCTGAGAGGTGCCGTGTCCTGTGGGGGAACCTTGGAGAAAGAGATGCAAAATCGCATTTAATCACGCTGCTTTCTGGCAGGGAAGGGAGGGTGCAGGAAGGAGTGATATGGCAGCAGCAAGAAGCCAGGCAAACGCTTTGGGAACAAGCAAGTGGGGACCAGGCAGCAGGGCAAAGGCATAAGCAGATGGTGACAGCGAGGACGAGCTTTGGGTGCACAGCAAGCCCCAGCTCTAGCCCCAAGGGGTTATCGGCTGCCTTAGGAGCAGGTTCCTGGGATGTGTTTCGTGGCAGCTCCCCAGGACGTATTTCATAGCAGCTCTCCTTGCCCGCTTCCTCCTCCTCCGGGCAGGATTTGCAGAGGGATGCTTTTCCAGGAGGGAAAGGTTGAGGAGAGAAGCGGTGGCGTCCGGATGCATGTGCTTTCCTCGGGAATGAGGGGAATGAACGCAAACCTCCCTGGCATGCTGGTTATGGAAGACACACGCTCTGTGGAGGTTCAGACCTGTGTTGTCTCACGCACCAGCATTGCCCAAGAGGGGGGCAGGACTCATGGAAAATGGGGCCGGCCAGGTCCCCAAGGGGTTGTTCACTCATCCCCTTTCCCTGCAGCGGGATCAGCTCAGCCTGAGTCACTCCCGAGCAATGCTTGTTCATCCTGTTCTTTAAAACCTCCAGTGCTGGCAACCCACCTCCCCCCGGGGCAGCTGCCGGAGCCTATCCCTGTCACCAGAAAGTTTTTTTCCATTGTCAGGCATAAATCTCCTGTAATTCAAAGTTCCTGCTGGCCACGTTAACCCACACCCCTCCCTCCTGCCTCGGGCGAGTAATGGAGGAGTCCAGAGTGGCAGCTACCCTGAATTAACTGCTCCCTGAATTAAGTGCCCTGCTCTGGGGATCAGGTCCCAGGGCAGGGGGATGCGTTGCACCCCTGGCTTTCCCTCCCGTCCCTCCCCTTCCCTATGTCGGGAACCTGAGGGGGGAAACAGGATATGTCCCAAGGGGATTGTTAGAAAGGTCCTTGCCGCAGTTCTGGCCTTGAGCAACTGGCTCCATCCCGTCCCCGGGCACGGTTTTGGGGTTACTGAGGCCACAGATAATTTCCCCCAAATATTTTGGATATGGCCATGAACGAGGCCGCATGCAGGCTTGTGAGGTCAGACCCTGGCTTGTCTGGATGTTAAATATCAGGTGCACAGCTCTGTCCTCTCCATAAATCATGGGTGCAAGGAGGCTCGGGCAAGTCAGTGCTCTGGTGTTTGGGTTACTCATCTGATGGAGGGTCCGTCCAGCAATAACATCCCAAGGTTTTCAAAGGAAGATTAATCAATTCTAAGAGTTAGCAGGGAAGAAAAAGGGGGATAAACCATCCCTGAAGTTCCCATTACCCTGAAACTTCCCCTGCTGTGAGCTTGCCCTTTCCCACCCCGGCTGAGGGGGCTGAGGTTGGGGTGTTACAATGTGCAGAGGGAGCAGGAGCAGCTGCTTCTCCTGCTGGCCTAGGGGAGGGGGACATGGATCCACCTGGGCTTTGTCACGTTCTTGTGTGCCCTAGGAATGAGGGGAAGATATTTATAATAGAGACTTCAGAAAATCATAGAATGGCTTGGGTTGGAAGGGACCTCAAAGATCATCCAGTTCCAACCCCCTGCCATTGGCAGCGATGCCACCCACTAGATCAGGTTGCCCAGGGTCTCGTCCAAACTGGTCTTGAACACCTCCAGGGATGGGGCATCCACAGCTTCTCTGGGCAAGCTCTTCCAGTGCCTCACCACCCTCTGAGTGAAGAACTTCCTCCTAACCCCTAATCTAAGTCTCCCCTCTTTTAGTTTAAGGACATTCCCCCTTGTCCTGTCATTATCTGATTGAGCGAAGACTCGCTCTCCATCTTTTTTATAAGTCCCCTTTAAGTACTGAAAGGTTGCCGTGAGGTCCACCTGGAGCCCTCTCTTCTCCAGGCTGAACATCCCCAGCTCTCTCAGCCTTTCTCCATAGGAGCGGTGCTCCAGCCCTCTTACCATCTCCATGGCCCTCCTCTGGACCCACTCTCACAGCCCCACACCCTTCTTGTGCTGGGGGCCCCAGACCTGGAAGCAGCACTCCAAGTGGGGCCTCACGAGGGCAGAGCAGAGGGGCACAATCCCCTCCCTCCCCTGCTGCCACCCCTCTGGTGATGCAGCCCAGGACGCAGTTGCCCTTCTGGGCTGCAGGCACCCACTGCTGGCTCGTGTTGAGCTTTTCGTCCCCCAGAACCCCCAAGTCCTTCTCTGCAGGGCTGCTCTCAGTGAGTTCCTCTCCCAGTCTATGCTCATGTCTGGGATCGCCCTGACCCAGGTGCAGCACCTTGCACTTGGCCTTGTTGAACCTCATGAGGTTCACGTGGGCCCACTTCTCCAGCCTGTCCAGGTCCCTCTGGATGGCATCCCTTCCTTCTGGTGTATCAACCACACCACTCAGCTTGGTGTCACCTGCAAACTTGCTGAGGGTCCACTCAATCCCATCGTCTATGTCATTGATAAAAACATTAAACAGCACTGGTCCCAGGACAGACCCCTGAGGGACACCATTTGTCACCGGCCTCCACCTGGACACGGAGCCATCGACCACCACTCTCTGGGTGAGACCTTCAAGCCAACTCCTTATCCACTGAATGGTCCACCCATCGAATCCAAATCTCTCCAATTTGGAGACCAGGATGTCATATGGGACCTTGTCAAAGGCCTTACAGACGTCCAAGTAGATGACATTGGTTGGTCTTCCCTTGCCAACTGATGCAGTCACTCCATTGTAGAAGGCCACCAGACTGGTCAGGCACGATTTGCCCTTGGTGAAGCCGTGCTGGCTGTCTCATATCATTGTCTTGCACGCGCCTTGACGTTGCTTCCAGGAGAATTTGTTCCATGATCTTGTCAGGCACAGAGGTCACTGGTCTGTAGTTCCCCAGGTCCTCCTTTCTACCCTTTTCAAAAATGGGAGTGATGTTTCCCTTCTTCCAGTCACCAGGGACTTTCCCTGATTGCCAGAACTTTTCAAATGCCATGGAGAGAGGCTTGGCAACTCCATCAGCCAGTCCCCTCAGGACCCCGGGACGCATGGCATCGGCTCCCATGGACTTGTACCTGTGGAGATTTGTTCTCTCCTGGTGTCAGGTCACCGCGTCCACCATCTCTCTCCGGTCCTCTCCATCCTTTAATGCCTCCAGCAGCTCCTCATCAACTGCTACGCAGTTGGAGCTCGTTTACCTGCAGCTGGGCAGAGCTCTCAGGTTTTGGGCAGCAGAGCCTCCAGGGACCTCTACACGGCTGAGGCGGTGCCGCTAGCGGGAGAGGCGCCCGTTCACACAGGGACGTTTGTGGCTTCAGGACATCCTTGTTGCTCACAGCGCCCATCAGCCCACAACACTCATCAGTTTTCTTGGGGCATCCTCTTGCAGGACTTTTTCTTGCAGGGCTGTGTGCTGAGCGGGACAGACACGTTCAGCCTCGTCTCAAAGATCTCCAGCAATGGGGACCCGGATACCTTCCCAGATTTTCTGTCCCAATCTTTTCCTATCTCACTCTTTGACCTCAATTTCTCTTGCTGAAATTTATGTCTGCGATTTGTCCAGTTCCCCTGGGATGTCTCCTCCTGCCTGCCGTCCTGTCTGAACAAGTCTTTGTCTCTATTACGTAATGATATTACTTTATAATCCTTCTAAAATCCTTGTACCAAAACATCCCCAACCCTGTTTTCTACCACGTCCATCTTCAGGTGTGTGAGAACTTCTTTCTCAGCCTTCAGCTTGGCCAGGGTGACATTTATTTATTTGTTTTCTGGGAAGTCCCAAGCCGCATCAAGGCCGCGTGTGGCTTCATTTTGCCAAACAGAGCTCTGGCTGCTTTGAGTATTGCCTGAAGCACAGATTTTAGTAGTGCTGGGGCTGGGTGTCACCCTGATGGCGATTGTGCTCAGCGCCCTGGGAGCGTGACTTGGCACCGCGTGCGTCTGCTTTCGGGGGCTTGAATCAGCTAGAAGATTTTTTTTTTTTTTTGATTTTTAAGCAAGTCTTGGTTTCAGCATCCCTTTCCAAAGCAACTCGGTGCTTCTGTTGGTGAAGGAGCAGAGGATTTCCGTGAGCCCAGCCCCATCGCGTGCTCACTGCAGCTCCTTGAGGAGCCCCGCGCCCAGCCGGGCCAGCGGTCGCGGCAGCACCCCTGAATTGTCTGTGTGCAGGGGAGGGGAATCGGAGAAAATCCGAGCCTTGGTGCTAGTTGCTATGGAAATCTCTTGTGTTTCTCTTCTGCTTCTTTTCATCTATTTACCGTGGCACTCAAACTATTTGTCTTTTTAGCGTTCATTCAAGCCCCTGGTGAAGGCCCTCTGCTCACCTGAGCGTTGGGCAGGCAGCAGAGAACGTGTGGCTGCAGAGCCGGAGGTGGAGCCTTGCACCGCTTGAAAGACCCAAGGGGATCCACAGAACACCGCAACGAAGCTCATTGCCAGGGAACGACAGAGTCTTCGTGGCCTTGTAAAGCCAAATGACAACACGAAGGAGGCGTCGGGTTGGTGCTGGGACTGGACTTCGTCCAGAAGCTGTCTCTGCTGGATGGAGCCAGACAAGGTGTGTTCCTCCCGCGGGAGTAACTCCTCGTGGAGCAGCCTGTCCTGGAAGGAGCAGAAGATGCAGGAAGAGACGATGCTTCCCCACTGAGCCACCCTGCAGAGCCTTAGCTCTCTGCAGAGCTCCCAGGGGCAGCAGGTGGGGTTTGGAAGGGGCTCACTCCCAGATTTGCTCCTGCACATCCAACTCGGCCTCGACAGGACTTGGTTTCTGAGTTTTCTGCTCGTCTTCTGACCACAGCGCCGTGACTGGGACGTGCGGAGCTCAGGGCTGGCCTGCAGAGGGTATCCTAAGCCCGTGCAAGGCTCCAGCCGTGCGTCCCGCCACCCCAAGCCAAAACCTCTGCCTTGCCCAGCCCGCCAAGGACCAGTTCTTTGCTTCTCACCTCTCCTGGGGCTCCTCTTCCACTGGGGCTCCTCCTCGCATCTCTCACCCCTTCTCCACCTTCTCTTGGTCGCTGGTCTCCATCCCTGGAGGGAAACCTCTGCCCTGAGTCACCGTGCTCTCTGTCAGCAGCTCACCCAGACGACTTGCCGGGTGTTGGTCTTGTGCCTGCCAGCACACTGAGATGACCCAAAATTACCAAATTTCCCATTCCAGGTCACACGGCTCCATGGGTAAATTCTCTTTCTGAGTCTCATCAGTCAGTGGCTGCCTCAAACCCTCAAAGGTGCGGATTTAGAGCTCTTAAAAATCCCCCAGCGCTCCGATTCCTGCTCAAATTTGCTTTGCCTACGGTAGTTGTGGCTGTTTGCACAGGGAAGAAATGTTCCCAAATGCTGGCAACCCCGTGCTCTCGCGGGGTTTGACCGGACCCTGTTGTGTATCTGCAAAGCCCTCGGGGATGCAATTTGTATTCAAGGAGCCGTAACAAACGGCCTTACCTCCAGCTCCCTGGGCTGCATGTATCCTCTCCCACAGCTGTGGGATCGCTGTAGGGTGATAAACGCAAAGGCTGCTCCTCCTTTTCCCCGGAAGGTGAAGGAGGAGAGGAAGGGCGATGTCCTCTGCAGGCTGCAGATCTCGAGGGGCTGCGGGGTTTCAAGGCAGAGCGAGCATTCGCCGCTTGCCGAGTGTTTGAGGTCAAAGCCAACCCTCTCCGCTTGGATGCTCGGGGATGGGGCAGGAAGGAGGGGTACAAGAGCTGTGTGAGGAACTCGCCCCGAGCAAGGGCAGCTCACCAGCAGCCAGGACAAGAGGTGGCAGCACAAAACCAGGTCAAGGCTCGGCCCGAAGGGTCCATGCCAGGGCTCCTCTCCACATTCAGACGGGAGCTGCAGAGCCAGCAGCGGATGTGGCTCCTGGCGATTCACACGGGAAGGACGGATTTGCTCTGCACCTCTGAAAAAAATGGTTTTCCTCCTCATCCAGTGCTCTGCATGGGGTGCCCAGACGGAGCAGTGGGGAACAGAGCCACCCACACCACCCGCCCCAGTTACCCGAGCGTCCCTCTCTACCCCCTGATGGCTTGTGTGCCTCCAGGGCTGTCGAGCAGGACAGGTTGAGGTGGAGGCTTCTCCGTGGTGGCCACTCTTGGATTTGGAGGGGAATTAATAGCTGCTCCCTGCTGGAGAAGCAGGAAGAGGCACGGCTGGACAAACATCTGAATCCCCAGGTGAGGAGAGGAGACGCTGGCTGCCCACGAGGCTCCAGGCACAGGACGGGTGGTCCCCCATTAACTGGATGCAGATGTCCAGATGGTGCCAGACATCGTCCCAGGACACACCAGCACCTTCCCACCATCGTGTTGAGGTCTGGCCTTTCCCTCTCTTGCTTTCCTCTTTTTGGGACCCTCGTGGTGCTCCTGCCGTGGTGACCTTGGCTTTCTGCTGCTGACGCTGTTGTTCTGGGGACGTGGTGAACGTGGTTTCCCTGGAAGCCGGCTCTCTGGGAACACGGATGGGGGAGCAGGTGCTGTAGGATCGCCTCCCCCCCTTTCAGATGCCCTGTGTCACTCTGTGGCACCAAGGGGGTTTTGGGAAGTTGGATTTTGCTCGCTTTAGCCCTACCAGTGGAGTATGGCAGAGAGGTGTCCTGCCCATCCTGCTCGGGTGGAAGGGCTCCGTCTCTGCTGCTGTAGGTGACTGACGTGGACTTGTAGCATGTTGGATGCGTCAGCTTCTCCTCTGAAGGTACCGAATGTGAGCCAAAAATAAAGTGTGCGGTGACTGATCATCAGCGGGGTTGAATGAAGACTGGAGCTACAACAGGGATCCCACCTCTGCTTTGTGCAGGGTTTGGGTGTCAGCTTCACTCCGGTTGCAGTTCATAGACTCACAGAACCCCCAAAAGGTTTGGGTTGGAAGGGATCCTAAAAATGGTCTAATTCCAACCCACTCTGCCCAGGTTGACACCAGCCCCTCCCAGCCTGGCCTTGGGCACTGCCAGGGCTGGGGCACCCCCAGCTCCTCTGGGCAGCCTGGGCCAGGGCCTCAGCGCCCTCAGAGGGAAGAATTTCTTCCCAACGCCTCCCCGAAGCCTCCCCACTTTCGGTTTAAACCCCCTTATCCTATCTCTATATTTTCTCAGGCGATGCTGGGATGGATTTGCTCAGGGTCTCGTGCAACACCCCATGTAAAAACCCAGCCGAATCCACGCGTGGAGGTGACTTTTCCCTGCTGGAGCCAGCTCGGGCGCTGCACCTGGTGGAGGAGCAGCGTGGGGGCTGCTGTGGGGCTGCAATGGGGCCACGGCGGCGCTGCGGGATGACCGACGGTCAGGATTTGTGCCTGGGCTCCACGTGAGGAGCAGCCCCCATGCCCAGGCAGCACAAGCGGCACGTTTTACCTCCTCCATCCCCGCGGCCGGGCTCGCTCCTGCTTTTTGGCAGCCGGATTTCTTCGGGCCGGGCTGTGACACTCCACGTCCCGCAGGCTTCCAGCCCCGCCGCCGGCCGCTGCCAGCCCTCGCCTTCCTCCTGGCCCACGGGGCCGGGCTGCAAACTTCCAGGGAAAAAGAAGGGAGAGCAGCCAGCTCCCGCGGCCCGCAGCCCGGCCAGCTCACGCTCCTGCCACGAGGCTCGCGAGGTGGGGGATGTTGTTGGAGCCCACGCTGTTTGTTCAGTAGTTTGTAGGAGAAGCTCGGTTTTCATTTGGGGAGAAGGAAAAAAAAAATAAAATAAAAAAAATCCTCTCGTCTTCCTGCTTGCCCAGAAAACATGAAGTGAATTTGACCTAAAGGCTCGGGAACCAGAAGGCAAATAAAAAGGAGCCAGGTTTTATTATTCGCAAGCCAATCCCGTGTTTTTTGGAGCCTGATTCACGATCGCAGATGGATTGGTGTTGGCAGTATCAACCTGTCAGCCAGATTCAGTCACAGATTAAGATAAAGAGCCTGGGTTTTGCCAAGGGGTGAATGTATTCTTTATTAGATGCAACAGAGACGTAACACAGCACCTTGCTCCTGACAAGACCGGCCTTTATTTCCTGGGTCTGCACTTAGGACACGGCTGAACCCTCCCGAAAGTTTCAGCCAGGATCGACAGTCCTGCATTCAGCAGCTGCTCTCGCAGCGGAGACACAAAATACCTTCATTGACCTGGGCTTCGTGTCCCCATTTTTCTCAGCACTTTCAGACCGATGCTACAAGCGTGCTTTTCACGTCTGCCCTGGGCGAGGTGCTGGGGGGCTGGAAGGAGCCCGCTGCTTGCCCCAAACCCTTTAGTCTCGTTAACGAGGCCGGGCAAGAAAATGGAGGAGCGTTGCTAGCAAAATCCAGGAGCTGGAAATGAGAGGAGAGGTGAAACGAGGAGATGCTGAGATGGGACACTCGATAAATCTGAACGGTCAGGGCAAGCCTGCACCACCCAGAGGCACTGAGCTGCTGGTGGGGATGGAAAGATGGTGAGAAAACGGGGGTGCCCCGAGCACCGCGTGGGACGTCCCCATCACAGATCGGGACGTCCCCATCACAAATGGGGAAATCCTCGTCCCAAATGGGGACATCCTCATCCCAAATGGGGATATCCCTGTCCCAGAGGGGGACATCCATGTCCCAAATGGGGACATCCCCGTCCAAGATGGGGACGTCCCCATCCAAGAGGGGGACATCCTCATCCAAAACGGGGGCATCCTCATCCTAAATACGGGCATCCTCATCCTAAATGGGGGCATCCTTGTCCCAGATGGGGACATCCCCGTCCCAGATGGGGAAATTCTCATCCCAGATGGGGAAACCCTCATCCCAAATGGGGACATCCTTGTCCCACACGGGGACACCCCCATCCCAGATGCACAAAGCCGCCGCAAGGGTTCCAAGCCACCCCCGGAGGGGAGGAGGGCAGCGCGGATGGGCTTCGGGTGGCCCTGCCGCCTCATCTCTTGTAACCCACAAGGGATTTCGCTGGCTTCTCTGAAGAAAGGCTTTGTAGTTTGTCCTGAAGGTGGGCGGTCATTTCAGGATTCCTCCGCTTAGCCAAGGGCTCCCGCGTCCCCCCGTCGCTCCTGCAGCCGAACCATGCTCGCAATTCACAGGGGAGGGCAGCGAGCGGGGCGGTGGGCTTATTTTTAGAGCTTGTAAGCAAGTGGATCTGTGCGCGATGCTGCGCTCTTCGAGGATCACAAATGTTCCCGAACCAAGGTGGGGCGAGGACCCGTCTGCCTCTGCTTGCTGCGCTTCCGTGGGTGCCACCTTCTTCCAGAAAGGTGCGTCCAGCCCACGGGGGTGAAGAAATGCAATTTGACTTCTCGCACGCAGCAGCTGGAGCAGAAAGCAACAAAGCTGAGGATTTAAAGTGACATTAAAACGGGTTTCTTATTACAAAGATTTCCCGTTCTCATAGCCGGCTCCGGGAATGGGGGCACCTGCAGGTTTGGTACAGGGGGTGCTTGGCTTGGGACAGGGGCAGAGACAGACAGAAAGAAGAGAGAGATGGAGGGAAGAGCTTTTTTTCGCAGAAATCTCCCTTGGCCATTTCCTCTCCATGGCTGGGGTGGCCAGGATTTAGGGATCTGGGGGTCGCACTGGAGCTGCTGGCACTGGTGGCTGGGTGCCAGTCTCAGGTGGGTTGGTGCTGGGCACAAAGACCTCGCCTTCTGGAAAAAGCTGATCCTGAGCTTGAATTAACGAAGGAAAATAAATAATAACGTGGCTGATAGGGGACCAAAGGGGAGGGGAGCCCCTCCCTGGCCAGTGGCATGAGGAAGAGGAGGGAGACCCCATGGGAAAAAAAAGCTGTAGTAGGAGAAATTGGGTAAAAATACAGGCAAAATCCAGTCTTGGGGGTGTAAGGAGGCTGCGGGAACCCGCCTCTGTGAGGGACCGGTGGTCCTGAGCTCTTTGGGCCATGGGTAGCGCAGCCCCAGGGGCTGAGCAGAGCCCCAGGAGGGGGGGCTGGGGCCCCCATTTCTGCCGGGCCCCGCGATGGGGTGGATGGAGCAGGGTGGGCTCAGCCCCAGCGTGGGGCTTGGGTCCGTCTGTGACGAGTGTGGGGGGGCTTCGTGTCTCCTGGGTGCCCGGCTGGGGGCAAGGGGGAGAAGATGGGGTGCGGGCGGTGCCGTGGGTGTTAAGCCCAGCTCCTGGAGCACCCCGGGGCAGGATCCGACCCCCGGCCCGGGCAGTGGATGCAGGGGTTAAAGCGTCTGACTCCCTACCCTTCCCCCCCCCCCCAAAAAAAAAAAAAAAAAGGGAAAATTATAATAATAAAAATCAAAAAAATCAAAAGAAGCCACCCTGCGGATCTCCCCCCTCCTCCTAACCCCCCCCCCCCCCCCCAACCTCCGCCTTTAATACCAACAAACAAACTCCTCGCTCTCCTAAAGGAGGCGCCTTTGATCGGAGCGAGGCGAACCCCGCCGGGCACCGGCACCGGCACCGGCACCGCCGCACCCCCGGGCACCGGCACCGGGACACCCCCGGGCATCGGGACACCGGCAGCGGGACTTCGGCACCGGGACATCCCGGGACATCCCGGGACATCGGCACCGGGACATCCCCGAGCACCGGGACACCGGCACCGGGACACCCCCGAGCACCGGGACAGCAGCAGCAGCCCCGAGCACCGGCCCCGGGACCCCGTCCCCCCCCCCCCCCCCCATCCTCCTGCACTCCACCCCCGCCCCCAGCCCCGAGCCACCGCCGCGCAGCGCCCCGGGAGCAGCACCGGGACATCGGGCACCGGCACCGGAGCGACCCCGGGCACCGACACCGAGACACCCCCGGTACCGGCACCGAGACACCCCCGGGAACCGGGACCGGAGCTTCCCCGAGCACCGGCACCGAGGCACCCCCGGGCACCGGCACCGAAGCCCCCCCCCGGGCACCGACCGCCGGGCTGCGATGCTTCCCGGTGCGGGCCCCCTCGCCTTCCTCCTCCGGTGCCTGCTGCTCCTCTTCGCCTCCGAGAGCCGAGCCCGGGCTCGTAAGTAGCCCCCTCTCCCCTCCCGCCTGCGTGGCCCCCGCGGTGTCCCTCCGTGCCTCAGTTTCCCCATCGCCCCCCCACCCCCAAAAAAAAAAAAAAAGGAGCAGGGGGGCTTCGAGGGCAGGGCTTGGGGACACGGGGCCGTGGGCTGGGTGTCGCGCAGGGCAGGGGGCTCCTTTGCAGCCCTGCACAGGTCCCGTCCCACCCCGCTGCTTCTGACCTCCGAGAGTGATGGAGGAATGAGCATTTGGGGGAAATGACCCCCCCACCCCCCCACCCCAGACCGAAGCTGGGGGCTTTTCTCCTCGCCCAGCGCTTGCCCACTCTCCTGCTTCTGCTCCCAGCGATGATTTGGGATGGGGAAGGGAAGGGAGGCTTGGACGAGATGTCTCGAAGGACTCGCCCAGGTTTTTGAGCAGCCCGGAGGGTGCTGGAGGTGCTGGGCACCCCTGCAGCATCACAAAGCCACCCGAGCGCCGGGCAGCGAGCAGGACCTGTCGTGACCCTACACTTCTTCTCCCCTTTAATCTTCCCAAATCCCAGGAGAGTCCACGGGGCCGGTGGCTGTGGTAGGGTGATTTGTGGCTTGCCCGGTGCCAGCGCTGAGTTAGGCTCTCGGCAGAGAATCGCCCTCCTGGAGCACGGACCCAAAATGTGGGCGCTGGGTTGCTCGCTTTGGAGGTGGGGGGGGCTGGGGGAAAAGCAGGTGGCCAGCTCGGGATGCGAGTGAGGGGTGTGGGTGCAAGGGGATGGGGCAAAACACAGCGAGGTTTCCAGCCTCTGCTCCTCGGGGCTGTGTGGAGCCCCAGAGGGCCAAATCTGAGTGAGTTTGGGTCCTTTCCCTTCCCTGCTCTTACGAAAATCTGCCGGGCTCGGTCCGTGGCATCGTTTTTTTTGCACGATGGGTCTGAGTCCTCGCTCCACCAGGGCTGCGTCAGCCGTGGTACCCACGTTAGGAGGAGGATGGGGACGTTCCCCGAAGGTGACACAGATGCTGGTGAGCTGTTTGCTCTTTGGAGATGGTAGCAGAGCCCCCAGATTGGGCACAAATCGGGGGTTTGCATGAGCAGAACCACCTGGGCACAGTCCTTGGTCCCAGGGGGATCCAGGTGTGTTTGAGGACGGACCCAGCCTGGGGGGAAGCGCCGGGGGCTCCGTGGCAATGGTGATAAAGAACTGGGGACTGTGGGATGGGGATGGGGTCGGAGCCCCCCTTGCTGGGCTTGGTGGCAAGGTCAGAGTGTGGGCTCTGCTCCTCCACTCACCTCCGCCGCTCGCTGCCTCCCGTTTCACTCGAGGCCAAGCACTTGGGGCAAACGAAGGCAGGAATAAATTAGTTACAAGCGGGCTCATCAGCCAAGAGACCTACAGTGTCCTGGCTAAAAATAGGTGAGAAAGCAGAAAGGCTCGGGCTTCAAGGCAAGTCAGAAAAGAAGAATTTGCCCATAGAAACAGGCTATTTTAGGGGATTTACACTCTCAGCTGAAAAAATATCGGAGGCACAGGTTACTGGGCTGAAAGTGCTGCAGCCCGTCGGCTGTGAGTAATTCAGCGGCAATAGTTTAACGCAACGATGTTTTGGCTGGAGGCATTTAAACACCAGCATCTCTGGAGAGCGCAGGGCAGTGCTTTTCCCCAGGAGCTTGGAAGTTGCTCTTTTCATTTGTTTATCCCGTGGCTTCTGGAGAAAGGGGCTCTGCCTGCCCTGCTTTTAAACTTCGCACCGGGTTTGAATCCAGCACGATGAGGGACGGAGTGCTCCAGGATGGGAGGAACCGGGATGAAAAGCAAAAATCCTGCTGGTGGCCACGGTAAGGGAGAGGCGAGGGCTGCACGCCCTGAGTTGGGCATCCAGGTGTCCCTCCTGGGGAGGAGCAGAGGGAAACGGGGCCTCATCCGCTTCTCCTGGAGCCCCCCGGGGACGCTCTGGGTGCGGGGCTTTCCTTGGCTCCTCTGCCCTGGCCCTGGGCAGCTCAGTGATAATTCACGAGACTGCGTTTGCAGAGCTTCAGGCACTTCTGGGCTCCCAAAGCCCTGAGAAGAGGTGTCCAGCCCAGGGCTGAGTAAGGCAAATGTGTGGGAAGTGATCTGGACACGAGTGGAGACGTTAGGATGCAACATGTCAAGAGCCTGATGTGTTTTAACCAGTCCCTTCGCAGCTAAGTTGCGTTCTAAGCCCTTCATAAATACCGGCCTGTCACGGGAGCGCCTGGACTTTCTGTACCAGACAGTGCTTTTTTTCACTTTATTTATGGCTGCTCTTAAAGCTTGCACTCTGCTTTGCACAAACTGCTCGCCTGACGTGGCAGGTGCCTGACATCCAAAATGCTGGGGCCAGGAGCCCGTCTGAGACGTGTCCTGCGTGGGGCAGGGCTCTGGGGAACAACGGGGACCACGGGGAGGGGGAAATCCTGCACCAGGGCTGGGGAGAGAGGCACAGTGAGGCATGGGGAGAAGCAAGGTGTCGTGTCTTTGCTGAAACCTGAGGCATTTTTCGGTAGCATCCTTGCTGGGAAAGCTGGGATCCAGAGGGAAACTCCCTGCTGGGGAAACTGAGGCACGGGGCTGGGGGGTGAGCAGAGTGGAGTGGGTTTACCCTCGTTTTCTGTGCTTTTGGGTCTTGTGGGTGTTTTTGCCCCTTTCTAGCCATGGTTCAGGCTTTAGACTGTGAGCCCACGCTGGGGATAGGTGCGTGAAGGTGAATGTTTCCCCGGGGATGTCCAACCTGGGATGTAAAAGCTGCTTTTAACCCCCCATGACCCATCGGGGGGGATCTTCATCACAGGTCTGGATACCCCACTCTGGGAGCAGGGGGTGTGAGGACGAGGTCTTGCACAGGCACAAGTAAATGCACATACACGTGCATGGCTTCACCGAGCATCAGTCCTTGTTTCCCGAGGGGAGTGAAGTGAGCACAGCTGAGCAAAGGAGGGTTCGGCAGCCGAATGCGGCATTTCGGTAGCGATCACGCGTGAGGATTTAATAGCTTGCTTTGGTTCCTGCTAACAGACCGCAGTGGGGCTCAGCACCAGTGCAGGAGAGCATCTCACCTGCGTTAGCCCCTGGTGCAGCCGTGGCCAAAGCGTTCAGGCACTGGGATGAGTCGTGACACACTGAGAAACCCACGGGGACGTCCTCGTCCTCCCAGCCTGCTGCTGGTGGGGACGCAGTGAACTGGCTCAAACGGCTGTGCCAGCGCGTCGGGGAGCTTCAGGGGACAGCTGTCATGGACACACAGGCCAAGGGGACTTGTCTGCATCCAGGATCTGTCTCAAAGAGGCATCAGAGCAGTTTTGGTGGCATGAGGGAGATGTCGGTGGTCACCGCAGGCAGCGCAGGAGGGGGCTCTCCATGCCGTTGGGTTTATTACCTCGCACTGGTGTCTCTAGATGGTCTCATGAAGGTGCAGCTCCAGTGTGTTCAGACAGCATCTCAGAGCCCCCACAACAGCCTAATGTGGTGCTTAAATCTCCTGACAGCCAGAAAATGTCCCTCAATGTCTGTCCTAAGCCTCCCAGGCTTTGCCCCAGGCCGACTGTTTCTTTCTGTCCCTGCCATGGCCAGAGATCACCCCTGTCTTTGCAACAGCCCTCTCTTGCCTCACCCCCTGTCATACTTTCCATCTATCACACACTGTCCTTGCTACCCAGGATGCAATTAATGATAATTAATGATAACTGAAGGTAATTAATGATAATTAGAGTAAACTAGGCCCTGGGCACAGCCTCAAGCATTGCCCGGGGGTGTCGGGCTCCTGCTCCTGGCACGTTCCCCAGCGTGGTGTTGGCAGTGCCTACGGGGGCTCTGCCAAATGCATGGGCACTGTTTGGGGACAGCCCGTGCCAGATCGGTTCCAGACATGAGTGGGGCTGGGCCACTGGCCCTGGACCCCACCTGGGGCATTCAGTGGGTTTAACCAGGTGCTCCTCACCCAGAACAGGGCTGGAGACACCTCAGAAAGCGGCTGGTGGCCAGGGAGGCCTACCACCCATAATGGTGCTCCGAAGGGCGCAGTCCCGTATCAGGGGCTCGTGTGTTTGGTCAGCAAGCGGTTGGATGGGGCCTGTTTGTGGATGTTTTCACAATGTGGAGCTCAGTCCTTCCCAAATATGATCCCTGATGCCGTGGGGCCCCCTCCAGGTGTGGGGTTTCCAGGTTTAGGACATCGCGGCCTGGTTGTGCCTTGGAGGCGGATGAAGGAGGATGGCTTCACTGGGATTCTTGGTCCTGCAACCATGAATACGCTCCACGGCCCAGGAGTCCTCCCTGGAAAATGAGAAGCAATGAGAGAAGCCTCACCTGGAGTGCTGTGTCCAGTTCTGGGCTCCCCAGTGCAAAAAAGACAGGGATCTCCTGGAAAGAGTCCAGCGGAGGGCCACAAAGATGATACGGGGCCTGGAGCATCTCCCCTATGAGGAAAGGCTGAGAGACCTGGGTCTGTTCAGCCTGGAGAAAAGAAGACCGAGAGGGGATATTATCAATGTTTACAAATATCTTAAGTGTGGGAGACGGAGGGACATGGCCAACCTCTTTTCAGTGGTTTGTGGGGACAGGACAAGGGGCAATGGCCACAAAATGGAGCCCAGGAAGGTCCGCACCAACATGTGAAAGAACTTCTTCCCGGTGAGGGTGACGGAGCACTGGGACAGGCTGCCCAGGGAGGTTGTGGGGTCTCCTTCTCTGGAGATATTTAAGGCCCGTCTGGACGCCTACCTGGGCAGCCTGCTCTAGGGAACCTGCTTTGGCAGGGGGGTTGGACCCGATGATCTCTTGAGGTCCCTTCCAACCACTACAATTCTGTGATTCTGGGATTCTGTGAAGTAAAGCAGCACGACTGTTGTGAGCATGCTGTTGCTGAGGACACAGTAAGCGAGGAGGCTGAAAGGCACGGGAGCGACATGCTGCCACAAATGGCTTTTCACTCCGAGTGAACTGGGAAGATATCCAAGCTTTGACCTCTGAAAATGAAATTATTAGCCTGGCATGGGAAAAAATGATCCAGAGCCTCCAGCTTTTAAGCCTCCTCCTTCCATCCACCCCAGCTTGCTTTTAACCAAACACGTGCGCGCCTCTTGCCAAATAGGCGGCATAGTGCTGCTGAGATGCGGACAAGCGTCTGCTGCTGCCCAGTGCTGCCAGTCGGCTTTAATTTTACCAGCAGGCCCTTTGCAGACATGAATCAGGCTGCTTTCGAGGGCTGGACCCAAACCAGGGCTCCACTTGTGAAAGGCAAGTGATTAAATGTTTGAACGAAGCAGCCAACTGGCATGGGAGCCTGCGAGCCGAGTGGGGCCGTGTCATATGAAGGCAACTTGATTTCTTCACCCTCAGCATAATTCACGAAGATGCTGCAAGCAGGGAAAAATGAAGTCATTTTCTCACCCTTTTGCAAAGTGACGATGAGGGGTTTTTTTAATATTTTTTTTTCTCTCCCTGGTATTTGCAATTTCCAGCCATGCACTCCGCATTTTTGCATGCTTTGCTGTAAGCCGGTGCATGGCCAGGAATATGGGTTTGCTGACTTGTCAGAGGTTTGGAGCATGCTATGAGGACTATGTAGAGACCTGAGCGGCAAAAGAAGAGCGCCCCAGCCTGTCCCTCTGATGTCATCCACCTGAAAATCATTGCAGATCTCCACCTCTCCAGAGGCAGTGCTGGCCCCACCGCGCTGAGCTTGGGCCAGGCGGTCTGGACACCTGGTGGCCACCTGCTTGGAAGGTGCAACCTGGAGAAACTCATGCTTGAACCCATCAACTCAACGAGGAGCTTGGAGCTGCTGGCAGACCCCTAGGGTTGCCCTTCCCAGCGGCTGCAGATGACCTGCTTGCTGTAGAGCATCACTCGGCTTCATCCTGAGGATGCTCAGTAGCCTCAGGAGGGACGGCAGCCCACCAAAACGTGTTTGTATGAGGTTTACCTGGTCGGTGGGAGAAATGCTGGCGTTAAGGACGTGACATCTCCAGCTTCGGCGGCGGGAGCTGGGCACAGTGCCTCGGCAAACAGCTGTCTCCCCTCTGCCCTCTCCCCCAGGGCGCCATAAGGTTTTAAAGGCCCATAAATACTTCAGGGAGCGTAAACATCTCAGCTGCCTTCCAGCAACGTAATCGCCCCAACTACCTCAAATCCCCTCGATGACATAACCTTTTAAATCACCTTCAGTTTTTAGTGGGGCTGTAAGCACTTAAACCACTAATAACACACGGACAGGCGTGTGCTTATTCACGAAAGAGCCTTAGCAGCGGTGTGTCGTTCCAGCTGTTTGGGGCTTGGGGACATGGCACGGGGACAGCCACCAGGCTGTGGTGGAGTTATGGGGTCCAGGTTCGTGTAGGTCTGACCTACATGGGGCTGGAGCTTGACCCCGTAGGGCCAGGCGATGTTTTTTGGTGCAGACATTAAGGATGGCTGAACTGGGCTTTCTGGCCAAAGCCCTGGGTTGTTGGTGGTGATTATGGACCCGCAAGTCCTCAGGACTTGAGGATGGCTTCATCCTGCTGAAGGGCTGGTGTGCAGCTTGGAGCTGGGGAGGATTTGCTAGGGGTCTGCTGAGATGTAGGGAGAGGGGGGATCTCCAAAGGGTGTCTTAGTGTTTTAGAGGGACGACTCTAATTTCTGCAAAGGCAGTCCAGCTTGCACAGTAAAGCTGCCCTTTGGTCAGAGGGGTCCCAGCCTAAAGAAACACGTCGTGGCAAAAAGATGGATTTTGGGGAATGTCTCCAGGTCTGGGCTGGTGGATGGGATGTGACCATCAGCTTCTCAGTGATGGCGTGCAGCTACCAATCCGTCCTTGCCCTACTCATCACAGAGGGAGGAGAGCTGTCCCGGGGGCTGTCCCCTTCCTTCTCTCAAGCAGCTTCTCCCCGTTGACTTTCAGGGCCGGATATGTTCTGTGACTTCAGCGGCAAGAAGTACAGCCCAGGCGAGAGCTGGCACCCCTACCTGGAGCCCCAGGGGCTGATGTACTGCATCCGCTGCAGCTGCTCCGAGGTACGTCCTGGGCAGGGTGCCGCAAGAGATGAGCAGGGTGCCACCACGTCAGGGCATTACAGGCTGGTTCTGGGGTCTAATTTGACCAGAGAAGCCCCTTCCAGTCCCATGGGGGCATTTGATTAATGTCTTTCCTTTGGATAAAGCCCTGCATGCCCCCGTAGGTGTTGGGTTGACCTCATGAGGGAGCTGTCCCAGCAGTGGTGTTGGGCTGTGGATGGAGGTGGCTCTGGGCTCTGGTGGGACCATGGGTGGTCTTTGATGATGAGAGATGAGACCGTGAGCTGGCTGGCACCGGGGTCTGAGCCGGGGATGGAGACATCCTTGTCCAGGAGGTAATGGGGCCATCATGCAAAATCCTCCTCCTCTGCCCAGCTCCCTAGAGAAAGGCCAAGGAAGGGGTAACTTTGGGAAGCTCTTTCTTTCCTGGTGGGGTGAACATGTAGCTAAAAGAACCGGTTTAATCTCTTCTCAGAATGGGAACACCAGGTGCTATCGGATCCAGTGCCCGGCTCTGCAGTGCGCCAGCCCCGTCACGGACCCCCAGCAGTGCTGCCCGCGGTGTCTCGGTAGGGGAATGTCCCTTGGGAAGGGGATGACGGGAACCAGGGGGAATTGTTTCACGTTCATCAGATCCCACCCCAGAGCTGGCATATCTGGGGCTGTGAGCTCCCAGCGCTTGTAGCTGTGAGCAGGGGACAAGAAAACCCCTTATGGGGGTGGGTCACTCCCTGGGGTCATCACACCAGTGCTGGGCCAGGGACACACAACCTCCTTGTCCCCTCCTGGGTTTTCATGCCAAGGAAGCAGGCAGACCTCTAACAAGCTGGGAAACTGAGGCACGGCTTGGGGGTTGCTCACAGTCATGCGGGACATGCCTCGGCTGCCATCAGGGAGCAGCACAGTGGTGCTGGGTCTGGCCTTGCTCAGGAGGTCAGGCAGCAATGACCACTGCCCATATTGCTCTTGCCTCCCCCAAAATATCACTTTGATGTGAAAGGACCCTTTAACAGACAGCTTTCTGCAGCTCCCCCCCATCCTGAGAAGCCTTGTAGGGACAAAATGTCAGTTCACAGCTCAGTGACAAACCAGAAGCTAGCATGTTAACCAGATCATTTGCCTGCAAAATGTGTCGGATGCAGAAAAAAGAAAGAACATTTTTGAAGAATTTGCACAAAATTCTTGAGTTTTTCCCTCCCTTACTTGGGATGACCTCCAACATCAGCCAGAGCCAGATCTAAAGGGCTTCTCCCATGGGTAATTAAATCCCACTAAAAATGAACGACACTTGCCTGGGTTTCACCTTTGTGATGAGCTCAGCGTGGTCAGGGCAGCCCCATTCCCCAAAAGCTTTTGGGGCGTGTAAAAGGTCCTCGTCCTTTGGGGCTGGTCTGGGGGGAACCTGCTGAGTATCTGTGCTGGTAGGGGCTGGCTCTCACCCCGCTGCTCTCTCATCCTCCCTTCCAGAGCCAAACTCCCCCTCTGGCCTCCGGGCGCCTGCCAGGTCCTGCCAGTACAACGGGACGACGTACCAGCAAGGCGAGATGTTCACCACCAGTGAGCTCTTCCCCAGCCGCCAGCCCAACCAGTGTGTGCAGTGCAGCTGCTCCGTAAGCCTCCGGGGAGCCCACGGGAGGTGGGGAGGGCTTGGGGTCTTCTCCTGCATCCCTGCAATGTCCTGCTAGGTTAAAAACCTCTGCTGTGCTGGAGCAGACTGGGGAAAGTAGCCTGAATGTCTGGTCACACCACTTATTTGCTGGAAATCCCATGGATGGATTCAGGGCTGGCACAGCCAGGGCTCCCTGGGGTGGGCAGGGGGCAAAGCCTTGTCCCAGGGGATGGAGACCGGTCTCTGCAGCATCCAGCTGTCCAACCTGCCCCACTGGGACATCTTAAGGCAAAAAGGAGAGCTGGAAGCCTTCCTGCACCTGCACAAAGCCGATGAGTTTGTAGCGAGGGGGATCTGCGAGAGCTCAGCCCGCCTGCAAGGTGACATGGACGTGAGGGGCCAGCTCTTGGGCTTCAGAAGCTCTTGGGATCTTGAGCCTGGCGTGGAGCTGGTGGGGCTGAGCTGAGCTCCAGAAATGATTTGGTGGCTCCCAGCCACTGCTGGGTGCTGGGGGTGGTGGCAGCGAGGTGGGGACATTCGCTGCAAACCCGGCAGTGAGGGATGGCAACGGGCAGGCTCCTGGTGATCTTCATCCCATGTGCTCAGATTTAATCAGAAGCTGAACCCAGGGCTTGAAAAGCATTTGCAGGAGACATCTGCCTTTCACCCTGCATTGCTGTGACCATTGCTTGCCCGTCTTCGGTGCTGGTCCCAATTGGCTTATCTGCTCTGTCCTTCCCGAGGTCTGGAGACCATCCTGTCACTGTGACGGTGGCTGGGATGATGCTGTGTGGTCCTTAGCATCTATCACTGTGATGGACTGCCTCTCTGCTACCTGTTACCAGCCCTGCAGGGATGTTCCTCCTCCCTGAGCCCCCAGCGATGTCCTGAGATGGGGCTTGGCTCGGCTCTGCCCAGCCCTCTCCCGCGGGCTGGCATGCTGCAGAAACCTGCCGAAAAGCAACAAGCATCACTCAGGGGGCAGGAAGCAGCCTGGCCAGAGATGATGCTGAAGGTGTGCGGAGCGTGGGCTGCGCGAGCCAGGAGCTGAGTGTCGGGAGATGGCTGGAGGGGCTCCTCCTCCTCGAGAGACAGTGAGGAAGGGCATTAGAAAGTGCTGGACTTGGACGCTGCCATAAAAAAGCGGGTGGCACAGATGTGGCTTTCACTGGTTGTTGTGCAGAGCCTGGTGGTTCCAGGCTCCACTGGTCCGTGCTTTGCTTGCAGCAAAGAATTAGTCTGAGCTCAGCCAGAGAAGAAAGAGCAGTGAAAGAACCCAAACCATCTCATTTCTCCATGCCAGGAGCATGCACGTGGTGGTTACCATCAGCTGATGCTTGCTTCTACTGCAGAGTGTCCACAATACCTGGCACACCTGGCCTGAGCCCTTGGTGTCTGTGTGAGCCTGGGAGCAAGGTGCTGGGAGCTAGGTGGCAAGAGCAAGAGCTTACACTTGGAAATTATCAGAGAATCATGGAATATCCCGAGCTGAACCCACAAGGATCATCGAGTCCAACTCCTACAGCTTTTATGCAGCTTCTGAGGCTGGTTCCACTCTGACTGACCCCAACTGGATGCCAGACCACCTTCTGATGGGGACAAACACCATGGAAAGAGCCCTCAAATGCAACTGTGAGTGCCCACGTGGCCCTTCTTCCAAGCCCACCATCACCAGGAGCCTGTGGAACTGCTTGTCCCGCTTGGAGGCACTGGCTCTCGCTCAGCCTCTGTTTATTAGGATAACGCCTTGGATACAAAGGGGAAAATAAAAGGATGACTGTGAGCCTTGCAGCAGTGGGGTCTTGCCGGGCTGTGTCTGATGTTGTCAGCTGTTAGAACAGCTGCGGGAACAGCTGGGCTAAACGTCTTTGAAAACCGTCCTGAGACCAGGGCCTCCAGCCTAAATCCTGCTTTTTATGACGTGATCTCTCCCGCCCAGGGCAGGTCTTTGCTGTGGCCCACTGGTCAGAAAGAGAAAGGAGAATGTGGTTCCCTGGCCAAGCCCTGCTCCCTGCAGGTCTGGCCCACGTGCAGGTCCCTGGAGGGTTTGGTTGGCAGCGACCTCCACGAGATCCACCAGATTTCTGCTTCCTCTTTCTGTCCCCCGCATGGTGGCTGGGCTTTTTGATGGCAGAAGAAGCTGCTGTGATTTAGATTTTAAGGACGTCCTTGGCTGACCTCTTGCTTTCCATTGAGCGAGAGCTTGGTGGCACCCTGGAGAAAATTCCCGTGCGGAGAAGATGGCCGTGCTGCTGGGGTCTGCTGCTGCTGGGCTGCTCAACATCCCCATCAACCCTTCTGCAAAGCAGCAAAACCTCAGCCCTGCAGCTAAAGGTTGCAGATCCGCTGACCGAAATGGGACTGGGATGCACTGAATTCAAGGCTGGCTTTGGCCATGGTTTTCAGCTTCTATCGCTACGGCAAGTGTTTTCCAAAGCAACCAGCAAGCCAGTGGAAAAAAGTCTGCACCTGAACGTCCATCCACAGCTCTTGGCCCAGTGCCTTTGTGCTTGCTTCTGGTGTTATTGAATCGCCCTGCGCAGAGGGAGGGCAGAGCTGTGGGGTGGACCTGGCTCTGCGTTCAGCATCGCGATTCCCCTCTCCACCTAACCCCTGCAGGTCCTCGTCCTGGGATCTGTTAGGGAACAGGTTCTTGTGCTGCTCTGAGTTGGTGTTACGGAGCGCTTGCACGTGTGTGGTGGCTGTTTCAGAGCTGGTGGTGCTAACGGTGCCTGAGGGCAAGGCACTACCTACCCCGTGTTGGGATAGGATGTTGGATGAAGAGCACGGCAGGGCAGATTTTCAGCTTTTGGTCATTGGTGATTAGTTATATTGAGGATATTTGGTCATTAGGTGATTAGTGGTATTTGAGGATGGACTATTGGGGTGTTGATGATTTCTACTGGGTCTGCAATTTGAAGTGCTGGCACCCCGATACTGGGGCCATTCAGCCGTGTTTGGACCTTGGTAATGCTGACAATGCATTTTTTTTGCTCCTGTCCCCTAGGAAGGCCAGATTTACTGCGGCTTGGTGACCTGCCCGGAGCTGCTGTGCTCCTCTCCCCTAACGGTGCCAGACTCCTGCTGCCAGGTCTGCAAAGGTAAGGGGGGCCCAGGAGCTGCTCCTGAGCAAGGGATGGGAGCCATGGGGACTACCATGACCTGTCAGGAGCTATTCCAAGCCTCTTAAGCAAGATTTTGGAAACCTCTGCTTTAAATCAGGCCACTCGCTATGTCTGGGTCACACCAGGAAACAAAAGATAAGGGCTGAGTTTTTTTCTCCCATGCTTCCCCTCCCACATGTACCCGTGTCCTGCCTCCCTGCTGCCCGCACGCAGTCCAGGGCTGAGCCCTTTGTCCTGCCACTGCTGCAAAAGATGTGACCTGCATGGAGGGTGATGTCCTCTGGATCACTCGCCCACCAGGATGGACGTGGTTGTATGGACCACGTAGGGATGGTGCATGCTGCTGGTGCTCTAGGGAAGTTTCCAGGACGGTCAGACCCTAGGGAAAACCCCTGTCCCACCTAAATACAGCTTAGCCTTCACTCTCACAGCTCTCCAAGGAAAAGTCATGAATTTCCTGCTGTTTCCCCTAACTCATTTAATACCAGAAATATATATCTGAAGCTGGAAGGCAATGGTGACCCCCTGGCCATGGACACAGAGTGACCTGGGGGTGCCTCCTCCAAGCTCTCCTCTTTTGCAACCTGTAGCCCCAACCCCTTAATTTTTTTTAGTTGTTAGGGTTGCTGGCTGCTGCTGAACAGTCGGCAGAAAACTGGGCTGGGGTTGCCTCCCTGCACTGTGCTGGGCTGACTCTTCTTTATGGTAAAACAAAAGTCTCTGGGTTTTGCAGAATCGCAGACTCTCAGGGCTGGGGTGATATATTTAAGACTGTTTAATGACCTCATGAAAAAGACAGGCGTTTTAAAATATTTTGGTGGCATCTGTGTGGCCTTGTTGACCTCACCAGCAGCAAAGAGATTGCTCCGAAAGGAGGGGGGATGTTTTGCTCTGGCACAGGCAGCTTTTCAGAAGAGCCCAGGTCCCACAGAAAGCCCTAGGTGAGGGCCAGACAGTGCAACCAGTGTGCACATTGGGAAGACTGGAGTTTGGTCCAGATTGGGTTGGTTGTGGGACACCAAGCAAACCACTTTTATGGAGCTGTGGGCACCACCAGAGCTTCCCTTGCACTTGGTGCCATCTGCTCAGTGTTTCATGAGGAACGTCTTTGAATCTCTTTTTAATGCCAGATCATCCCCATCACCTCATGCTCAACCTCTGGGGTATTTCCATGCCACCTAATTTCAGAAGGCTACAAGGCCAAGTCTTTTTCAGAGCTGAGCTCTCATTAACCATCAGTGGGGATAAAAGGGTTTTGGCGTGTGACATAGAGAAGCCATTTGCTTTGAATGTTGTGAATTGCATATTCAAAGCTCCTCTCACCCCAGAGCTCTCAGGGATCCAGCACCCTGCAGAGAGCTGCTTTTAGTCAGCTGGACCCCAGAGAACAAACCCTCAGCCAGCCCTGCTGCATTTCACTGGACAATGTTGTTTCCTTGCAGACGGCTCATACGAGAAGTCCGCGGAAGAGGAACCCCTGCAGTTAAACAGAGGTGTTGTACGTGACCTTTGCATTTTCAAACTCAGAGCACTGCTTCTAACAGTCCCATTATACAGCTCAAACAAAGCTGTTTGCCCTTGGCCATAGTATTCTACAAAGAAAAATAAAAACAGCCCATAGTAGCTCTACGAGGGTGGCCAGTTCCTTGGGCAGCAGAACCACTGACACTTGCTTTGCAGTTGAGTCGTGCTTGCGTGACTTTAGGTGAGGGCTATCAGCACGGGCTGAGACCTGAGAGCACCAGGTGAGGACTCTTGGCTTCTCCTCTGGAGCATCTCTGATGTCTTTGGAAGAGCAAAAGGCCTGCGGGAACAGTAAATCTTCAGCACTTCTCCTCTTCCTTGGCCAGTGGGTTAAAAGAGTTGAGAACAGAGAAGATTCAGAGGTGACTAACAGCCAGATATGACCCTTGCCCGTGGAGTCAGGCGGCCCAAATCTCTCTCCGGGGGATTTTGCTCCAGATGTTGTTTTACTTCTCTTCCCCCTGGGCTCAGGGGTGTTTGCCCCTGGTTGTAGCTCCCCCAGAGCAGCCAGCACTGGAGCTGGCCACGAGCATTCCTTCCCCAGGCTGTTTGTATCAGCAGCCCCAGCAAGGAAAAAGTGACTCCCTGGCTGCTGAGGGTTGATTCAGGGTGACATTTTGGAGCTGGGCAGCCCACGCCAGGTCTGTGGGATTAGGTCACTTACAGCTCCTGGCCCTTCCCTTTTCCATACTGCTGGGTGAACTGCCAGCATCACACCTCCACCACCTATAAAACCTCCAAAATAGACACAAGGGGACCCTTTGTGCTGCGTGTCTTGTCCCAGCATTTTGCTCTTGGAAGCCTGGGATGTTCCAGGGGTTTTGCTCCTGCTGGCTGGCAGCTCCTCACCAGTGCTCGTGGTGCCAGCCAGGTGAGAGGGCAGGATACGGCCCGTCCTCACCTCGCTGATCCTGGGTAGGTTGTGCTGATGCCAATCCTCAGCTGTCCAGCGAGTGTCTAGAATAGCCCAGCACATTTCCCTGCCTGTGTTAGGACCCCAGATGTCTCTCTGAGGGTGCTGTGTTGGGCTTTGGGTGCTGCCCCGATGAGGGAGGTGATCCACATGCAGCCTAGGAGGTCACCAGCATGGGGCATTGGCACAAACTGCTCAGGACCCTTTAGATGGCAGGCACTGAGACGGCTCCGGGGTTGTTGCTCATCCCTGCAGTCCCCTGAACCTTCCCATCCTGATGGGGAGCATGCAGGACACTATGTGCCTTTCTCCAGCACTGCCTGGGTCTGAGTCCCCCTGTTTTCTCTGACTGTTCCCAGAGGCACTCGCAAGACCAGTGCTCGGGGGAAGCGATGGGCAGGAAGCCCCTCGGAGCCACCGCGTCCACCGTTCTCAGCTCCTCCCTGGAGTTCATTCCCAGGAGCTTCAAACCCAAGGGGGGAGGTGGCACCACCGTGAAGATCGTCTTGAAGGAGAAGCACAAGAAAGGTAAGGGATGGAGGGGCCAGGTGCTCTGTACGTTGCCGGAGTTGACTTCTCCAGGACTCGGGACCCCAGGGAAGCTATTTCAGCAGCAGGTTTCCACCACTGACTATCACCTCCCTCTCCTCCACAACGAACCTCACCCAGCCATCTCAGCCCTGGTGGCCCAGACCCTGGGCCCACAACCCCTTGTCTGGATGAATCCCCCAACCACAGGACTGGGAGAAGGTCGGTCCTTGGTGTGTTTTGGAGACCTGGGACCTGGGAATGGAGGTGGTCAGCTGGAAGACCTCACGTGGTCCTTCCAGGCCCCCCTGATGCAGAAGGACAGGGGGGTCCTCCTTGCACCTACCTTCAATGTGGTGGGTCTGTCCTGGGGCCATTGTTGTCCCCCTGGAGGGGAGAGCAGAAAGGCAAGAGGGGGAGACAACCACATGGAGACAAAGGGGAGAAGACAGGTCCCTTCTCCCCCTGGCGGCTCTCCAACCACTGTGCCTCCAGAAGGGCTCTTTCCAACCCTTGGAGATGAAGCCCTGGAGGAAAGCTTTGGGACCTCCAAAAATTTGCATGGAAAAGTCAGCAGGTGGCACTCTTTGCTGTGCTTGCTGCTGGCGATGGCCTTGGAGGGACCCTGGCCTCACAGAAGCCAGGAGACAGGTGAGGTCCTGCCCGCAGCTGCCCCTCACCTCCCCCGGGGACCTCGGCCCCAGCAGCCTCCACCTCCTGGAGCCTCGTCCCCTGGTCCTGGGGCACCTCCTGGTTGGGGTGGCTGCAACGTCCCTGCGCCCACCGTGCCCGCTGCACACGGGTGTGCTGCTGGTGGGCACAAACATTTGGGAGGTTGTGAAACGTGGAGAGCTCCAGCAGACCTCGGGCGTGCCAAGAGGAGGAGGATTTACCTCCACGGGCGTCAGGCTCTTCTCTCTGTCTCCTCCAGCTTGTGTTTACAACGGGAAGACCTACTCCCACGGGGAAGTGTGGCACCCCGTCTTCCGGCTCTACGGCCTCCTGCCCTGCATCCTGTGCACTTGCAGGGATGGTGTCCAGGACTGCCAGAAGATCTCGTGCCCCAAGGAGTATCCCTGTGACTATCCCGAGAAAGTGGACGGGAAATGCTGTAAAATATGTCCAGGTACGTGGAATCCCACCTGCTCCTGCTGCCGTCTTCTGTTTCCTTCCTGTAGCTGTGGTTGAAAGCCCTGGGCGTGGAGGTGGGGAGGGTTTCACATCACTGGAGGCTTGAATTCATGCTGGGTGAGCAGGTTCGGCAGGGCAAGCACTGAAATAAGGGCTGTCCTGTCCTGGAGGACTGCCCCAAGGTGAGGGAACTGCGCTGATCCCAAAAGGTCGCGTGCGTTGGGTGGCTGTAGTCTGCAGAAAGATGCCTGAAGAGGTGCACGCTAGCAGTCTTCAGACAGGTAGATGGTGCCCCAGGCCTCCAGCTGGGACACGAAGTCACGGGATTAAATTGTGGCAGCTGAAAAAATGCAGGTTGGAAATTAGAAGGAGATTCTCCAGGTACGGGGTGTCTGTGGCACCCGTGGTTTGGTCTGAGTTGGGGTTAAATTCCTCATCCCTGGAAGGAATGGGTTACACACAGCTGTTGGGGTGTACCAGGAGGGACCAGGCTGGTTGGGACACAGTGAGGAGGACCTCTTTTTTTCATATTCAATGGGTTTTGGGTCTCTCAGGGGCTTCTGGGTCTTTGGAAAGCCGTTCACCTGCAAGTACAGACCTGGAAAAGATAGATCAGGGCATCAGATCTTCTCCTGCTCCCACTGGAAAATGTTTTCCAGGTTATCCCTCTCCATTCTATGATTCAGCGTTGGATGTTTAGATGATGGACCACCCACTGCTTCCCTAGAGAGTCTAGAGAGCCCTGAGCCTCCCTGAGCCTGATTTCAGATGCAGCAATTGCTGGGTCATCTTTGATGAGCTCCTTCAGGGTGGTTTCATGGAGGGGTCTCTCCAGGGAGAGCAAGCAAAGGACGTTATCACATTAAGGAATGGGGGCAAACAGGCTGCAAAATAATTTCAGCTGGGATTTTTAAGGTTTTCCTTCTGCCAAGCAGGGAGGTGCTGGGACGGCCTCCCCTGGGGAGCGAAGGGCAGAAGCTCAGCTTGTTTTAATAAGGTTTGTGATATGTTTATGAGCAGGATTTATGACATGGTGCCTGGTGGGAATGGGATGTGATGACTGAGCAGAGCCCTTCCAGTCTTGCATTCCCATTATAGCAGGTCTCTCCGGTTTAAAGTCTACAGCTTTCTCTGCTGGGATCGTCTGCTCTTCAGTCTTCATTTATTTCCAGTTAAACACTCTGACCCAGCCAAAACGATTTTTTTTTCTTGCTTTCCAGTACTCACAGATAGCAATCACACACACACACCCCCCTGCTCAGCCAAGTTACATGCTTGTCCCTTGCTTCACTGCACGGCGGTTTCGCCCGTCTTCTAATTCCAGGCACTTTCCATGACTGCCCTCCTCGTGCTCCTTTGTACGCGGGAGCTTGGAGAGAAACACCGACTGCTTTCTGTTTGCAAAAGGGGAATTGCTGCGATGCACTGGGCAAACCATCACCACTACTGGGGAGAAACCTAGCAGCCAGGACACCTTGGTCTTTATTCCTCCTCCTCGACGTGCTGCACGCCGTTGGCCATCGAGTGGCTCTGGTGTGAAGCTCCGAGGTTGTTAAACACCTCTTGTACCTGCGAGAGCGTTTGGATCCTTACCACTAGTGGATGTGGGGCTGCCTTGAGCCACGCAGCAAGCAGCCCTGGAGGGGGAGAGGTTTGGTGGTCTGGGATGGAGACCCTGCACCCAGACGCTGTGGTTGTCCTGCTTCGGGTCACGCTGAGGCTGCAGGGTTGAACTCTTATCTTCTTTTTGCTGAAAAAGTCCCGCTTTGCATCCCGTTAAATTGGGATTTCCATCCCCTCTCCCCTGGTGTATGCGAGGAGCGGCTCAGGACCACCCCAGAAAGCGTGGGGAGAGCAGAATCGGGCCTAAAATAACCGTCCTACTAAAATAAACCCCACGCGTCTATTTATAGCCAAACTTTCTTTCGAGTAGTGTGAAAAGCTTCAGCATCCAAAATGACTGGGAGAACAAGGCTAAATTCAGCTGAGCCGAGCTCCTCTGCGTTCCAAGGACCACAACCAAAGGCAATAAATCTCCTTCCAAAACCATGGGGGATTCTTAATTACTCCAGAAGCAACAACAACAAGAAAATTAGCGGCTCTTCTTCACCGGGGGTGTTGAAGAAATCCCCCTGGGGTCCTGGTGGTGGTCTCTGGGGCCGAAGGAGCTCAGCGTGGGCACGGAGAGGGGGCTGGGGCTGGGGCTGAGCCCACCCGCGGGGCTGGGACGGGCACTGTGCCCAGGCAGCCCAGCCACAGCCCTGGCTCCCGTGCTGCGGGCTCGTCCCTCTCTGCTTCGCTGACGTTGCTTCTCCGGGATGGGAGCGAGACGGGGAGCGGGGAACCCAGCCTGGGCTGCGCTGCGTGGCGACGGCACCGAGCTCCCCACGGTGGGTTTGGGGGATCCAGGCAGAGCAAAGCACCCTGCCCCATCCCTGCTGGTGTAGAAGCTGCCAAAACCAAGGGGAATATTGGGGTGAGCAGGTCTACGGACCCTTTATCAATGTCGCCCTTTGCTTCCAGTCCTGGTGCAGGTGCTCTGGGGCTGCCAGGATCCCAACCCAGCTCTGAGCCATCTTCCAGCTCTGGGGAGCAAGGCTGTGTCCCACACCATCAGACACAACAAGGTGCCACCTCTGGGTGCTGAGATGGCCTCTTCCAACCTCCTTCCTGCCCCTCTGCATGGCCCTATTTAATAAACTCTGCTCTTCTTTGTCCCCAGAAACCAGAGTCAAACCCACCGATGAAATCGTCACTGCCCAATGCGGCAAGAACCCCAACCGTGTCCTGGTGTACATGTTTGTGCCACCGAGCTCCGAGACCTCCAAGGAGGTCCTGAGGACAATCGCAATCGAGAAGGAGCCCTCTGAAGAGGTGGAAATCTATAACTGGAAGCTGATTAAAGGTGAGTCCCGTAACAAAACCAGCCAGCAATGGCGAAAGTGCGTGCAGAAATGTGGTGCTTTCCAAGCTTTGTTCAACTTTTCAGGCTTTTTCGAGTGGTGCTCCAGACCTCGTGTAGTGAGTCGAAACCTGCTGACAGCAGGCTGGCGTTTCTAACTCTCCCTTTCACACTCTCTTGCTGTCACTGCATGCAGACCAGGGCTTGGAAACCACTCTTGGTCCCAGTGTACCCAGTGGCATGCTGTAACACTACCCGGAGGCACAGCACGTGGGCAAACAAGGCGGGGGCTGTGGGGCCGTTCCTCAAAACCTGCCTGCTTCCATGCCAAACACACATGGAAAACAAACAAGCCAAAAAACTCTGGTCACTCTGTAGTTTTTGCTTTTGCTCTTTCTTTTTCCCGGTCCTCCTACTGCTGGGAACAAAGCTTGTAGCGCTTCCACAAAATGCATGCAGGGACGATGAGTTTCCCCAGCCTGCTTTTGGGACAGGTGGATTTGGACCCTTTGGTTGGTGTGTCCTCCAGTAGTCAAAGCAGAGCACATAATCCGTGAAGTGACACCGATCTCCCCACACATCCAGCTGTGCAACACCCTTATGGACCAGAGGAGCCTGTCTCCACCCAGGATGCTTGGTCCAGTAGACATTTGTGTTTGGTTTCTGGGTGCCCAAAGCAAGACCCAACCCTGAGCCTCCATCGGACGTACTCTACCCCTTGCAAAACCTTGGGCACTCGAGGTCAGTCGCGCCCTACCTATGGATACAGCACCCCTTGGTCCATGGAGCTGGGTGTCTCGTGGACCTCTGTGAGCAGATATTCTGGTCTCCTGGGTGTGTTCTTGTCTCACCTCTCTCCCAGAAGAGTCCTCAGCCCCCCTGGGGCTGGTCTCCCAGCTGCCTAGGATGGGTGCGTGGGCACACGTGGGTAGCAGTCAGAGAAACCACCTCCAGAGATGGAGCCGTGGCCGTCACCATGTTTCCATCCTCCCCCTGCCATCCTCCATCCTGCACGGTGCCCCTCTCCCCGTCCCCCCCCCACCGCGGCGAAGCCTCCCTCACAATGGCACCTTGTAGCTGGAGGACAGCTCTGAGCCTGCACTGTCTGGGCCCCACCGTTTCCTCTCCTCGCTGCTTGGCAGAGGTCACCACCCAAACCTTCTTGCCACCTTCCGAGGCCAAAAGCTTCGCGTCTGCACGGAGCTCCCGAGCCCTGCCAGCCAAGGACAGGGGAGGCCCTTGTCCCCGAGGCCAACACAGCTCTTTTGCTTGGCAGAGGGAAGTGTTACTATTGGGAAAGAGCATGAGCTCAGTCACATATGGATTCCACCTCTCCATGGTCCATCACTCTACCAACAGAGCAGCGTGTGTGGAGAAAAGAGCCTGCAAGGCACGCCTGGAGCCCGTCCATCTGCCTTTGTACGGGCTCACCAAACCTACGTGGCCTCCTCCGTTCCCGTGCTGGGACGGTGCCTCCACGGGGCAGGACTCAGCAGGAGAAGCTGGCAGCAACGTCCAGCCCAAAGCTTTGCCCAGCTCGCACGGGTCATGGTGGGGGCTCCCCTGCATTTTTAGGGGTCTGGATGGCTTGGGGGTTTTGAAAATTGACTTTCTGATGTTTTGGAGAAGGAATTAAAAGGAGAAGACAAAAAAGGAATGGATGAGATTGGCGTGGTTCAGAGGCTCTGTCGTCTGCTGCCTCGTGGATGCCTGGGCTGTACGAGGAGGTAAAAAACCCCAGGACCTCTTTCCTGGGTTTACCCTGCCAGGCTGTGCATTAGACAATGCCCAAAAGATTCCTTTCTATCCTAAAACCCTGCAGCTCCAGGACCACCAGCGATCTCCTCTGTTTCACCACACCGGTGTGCCCTCACGCCTGGGCTGCAGAGGACCTGTGGCATCCGGACCAGCCACCCCCGTGCACTTCTGGCGTGAGCTTGAAGGTCTCCTGCCACGGAAACTCTGGGGTTCAGAGCCACAAACTCTTTCTGTAGGGAAATCTTTTCCTGACACGCAGCCTCCCTGCAGCTCAAGCTCTTCCCATTCGCTCTGCGTTGGGTAAGAAGCAGACTCCTTTCCCCTGATGCATTTGAAGATGCCATCAGCTCCTGCCTTTGTCCTCTCTTACACAGCTCCAGGTTTTTCAGTCTTCCCTTGATGTCAGCAATTTCTGGTCCTTTGGTCCTTCCCATGGCTCTGCTCCAGGCTCCCTCTGTGTCTTTCTTAAGTGCAGAGCCCAAAACAGAGTGCAGGGCTCTGAGCAAAGGTCTCCCCTCTGCGTCCTGCTGGGGTGGGTCTCACACAAGTGCACCCACGTCTCCATCCACCTGCTGATGCTCTCGGGTCCGTGTTCTCCCTGGGGACATTTCGGAGGTCTGTAGTGCACGGACATGGTTTGTATCAGCACAATTTGGGTGTAGCAAGACGTTTGCCTACCAGGCATCGCAGCTCCCTCAAGCAGATCACTTTATTTACCATCTTCTCTGGCTCAGCCACAGGTTTCCTGTTTGCCTCCAGGACATGGGCGAGGACGCTGCCTGGTGTTTCTCTAAGGCTGATCCCTTGAGAACCCCGTAGAAATACCCACTTTGTTCATGGCTTAGCAAGTCCTGACACCAGTTTCCTGAGACTTCCCTCCCAGCCTGGCACGACGTGCCGCGTTTCTGCAGTCACGGTGGTCCCCACGTGGCCAGCAGAGAGAGGCATCAACAACTTGTCCCATCCACGCATTTTAGGATGGGCAGAACACCTCTGTCGAAGAGCCTGTCTCTCCCCTGCATCTCCAAAATTAGCAAGGATGGATTTCTGCCTCGGAGATGGTCTGGTCATTCATTCATTCCTTGTGCTCCCTGATACTGGAATCTATCTGGGTTTGGTCCTGAGGCAGGACGTAGAGCACCAAGAAGGGTGGCGAGTGCCGGACAGCCCCAGCGCCTCTCTCCGTCTCATCCCCCATGAGCCAGGGTCTTTGGACAGCTTCTGCTGGCTGTGAAATGGCACCGTCCAGCCGTCACCACCCCAAGCGCTCTCGTTCTTCACCAGCTCCATCCCGTGCTGGCTTTTCCATGGGCGGTGGGCTATTCTTATCCGCGCCGCCTCGCGCTCTCCGTGCGGGTGCTGGCTCGACGTCCGCATTCCTCCGCAGCTCCCCAGCTCCTGGCGTTTGTCAGCAGTGACCATCCAGCGGCCAAAGGTCTCAGCCAGCTCTCCGGGGGCTCTCGGGTGAAAATTATCTAGGTCGGTTGATTAAAAGATGTTTATCTCTTGCGGCTTTTGTTTAAAATAGCCTCCTGGTTACTAATGTACTGGAAAGTGCTTCGTCAGCCACGGGGGCTACAAGCACACCCTCCTGCTCCTTTCTAAGTATAGAGCAGGAGGATTTATTGAACACTTGTGACTTCCTTGCGTCATTAACAGTTTTATTATCCCCATCCAGTATCTTCTTTTGTTACTGGTAGGACTTCTTTTCCTGACCCACTCGAAGGACTTATTAATAGTCCAACCAGCCACATATTTCTCCCGCTGTACTTAACTTCCTGTACTAATTTTCCACAGCCCACAACATCTCGTTTATACACATCGCTCGTCGGTTCCCAGTCGTTACATACCCTTTCCATGTGTAATTGCTGCTGGGAAGAGGGAAGGTCTCTTACCCAAACAAGGGGACCACGCCGCCCCCGACACCGGTGAGATGCTGGGCGCACGGGAAGAGGCTGGGCGAGACGTGGGGAAAGGATGTGCCAGGCATACCTGCCCCCTTCGTCATGCCTGCAGGCGAAGAGGAGTATCACGAGCCCTAATCCCATGGAAAGGTCGCTTCCGTTGCTAAATGCACGCTCTGGTTTCCTCGGGTCAGACCTCTGACTCAGGAACCCCCCCCTAGCGGGACGGTGCTGGCGCGGGCAGAACCATCCGTCTGCGCTGAGGTCAGTCCTGATTTCCTGTCCTGGAGGAATTTCAGGGCTGGGGGCAAAGGAATGGAAAATCCTTGGTGCTGGCTGCTTCGAGGAAAGGGAAGCACCCGGGGATGGAGAGGGCTCTGCAGTGCCCCCATGGGTGGGGACTGGGGGAGAGCGAGCAGAGAGGAAGGGGACCTGGGATCCTGTTGATCCTCCCTGGTGGTTTGGGGGAGATCAGAGCTTCTCCAGGGCGAGATATTTTCCAGAGCAACAAAGTCTTATTGGTTCCACCTGCTCCATGGTGTCGTAACGCCGTATTCCGATTTGGTGAGTAATCGCTGTTTGGAAATCAGATTGCTGCCAGCCCCGGGCTGGACATCCCGAACTCCCAGCAGGTTTTGGTGGCAGGACCCTGTTGCATCCCTGGTGCCTCTGTCCCTTGGCTGCGCATCTGAGGAGGGCGAGATGTGCATCTCTTCATCAAATCCCAGCTGGTCCTCACTGTCTGATGCCCCGTGTTTCCCTCTGCAGGGATATTTCACTTGATCCAGACCAAGAAGATCAGCAAACAGGAATTCAAGCAAGAAGCGCAGAACTTCAGGCTGATCACCAGGACGAATGAAGGTAGAGAAAGAACCACCCCCCCCCGTCCCCCCATGCCCCCTCCTGCCTGGCCCCAGCACCCCGAGCTCTGCTGACGTGCGCTGGCCGTGCCGCCAAGGCTGCCCAAACGCCGGCACGGCGCGGGATCGAGCATCGGGGAGAAGATTTGTGCAAACCCAACGGGGCCAGGGCTGAGCTCCCTTCACACGCGGAGCCTGCACTCCTGGTCAGCGGTCACATTTTCACTTTATGGCATTGGAAAGGGCAGCCAGCTTTCTAAAAGTGGACGCATGCTTGTGAAATCCAAAGGCTACATCTCTCCAAAGCCCGTAAAACTGTTTGATTTTTTTTATATCTAATCCATCTGGCATTACGGGGGAGAAAAAAAAAAAATGATGCAAAGGATTTGAAAGAAAACAAACTCTGAAATACCTTTAAAAATCATTCTTAATGGTCTTGGATGTGCGTAAATGTTACAAAAAGCAGGAATGCCAGTGCACATGCCGAGAGTGCCTGTGCAGAGCAAAACTGCCGTGTTATTTCCCGCTGGCTGCCTTTTCTCCTGGGCTGGATTAGAGTTTAATGGGTCAGGCTGGGATCGAGCCCACTCCCGCATTGCTCAGCATCCATGGGTTGGGTTGGGGTCTTGGGTTGAACCAGCACACCCAGTGCCTCTGGCTGGGGCAGGTGGGGATTTATTTTTGCCTCCAACCCATTTGTGACAACACTTCTTGGCCAAGCCCTGGGGGATTTTCAAGCCCCCGCTCCCAGGTTGGGCTTTGCACCAGGATGGGGTCTCTGGCAAGTGCCTCAGTTTCCCGTGATGAATAACCCTGTTGGGAAACCGTTCCTCTGCTGCCACCACAGATTCTCGGAAAGCACTCCGGGGATTTCTCCACCACAGGAGGTTCATTCAGGCAGAAAATATGCCCCCAGGGATGGCTACGTTTGGGCTGCGTAATTCTCGCTGGGATTACATGGGGGCGACCACCTGGAGGGGATGCAAAGAAGGCTCTGAGCCTCCTCCAGCATCTCTGGGGTTGAGGGGGGTACATGGGAATGCTGGGGTTTAGGGGGAGCGAGGAGAGGGGCTGGGGGCTTGGTGCCTCTTTTTGGGGGGCTGCGTTTACTTTGGAGGGAGTTTGCAGCCCACTGGTGGTGCTGAGGGGGGACCTGGGGGTTTCTCCTCCTTTTTCAGCTGCATCTTCCCCACTGCAGGTCATTGCAAAGTCCTGCACGAAGAGTTAAGGATGGGCTGGCATCAGAAAAACGAGTGTAAATGTGGTTTTTTTTTTTGAGCAATACCCCAAAGAAATGGGGCTGACAGCTATTGCCCCGTGCCAGCAAGGGGGGCAGAGAAGCACACCCACCCATGGTCCAAAAATCATGAATTTTGGCTTTCTGAAGAAGAGTCAGAGGAGAAACAAAACCCTTCTCTCCCTGATATAAAGGGGCTCACCCTAACCCTGGCCATGCTGGGGGGCCGCTCGCCTGCTGCATTAACTGGCCATGAGTTGGATCTGGCCCTCTGCGCTCCGGCTAAAACACGTGTGGAGGAGGAAGAGGGTGTTGTCCCCATTTCAGAAGGTGCTGCTTTTCTTTTGAGGAAAGACCACTGAGGGTGGGTGCTAATGAGTGTCCTTCTCTTCTCATCCAGGTCACTGGAACATCTTCCGAGCCCAGACGTCAGAGCTGACGATGACAGAGAGTCCAGAGAAAGAAACAAAGAACTTGTAAAAGAGAAACTTTAACCTAGCTATTGATTTATCTACACCCACACACACATACACACCTACCCATATATACGAAAAAAACTCGCATTATTAAATAGACTGGCACAGCAATAAGAGGTACACTAGTGTAAATGACAGCAACTCCAGCAGAGGAACCAAACCGAACCGATGCCACCACGTCCGCGCCGAAGCCCGGCCACCGCTATGGACGTGTCACCCTTTGGCGTGCTCCAGGGGAGAGCAGACATGGCCATCGCCATCCCCTGCTGCCAAAAGTGCTGGGTGTGCAGCGGGAGAGGCAGCAGAGGGAGGCCTGGTGCAATGTGAAGAGAGGAGGAATTCCTGAGGAGCATCAGGAGCTAGCAGCCAAGCAGGAGAAGACCCTGCTCGGTACCACTGCCGGTGTAAAGGTGACCTGCAAGGAGAGAAAAAAACCTCCCTGCCTCCTTTCTTGGAGGCCCTGTGAGCTGCAAAGGGTTTCTTTGGTTGAATATCCTCCACAGAGTAGTTCCTGAAAAGTCTTTTCTCCTCTGTTTCAACTGGGAGAATTTTGGGGGGCACTTTCCCTTCTTTGCAGGTCATGCAGCAACGCGATTTTTGGGAGGACGTGCCTGCTGGCACCAGTGACACCGTGGAGAAGAGTCAGGGTCCTGGGATGGTGACACAAATTCAAGGCCAACAGCAGCACAGCTGCTGCTCGTGGTGCTGGTGGGGGACGGGGGCGATGCCACCCGCCTGCTGGTGCCACCCCCCCTCCGTCCCCTGCCCCCTCTCACCGCAGCAGCCTGCAAGGATGTAAGCTTAATGGCTCCGAGACCCCGAACACTGCACTAAGGTTGCTGCTACGCGTGTTAGTATGCTATATATTTATGTATATCCTACATACTATCTACTGGGCTGTATTCACAGGAGGGGCATCTCCCAAAGGGCCAACAGGACCATTGCTGTAGCGTGGGGAGGAGGGCGTGCAGCAGCACTGCTCTCCCCCTGACTGGAAATAGCTTTGGGGGATTTTCAGGTTGTTTCGGTACATGTATTTATCCCTGGTTTCTTGTCTTATTCCGTTTTGATAAATCTATTTATTTGGAGATCCAGAGCTGTCGGATAAATCTGATTAAAGCGTCTTTTTGATTCACCCTCCTGTGCCGGCTCTCCTTTCCCTGCAGCCATGAGAGTCTCTCCTAAATCCATGTTCTGGCAGGAGGGGGTGCAAGGGGCAGCCAAGTGGCCCCGATCTTGCATGTCACGGTCCCCTCTCCCTGGGGCACAGCAGGCTTTGGGGGCCCTGCTTTGGCTACCTGGATTTGGGGAGCAGCTTTGCAGACCCCTCACCCAGCAGCAGTGGTATCATCTGGGGCATCACCCGGGGCATCATCCTGCCCCGAGGCAGCACTGACCCCGCTTGCTGATGGTCTGCACACGGTTTGGGGCTGAGAATTGAGCGCAGGGCTGGCAGCGGGTGTGGGGGTCAAGCTGGAGGCAAATTTGGGCCAGGAAGCAGGAGGTTTTGGTGTGCTGGACTGGCACCTAAGCTGCTAAGTGAGGGCAGGCGCTCGCTGCTGGAGAGGCGAGCGCTCACATGGGGCTGTGAAAGGCTCAGCATGAGCAGCTCCCACCCTGGGGATGTCCGTGTCCTCCTCTTCGCTCTTCCTCATGCTCCCAAGGACCAGGGATTGCTGCCACAGGCTTGGGACGTTGCTGGAAACCAGGTCTGTGCTCATTCAAAGGACGAAGGAGCATCGCTGGAGCATCACGGGGGCACAGACAGGTAGCAAAGTGTTTCCAGCCCCAGCGAACACACAGCAAGGAGCGACCAGAGCAGCTGGGATTGCTGTGCCATCATCCAGGTGATGGGGCTGCTCTGGTTAAATTTACCCAGGAAAAACCCCACGGCCCCAGTGCTGTGAGCTGGGGGTGTCCCCTGCCAAGGGAGAGGCACAAAGGCATCGACTTGCTCAGTGCTGCCAGGGGAGGATGCTGCCAGCCCCCAGGCACAGCCCGACCCCTCACTCGTCAGCCTAATTAGCTCATGCTTGCATGCTCTAATTGAAGCCCAGCTGAGGCCCAATTTAAGCTCATTTACCAGAATTGGGCATTGGAAATGAGGCTGCTCAGTTGGGTTTCCTGGAGCGGCCTCATTCCTGGGGGAAAACCAGCACAAAGCCCACTGGATGAGATTTCCTACAGCTGTCTGTACGGGACCAGGACAGCGCAGGGTGCTGAGCCCACAAACAGCAGGAGGCCTCCGGGGTGCAGATCAGCTACAGAGCCTCACTGCTGTCCCCGGGTGGGGATACCCAGAGCACGGTGTGTTGAATTTATTTTAAAAGGCACTGCATGTTTACACGGAGCTGCACCATCCTGGTCAGTGCCGGATCTCCCTGGATCCCTGGAAAGCTTTGCCTTGGACAGGGAGATGGAGAGAGTAAGGGCTGAGCAGCAAGGGATGTCCTTGGAGAGGGGTATCATGGAGGTGCACGATGATGGAGATGCACAACGATGGAGATGCAAGATGATGGAGACACAAGATGGACTGGGGGTGCTCCGTTCTTGCTGCTGCTGTTGTCTTTGCACTGAACTCATTCCTAGCAAGCAGGGCTTGGTGCCGTGCGTACCCACCATGAAAGGAGGACCCAGAAAGCTCCAGAGATGCCATTTGCATGGTGTGGCTGTGGATGTGACTGTCCCAGCCTCCCAGAGCTTTCCTGATCCACCAGACCCATCGCATCCCCTGCCCTGGCTGTTCCCAACACCATCCCATCTTCTCCAGTGTTAGGTCTTCCCCTGCCATCAGGCGTTTTGCCACTGCCAGCTCTCTGTTGTTGTGGGTCAGGCTTTCTGCTGCTTTTTAGTTCTTCCTTTACTGCAGCCCTGCTTTGGGATGCTGTCATAAAGGCACCCCATAAATTTTATACGGAACAATAAAACATTTTCGCGTTGGCTCGCTGCAGCAGCGCAGACCGAAGGGGCGAACTCGAGGAGCCTGCAGCTGTGCTTGCCCAGCCCCACATCTCAGCTGCTGGCTCCTGGCAGGCTGGCCAGGGCCTCACCACCGGCATTTTGGTGTCTGGTTGGAGGAACGATCCTGGAGCAGCTGGCTTTGCACTGCCCCAGGGCAGCTCAGGGGGCTGCTGCCCGAGGGATGGAGCCATGGCTGGCAGGGGACAGCTTCTCTCCACCCAAGGAGGCCCCAAAATGTCCCCTCTGCTTCCTGCGGTGAGGCAGGAAGGGCTTTTACCCAACTGAAGTGACCCTGAGCCAATGGGGGTCTGAGTGGAGGGCTCAGCTCTCCTTGCAGGTGATAGAGTGCACCTATGGGTTTCTTAGGGGGGTTCCTTATGCCCCATCCACCTGCCTTCTCCATCCACCTGCCCTTCCTTCATCCATCTACACTTCCCTATCCTTCCAGCCATTCCTCTCCATTCATCCTTCCTCATCCATCCATCCGTCCTTCCACATCCATTCGCCCTTCCCCATTTACCTATCTCCATCCATCCATCCATCCATCCATCCCTCCATCCCTCCATCCCTCCGTTCCTCCATCCCTCAATCCCTCCACCCACCCATCCATCCATCCATCCATCCATCTATCCATCCATCCTTCCACATCCATTCGCCCTTCCCCATTTACCTATCTCCATCCATCCATCCATCCATCCATCCATCCATCCTTCCACATCCATTCGCCCTTCCCCATTTGCCTGTCTCCATCCATCCATCCACCAATCCCTCCATCCACCCATCCACCCATCCATCCGTCCATCCCTCCATCCCTCCACCCGCCCACCCACCCATCCTTCCATCCATCCCTCCATCTCTCCACCCATTCCTCCTTCCCCATCCATCCTTCCATCCATCCCCACCCACCCTTCCTTCCCCATCCATTACCTTTTGGACCCTACGTCTTTTCTTTCCCTGCCATGACATGGGAGGGAGAAAACATCGGCATCACTTTGCTCCCCCCTGAACTGGTGCTGGAGACCTTCATTTCACCCAGGACACACCTGACCCAATGAGACACCCCAGGGGAGCACTGGGGATGTGCACAAGGGCTGGTGACAACTTCTGCACGCAGCGCTGCCTGGGGACGTGGCCGAGGAGGGGCTCAGGGGGTTGAGGTGGGAGATCTCCTGCGAGGGTGTCAGTGACACGCCAGACCCCGCGCCCCGGGGCCGTGCCCTAATGACTGTGCCTCCCCGCGGGGGCATTGCTGGGGATTAAAACTTTTAATTGGATCAGCAGCCACCTCTTCAAAGCCAACGTCTCGCAGCCGGTGGCGTCACCTCCCTGTCACCTCCCTCCTCCTCCTCATGTCCCTTGGCAGGACCCAGCCTGCCTCCACCCTGGGCCACCAAGAAAGGGGCTGATTTTATGGCCGGGATTTCTGCAGGGGGGCTGTGCCTGTGCTGTGGTTTGGGGTCCGCAGGGGACATTTCCTGGGGATGTCCCATGGGTCCCACGACCCTGACTGCGTGGTGTCCCTGCCACCATGGCTTGGGGACCAAGGGGGTCGGGGACGTTCCTGGCGTGCCCAGGGCTGAGGCCACCCTTATGGTGCGTGGAGCCAGGTGTCCATGAAGCCCCACCAACACCTGCACCTGCTCCTCTTACTCCGAGGGAGCTCAGCTTTACAGCTGGGCAACCTTCCTCACAGCTTCCCAAGGGGGTTGCAGCCCTGCCGTTGGCCGTGTCACTGGTTGTGGCCCATTTCCGATGTGTTCCCTGCTCCCGCATCTGGCACCTGTTAAATTTCATGTCCTTGCATTGTGGCATCCTGAAAGCCAGGACGAAGTGGCTGGTGTTGTATGGAAAAAAATATGAGGGATAAACCTGGAAGGACCAACCCCTCCTGCACGCACTGGAGGAGAAAGCAACGTCCCCAAGGGTGGAGGAGAAGGGACTGAAGTGAGGGGTGAGCTGCCCCAGCCAGGGAGGCTGTGTTAATCATAAAATCGTAGAATGACTCAGGTTGGAAGGGACCTCAAAGACCATCCACTTCCAATCCCCTGCCATGGCAGGGACGCCACCCACTAGATCAGGTTGCCCAGGGCCTTGTCCAACCTGGCCTTGAACACCTCCAGGGATGGGGCATCCACAGCTTCTCCAGGCAACCTGTGCCAGTGCCTCACTACTGCATTTGGGTGTTTGCTGTGAGTTTTTTGCTCTCAGGACTTCAGACAACCTCTGTGCAGTGGCATCAAAGCCCTGCTGCTCCTCCAGCTCAGTGGTGCCAGCAGCGGGTGCTGTGTTTCTGCTCACACCAGTAGCTTTAGCCACACCAGCAAAGGTCCCAGCTGGCTCAGACCCCTTCTTGTGCCCTCTGGGTAAGTCGAGAGAAACGTGGTCTTGTTCCTCCTGGGGAAGGCGGGACAGGGCAGGGGACATCACGGAGGTTTTGGAGATCCCCATCCTTCCCAAACAGCTCTACAACCACGAGCTGAGGGTCCTCCTTGCTCATAGACGTGCAAGCACTGACATGGTTGCGCTGTTTTCTTTTGCAGGACCCACATCTTCTGGCACTTATTCTGCAGGACCCACATCTCCTGGTGTTTCTTCTGCAGGACCCATATCTCCTGCTGGCCCTCCTGCATCCCCTTCTCTCCTCTTACTGGGGTTTCTTGTGTGTGCAGTAGGAGATCACCTATGCCATGACCAAAGGAACCTGAGCTGGGCCACCTTTGGTCACTGCAGGGCAAATCTGGGCACTGGGTCCAGTTGGGGTCCCCAGTACCAGGCAGGCAGCACTGGGCTGGACCCATCCCAGCTGGAAGTTACCCCAAAAAAGCGTTCTGCTTCAGGATGATTGAACAGGGACCGCCAGAAGCAGGGGGGGCATCTCCATCCCTGGAGAAACTCAGACCCTGCCTGGAGGCAGCCCCGAGCAACCCGGTGTAAGGTCAGAGCTCGCCCTGCTTGGGGCTGGACCTCCTGGGGTCCCGTCCAGCCTGAATCACCCGGCGGCTCCGCGCTCCAGGGCCGATGGCAAGTCACCACCAGGAATCTTGGCTCTACCTCCGGGGTCTCGGGGTTCTTTTACGTCAGAGCCATGCTATTTCATGCTCTATTATCAGGTTAGTCAAAACACTTCTCTAAACTATATGTCTATATAATTGCCAGCTACGCTAACTTCCTTGGCTCCTGCTGTTTTCCATTGCATCGGGTTTTTCAGTCATGCAAAATCTCTACTTTCACCTTAAGCTGCACGAAGCCCCCCTTCCCTGCCGGCGGCTCGGGAGCGGAGGGGGAAGCCAAATCCTGCCTCCTGAGCCCGGTGTCACGATGCCTGCGGGGCTCCGACACCTCCAGGAGGGGTCGGGTGGGCTCAGTGCTGCTGTGAAAAGCCAACATGGGCCCCGCAGTGCTGGGGGAAGCTGGAATTTCGGCTCACAGGTGAAGCATCTCCCCGTGAATGGGGCTGTGCTATTCCCAGCTCACCTCCTCCCTCCCCAGAGGGATGGGATTTCTCCCAAAGCGGCTCTCCATAGGGCTTTTCAGGGTCAGAGCCCCTCGTGCTGTGCTGGGGGAGCGCTGTCCTCGTGGCCACGCTTCCCTATGCATCCCTTTCTCTTCCAGGGGTGAGGGATGGAGAAACCAGCAGTGTCCACGCTGCGCAGCCCACAGGCTGCTCTCCTGCCACCGTGAGCCCGTCTCTCTCCAGACTAAACAGTCCTAATATTTCCTGTCTCTTCTCGCATAGAAACACGTCTGTAATCACTCTGTTCCCTGGTTTCTGCACCTTTTTGGATGCTGGAGAGGCTCAGGACGTACCGAATCTGGGGAAACGAGATCACATTTCCTTGCCTCTGGCTCCGTCAAAGCCCAACACCCCCAAACCTGGAGGCAAAAATCTCCCTGCAGAGGAGAGCTCTGCCAGCACGTCGGGACTGCGCGGGCATTGGAAAAAGACCCCGGCTGCCTGCGGTGCCAGGAAGAGGGGTGAGGAGAAAGGGGTGATGAGAAAAACAGGGAAATCCTCAGAGAGCACGGCTGGCAGGGCTGGAGCCCAAGGAGGGATCGGAGAGGGAGGAAATGTGAGCAGCAAGGCCAGACCACATTGCAGGGGCCCTGTCCCAAAATCACAGGGCGGAGGCACCTCTGGTCCATCTGCTCCCAGCCCAGCAGGGCCACCAGGAGCAGGTGCCCAGGACCATGTGGGGCAGCTCTGAGCATCACCAAGGAGGGAGCTGCATCTCTATAGCTCTGTGTCTCTGTAACTCTGCATCTGTATATCTCTGTATCTCCGTACCTCTATATCTCTATAATATATCTCTATAATTCTGCATCTTCTTATCTCCTTATCTCCATAGCTCTATATCTCTGGATCTCTGTAACTCTATATCTCTATAATCCTGTATCTCTGTATCTCTGTATCTTTATATCTCTATTTCATTATATCTCTGTACCTCTGTATCTCTATATCTCAGTAACTCTGTATCTCTGTATCTTTGTATCTCTCTATCTCCATCTCCCTCTATCTCTATGCCTCTATGCCCCTATACCTCTATATCTCTATACCTTCATATCTCTGTATCTGTGTGCCTCTCTATCTCTCTATCTCTATACCTCTCTATTTCTATGCCTCTATACCTCTATATCTATTTCTATGCCTCTATATCTATCTCTGTTCTTCTATACCTCCATACCTCTATATCTCTCTACCTCTGTGCCTCTATAACTCTCTACCTCTATATTTCTATACCTCTATATCTCTATACCTCTCTACATGTATGCCTCTATATCTCTGTATCTCTATGCCTCTGTATCTCTATATCTCTATGCCTCTATACCCCTGTATCTTTACACCTCTATATCTCTCTACCTCTATATCTCTACACCTCTATATCTCTATGCCTATATATCTCTATAGCTCTATACCCCTATGTCTCTATGCCTCTATATCTCTACATCAGACTCCTCCTCTTACCTCTGTGCCCTGTGCATGAGCCAGCACCAGCGCGGTGTTCCCAAAGGGCTCTGCCTGAGGAGCTGAAGAGCATCGCGTGGTGCTCATGGTCCTCCTGCCCGGTGGGATGCAGGAGCACCACGCATGCTGCCTTTTGCTGCCCCTTCGTGCCAGGATTGCGTTTCTTGGCCTCTCATTTTTCGCCCGTGGGAGCTGGTCAGGGGCTGAATCCTGCCTGTAAATCCGAAGGAAACTGCTTATGAGTCCTTCTCACCAGCACTGCCAAAAGACCATGATTCATTCCTTTTTTTTTTGGGTGGTAGAAATTAATTAGTTCAGGCCCATCACAATTATCTAACTCAATGAGCACAACAACAACCCACTGTTTAAAGGTTGTTCATGGCCATTTAGCACCATCTGGGTCGTCTGATCAGGGGCTTTGAAAACAGTTGAAAATGAAGTAAGAAGGATTGTTTGGCCCAGACGCCCCTTTTTGCCTCCCAGCTGCACAGACAATGAAAATAAACCCAGTGGGACCATCGGACTCAGGGAGAGGGTCTGCAGAGCAAACATCCCCCTGTATCTCACCACGTGCCTCAGACACATTTGGTGTCCCCAAATGGGAAAGTGGTGGTCTTGGAGGGGACGAGGGGTGAGGAGCTCGGCCCCCTGCCCGAATTGCACAAAGCTCCACACCCCTTTTGGGCTTTGGGGATGGAGCCGGAGAGGGCAAACCTTGAGGCACCCCAGTGGAAGAGTTGGGGTTTGCAGAGGTCCCTGCTGGTGCCCAGAGGGGCTTGGGCCCCTTCAGAAGTGGGGCAGCTTCTTGCAGGGGCTGGAGGTTGGATGTGGGGTTCTCCAGGTTGGGTTGATGGCATGGGAAGGCAGCGGGAAGCACCGCTGGTTTTTAAGGGTGAGGAGCTACTCACCATGTCCAAAATTGCCCCAAGAAGCGTTCAGAGCCTGCAGAAATTTGGGGACAGAGAAATTATAGTCCACCCACAGGGTGTCCACATGAGAAGTGAGGCTCCTTGGGACATACATGTTAGGAGATGCCACATCTGGAAGACCATGCACACCCCACAGGGACCTTCCCAGCAGGCAGCCCCCAGGCCCCACCACCTCCCCGGTCACTGGCTTGGACCCCCCAGTCCTCCCAGTCCCCCCAGTGCTCACCCACAGCCCCCCAGTTTCTCCAGGATCCATCCCAGACTGATGGCTGCTCCAGCACCTGGACTCTGCTCCGACTGTAGCTGGCACCTCGGCTGTGCATGCACAGGATGCAGCCCCTCACCTCAGAGAGCTGCTAGAAACAGAGCTTAATGAAGAAATGGAGCTTAATTAGTGGGACAGACAGCTCTGGCCAGGGCCAAGCATGGTGACCACCCACCTGCTTACATGCAGCTGTCCTATTTATTCCCTTATTTCACTATTTTCACATCCTTGTTCCTCCCCAAACCATCCCTCCCTTTGCCCACTTTCTGTCCTTCTCCTCAACGTTGTCTTCTTCAGTCTAGCCCGGGAGCTTTGTCAGATGGATGCACCAGCCTCCTCTTCCTCCTCTTGTCAAAGAGCAGTGGCTTGCACGACCAGATGTTAGCATGGCTGGTGCTCGGTATACACCCCAAGCATCTCCCCAGCATGGACTGGATGATCCTGTGATGTGGTTGTGTGGCAGATTTTTGGTCAGGAGGCTTGGAAGGGTGGATTTGGGGTGGTCGAGAGAAGACAGCTAACTTCTCTGCCCTGGGAAGAAGAAGGTCCTGGCTGGGTTGAGATAAAGTTCAACTCATGGGCTGGGATGGGCACCACAACCTCTTGCAGTGGCCAACAGTGTTCATTTGAGCTCAGATGGGGACAGGGACAAATTGATGGAAGGGGCCATGCTCTTCCATCAGGGATCAGCTGAAAGGCTGCGAGCACGGCTTGGTGTGGGGCCGTGGAAGTTCCTCTGACCCTCATCAGGCTTCCAGCTCCCAACCCATGGTGGGACAATCAGAACTAAATAGTGAACAGAAACACCAACCTGCTTCCAGACTGCTTTATCACGTCCCGAGGAGTTGCACGGACATCGGCGTGGGCCCTGTCGAAGCTGGACGTGAATCACCAACACCAACAAGAAGATCGAGTGGAGGTGGATGAATTCTGGCCCTTCATCTCAATGACCAACAACTGGTGGTAGACACCCCAAATTGCCAAATTGAGCCCTCCAGGCAGCATCGATCTGTGGCTGGCATTGGATTGCCAGACCAGCTCTGGCCCGAGATGATCGGATGCCCAAGGGCACTTGGGTGCCTCTTCCTTGGTTGCAGATCCAAGCCTTGGGCTTTCTCTGCAGATCCAAGCAGTTCAGGACAAAATCGGGGCCTGCTGGAATCAGAGGGGGTTTTGTTGTTCATGTTGGCTTGGCCGGGGTTTAGCCCTACACACTCAAAAGGGTTTTGAGTGAGGTTTTCTCTTTGAAATGGGAATTTAATACTTTCTTGCTGCTCGCTGCCTTGGGAGAACCATTTTCCTATGACCTAGAACTTGAGTTTCACCTCTCTTCCTCAGCGGGGCAGCATGTATGGTGGCTGGGATGGGGATGGCCAGGTTGGCGAGGTGCTGGCTGCCCTCTGAGCATCTCGGGGTCCCTCGGGCCACGCGTCGGGTCCTGGACTGGGACAGGCGCTGGGCTGCAAGAGGAGCAGCGGTGGGAGCTGGGGCTTGCAGCTTGGGATCTGCTCCTCGTGTCGGTGACATGAGCAGGAGAAGAGTGGCCCAATCTCTGCCTGGGACCCCAAAATGAGCTCTGGGTGAGGTCCCACCAGCGCTGTTCCCAACGGGGATGGTCCCTCCTCCCCTGCGAGGCTCTGCAGCCCCGGGGAGCGGCCGTGCTCCCCACACCTGGCCTGGGGAAGAGGGATAACGTCATCCGGCCGAACACAGCTCCTTGGCACCGAAACGACTGCAAAATACCAGCCAGCAGGCCAGGAAAGAGGCCAGCTGGGGGAAAACGCACGGGCGAGCACAGCGCCAAGTCTCCCTGCCGGGAGTCGGTGGGGAGGGCTCGGCCGCCGCTTTCCGCAGTTTTCTGCTCTGTTCCCTTTACTCCGAGGTAAGGATTAGGGAAGAGGCAGCTCTTGCCACCACAATGCCCTGGGGTTTTGGTCTTCGGGCAGCTTGGTTTGGGATGATGCAGGGGGTATGGCAGTGGGCGGTTGGGGAATGGTGTCTTGGTGGCCCCAAGGGATGGACTTGGCAAGCGCCTTGGCTGCCCCATGCCTCTGTGCATTCTCCTCTCTCATGTCCTCCTCTCTTACCCTCTCTCCTCTGCTTTTTTAGTCTTCCTACAGCTTTTTGGCAGAGTGTTATGGTTGTTCACAAAGCTCTCCGGTCTCTGCTGTGGGCTCCAGCCCTTGTTTGGGTGCAGGCAGGACACAACTCCTCCCCTCCCCAACCCATGGTCCATGGTGGGTGAGGTGGGCTCTTCAGGAGCAGATGCTGTCCCTTGTTTTTTTTTTTTTTTTCCCTGCAGTGAGTTTTGAATTCATCCAAAGCAGATCTCTGGGCAGGTCTGCAAGGCAGGGAAGGCATCTCGGGTCTGCAGCTTTCCCTCCCCCTCAGGTGTTTTGAACCATGGTGATCAGCATGGGGTTTCACCTCGTCCCCTTGTCTCTTCCCTGTGGCTGCACGCAGGTGGTGGGGTGACCCGAGCTCTGAGCTCTGTGCCGTGACGCTGATGGATCCTGCTTACCAGCGATGCTGGAAGGGGCCAGATCCTGTGGTCCTCACCCTGCCGAGGATGGACAGGAGTGCTTGTCCCTGAACCCCGAGTGCTGTGTGAGTCGGGTGGGTGACCTCAGGCAGACACCTCCCACCAGGCTTGTCTCCCCACTTTGAGGAAAAACAGAAAAAATGGGGAAGGTAGGAAAAGCCCCCTCCTTGGGGTGCCCCCCCGCTGGTTCCTGGCAGGAGCTGTGCTGGGTCCCAGAGGTGGATATTACACCCGAAGCCGTCATGTTGAAGGGCCACCCAGCATTAATTTTGGCCTTCCCTAGGTCTAATTCGCACTTCGTAATTTGTGGGGATGAGCCATGCTGGTGGGGTGTCACGGGAAGCATCGGGATGTCCCCCCCAGCCCAGGGGCCCAAAATGCTGCACCCCATCCTGCAGGAACCAGATTTCCTGCAGCAGCAACAGGGGAGCGAGGTGGGCTGGGACCCCCGCTGGACAGGGAGCAGAGGCAGCGTGCACGGGGACATCCTGTCCATGGCAGGCCGTGGGCTTCAATGGGATTTCAGCAAAACTTCCGGCGCTGTCTCCTCTCACATCCCCACGGCCAAACGCAGGGTGATGCACACCCAGTGGAGCCATGGTGCCAGGCTGCAGGCTCACAGCTTGCCCCGTGTCCCTTGGTCTTGTCACCAGGCGGGGGACGAGTTGGTGCTGTTTGTGCAGGGAGCCTGGCTGATGCCCGCAGGGGCACCCGTGGGCAGGAGGGCCGTGGTGGATGGCCACTAGGGCCGGGCAGGGACGTGCCTTGTCCTTTTTAGTGACAGTTTTGCAGTTTGAGCATTAGGGACACGTCCTCTCCCTGGTGGCACAAGCCCAGAGACACCCCATCTTCTCCAGCCACCAGCGTGGAGCAAGCAGTGGAACCTGCATCCTCCTCCATCCCAAAGCGCTCACTACTATCCTACCCTACTCAACATGCCAGGGGACATCCAGTGCTTATGGGGACGTGGGTTTTGTCCAGGACACTTGCTAATTTTTTTGTCCTTGCCTTGGCTGTCACATTCTCCCCCTCCATGCGACGCCACAGCAGCAGAGACTCCCATGCAATGTGAACCAGCGGGTATTAATGTGGCTCCCACTGGGATCAGCCTGGAGGATCCCAAGGATACAAGGAGGGGAGGGGGTTAGGGACCTCCCGCCAACCAAATTTATTCCTTATGTCCTTAATGGCAGCCCCATGTTCAACACAAGTGGACACGGTGAGTGCTGATAAAGTGCTGGGGAGATGTGGTCCCTTGGGTGTGCACACAGCCACGTCGAATGGGAAGAGTACCAAAAAGTGATTATTATAAGAATTGTCTCGTTATTTGAATTTTATTATTTAAAATGGGTGGGGGGGATGGCTGCCTGAGCAGCAGGCTTTGTGGTGGTGGGCGAGCAGGACTCAGCAGGAGCAGAGCTGGAGGATGAAGGTCAGGAGAAGGAAGAGGATGAGGATGGTGATGAAGAGGATGAGGACGTGAATGTGAATAAGGACAAGGAGGAGGAGATCAGGTCTGCTCTTGGATAAAGGGGCCAAAGTCCTCAACACCCCAGCTTTAGGGTGCTCAGGACATTGGTGAAGCGGGTGCCATGGCAGATGTGTGGCACAGCACCTTGCCAGGGACCACCAGCATCCGACTGTGTGTCCCTTGGGGCTGTGCCCTGTGCAGCCCCCAGCACCGCAGGCACAACCCCCAAAAAACCCACGATGTGAATGGGATGCCGGGAAAATGTAATTCCCCAGGGATGGGATGTGGGGCTGGGGGGAACCAATGGGAACCAGACCCAGATGACCCCAAAACACCTGTGCCACGGGGCCCAGCACATGAAGCACTGGGGACAGGATGGGCAGAGGGGGCCAGGGACCCACCGTGCCTCAGTTTCCCCACTTGGCAACACATAGGGGGGCTCCGGTGTCGCATCAAAGGGGAACAAACCGTGGGACACCGGTCCCCATGAGCATCCTTGTCACTGTCACAACACGATGGTCCATCGGCAGCCATCCCCATCCCTGAGCATCCCCCAAAGCCCCCCCAGAGCCCCCCCAAAGCCACCTCCTGCAGTGGGGGCCGCCGTGGCCCCCGCGCCAAGGTCCTGCCCCCGCTCGCGGCATGGCCGGTAGCCGGGAACCTGCACCGGGACCAGAAGCCCGTTTCATACAGCCAGGGAATATAATAAAATTAAACCTCATTAAGCACTTAGAGAAGGAGTTGCATTGAGGGTGTTGGGGCGGGGGCCAGGGCAGCCGGGGGGGAGCCGTGCAGCTCAATACTGGGCCATTTAGAAGGGAGAATTTAATAACGGGGGGGGGGGGGGAGGGGGGGGGGTTGCGCGCGGTGGTTTTTATGGCAATAGATTTATTCCACCTGGGCTAAGAAATACATTCCACATCTGCCGAGCCGTGTAACCAGACTCTAATTAAAATCGTATGCCAGCGAGGGCCCGGCTGTAAAACACAAAGCTGGCTTTTAGAGCCGCTGGGAACCACGGCTTGCGCCCAGCCCCGGGCTCGGGGCCAGGCGGCCGCGGGGCGGCGGAGGGAGGTGGCCCTCGGTGGCCCTCGGTGGCCCTTGGTGGCCGTCGGTGGCTGTCAGGACCGGGATGGTGGCGGATGGCCCCCGCTGTTGCCTCCACGGCCGCTCGGTTCCCCTGGGCAGGGCAGGAGGGGTGCGAGTGCCCGGGGGGGGTCTCGGTGATGTGGGGGTGTGTGGGGACCCCCAGGTGGCATCAGGGTGGGTGTCGTGAGCACGGGGACAGGGTGGCGGCCGTGTGTTGGGACCGTTGGGGACATGGTGACGTGCATGGGGCTGTAGTGACCATAGGGACGAGGTGGCCGCCGTGTGTATGTAGTGACCATGGGGACAAAGTGACGTCCCTGTGAGTGCAGGGACCCTGGGGTAGGGTGGTGCCCATGGGTCTGTGGTGACCCTGGGGACAAGGTGACACCTGCGTCTGTGCAGGGACCCTGGGATGGGACGATGTTCTTTTGTGCATAGTGGCCACGGGGACAGGGTGACATCCACGCATCCGTAGTGACCGTGGGACGGGGTGACATCCACGCGCCAGTGACACGGGGACAGGGTCCCTTGATCCCTTGATGCCTTGATCCCTTGATCCTTTTGGTCCCTTCCAACTCAAGATATTCTAGGGTGATATCTCCTCGTGTGCAGGGATCGAGGGGACAAGGTGTGCAAGGGGACACCCACGTGCTTGCAATGACCATGGGGTGGGCGATGTCCACGCACGAGCAGTGCCATGGGGACGGGTGACATCCGCCTGTGTGCGGTGACAGCAGGGATGGCGCGATGTCCCCGTGCGTCTGCAGTGACAGCAGGGAGGTGACATCCACATGGGGACAGGCTGATGGCCACACGTGGACGGGGTGATGGCCACGGGCACGCAGTGACAGCGGGGACACCGCTATAGGGCTGGGGACACGGGGACACATCGATGGGTGGCGATCTGTCCCCTGAGCCTCCTGCTCCCCCCTGACCACGCCGATCCCCAAAACCAAGGAAAAGAAGGAAAAGGGTATTTTTTTGGGACGATCCAAGCGGGCAGTAAGGCGGACCTTTGGCCTGCGTTTGAGTGGCACTTTAACGGGGCCGGCGCTGAAAGGCTGCCCTGTGCGCGCCGTATCGGGACACCCGCGCCGCGATTTTACAGTCCCGCGAAGTCAAGGCTAATATTTGCCGAACAAACAGAGGTTCTGTCTCGGGTTTAATAGGCTGGTCCTCCAGACAGCGGCAGAAAGTGCCAGTTCTGAGGGAGAAACTAATGAGACCTTCGAAATAGCTTGTACGGGAGCAGAGAAAAAAAATAAAAAAATAACCACCCCAAATGCACTTGATGCCAAGGAAAATACACTTACCTAGTAAAGTATGAGTAATAAGTGGCACTTTTTACAGTGTGAAGATATAACTTTTCATGAAAATACCAAATAAGGCTCCGCGCGAAAGGTGGACGGCCCTTTTATTGATTTTGTTCTCTCTGATTTTTTTCCCTTCGCCAGCCCGAGCGCCCGTTTTGCAGGAGCCTGTTTACGGGGCCGGGCTCCCACCGCCCCCGGCAGCGCCCAGCCCGGGCTCCTCATCTCGCCGTGAGACGAAACGAGAAGGGAATGGAAAAACAGGAGCCGCCGTTCCGCGAGACTTTCTATTTTTAAAAGGTTAAAAATATCTATTTTCAGACACCAGCCCAGGAAGCGCTGGGGTGAAGCGACGCGGCGGGACGCGAGGAGTAAACAAGCGCCGGGACGTGCTGGGCGGCGCAGGAGCACGGCTCCGAGGGGGCTCGTGGGGACGGGGATGTTGTGGGCCACCGAGTCCATGGCCATGGCCACCAGGAGATGTGGGGTTGTGGGGCTCAGCACCAACGGGGAGGCTCAGCGCCAATGGGGAGGCTCAGCCCTAACGGGGATGCGCAGCCCCAAGGGGGATGCTCAGCGTTGAAGTGGGATGCTTAGCATCCGAGTGGGATGCTCAGCACCCAAGGGGGTGCTCAGCACACACGGAGGATGCTCAGCACCAAGGAAGCACGCTCAGCACCGAGGGGGGATGCTCAGCACTGCCAAGGGTTGCTCAACCCTGCTGGGGGTGCTCAACAACATGGGAGACGCTCAGCCCCAAGGGGTCCCGGGTGCTCGGCCCTGAGGTAGGGGGGTGCTCAGCACCCAGGAGGATGCTCAGCACCAAGGGCACAGTCTGAGCCCCCCAGGGGTTTGCTCAGCACCCAGGCAGAGCGGCTTCTCCCTCCCAGCATCACAGCTCAGTGGGCAGGATGGGATGCTCAGCCATCGGCACCCAGCAAGGGGGGGGCACAGGAGCCGTGTGGGTGCCCAGGGTGCTTCTCCGTGGGTGTAGAGGGCAAAAAAGCGAAATGCAGCAATAAACTGAGTTTTCCCCATCGTGCCGTGGGCTCGCCACGGCTGCTCGGGCCGTGCACAGGACCCAAAAAGAAAGCGGTGCCATGGGGATGGTACCCAGCATGGCAGAGGGATGTTGAAAAACTGCCTCCAAAGTCCCACGGATGCTTTTTCCCCTCCTATTCTGCAGCTTCCCTCCACCCCCCCCAACCACCTTAAGGGTCCTGGCCCTGCTCGCCCTGCTGGTGGCCGTGCCCTCGTGCTCATCCCTTGGTCCTTGGGTCGCATTCACTGCTCCCTTCCCTTGCGGCCCCGCAGACACCCCGCAGGGCAGAGCCCACCTTGCAGAATGCCTGGCGGGGGCTTCAGCCCCATTGCTGGGCTTGGCACCGCGGCCAGCTCAGCCTTTGGGTTTGTGGGGGCTGCATGGGGCCTCTCGGGGGTCTCCGGTCCAACCCCAGGGGCTAGCTTCGATGGGAGATCCAGCCCCAAGTCAGAGCTGCGGCTCAGGGCTCCCGTGGGTTGTTTTTGGATATCCCCAAGAATGGAGACCTCCCCAGCCTCTTCGAGACGCTCTTGGCCAAGTGACCCGCAGCCAAAGGGCAACGGGGAGGTTACCAAACACCACAGCACAGTGTTGGCACCTCACTCTAACATCCCACCCCGACCCAAAGCAGGTCTCTGGCTCGGACCCACCAGAACGTCTCCATCCCAAGCATCTCCTCGCAGGATGGGTGGACTCGGGCAGCTCCCCAGCAAGACCAAGGGCAAGGCAGGGCTTTGTGAGCACCTTTCCGCTCTTCCCGGCTGCGCCAATGACCCAGGAGGGAAAAAAGAAAATAACTGAAAGGCCTTTTGGTAGGTGGGTGCCAGGGTGGCCTTGGCTGACTGGTCCATGGGGAAGCCCGGAGTGGGGGCTTGCAGTTGCTGACCCTCTCCTCTGATCCCCGTGGGAGGAGAGGCTGCAAATAGGAAACCTCCTAAATCAAGTTGTGAATCGAGGCATCGAGCTCCTGGCAGTTTAGGGGATGAAAATGTCAAATAACGGCACCAGGCGACCCTGGAAGAAGAGGTGCTGAAACCCAGCATCTCCAAAACTCCGCATCTCTGGCATCCGGATGGCACAAGCACAGGCAGAATCACCTGCAGCCTTACTTAAATATTCGAGGACAGGGGACAGGTGGTGGCATCCACCACAACGACCTGTCTGGAGGGACTTCGCAGGGGGCAGAACGGTGAAGCCCCCACGGGATGGCAAGGAGAGGTGCTGTGGTACCCACAGGGACACCTCGCACCCGCCCTGCATTTAACCACCCGGATTTCAATGCTTTTTAAAAGATCCTACTTGAAGTGGGGGCAGCAGGAAGACAGAATCACAGCCCCACAGCGTGGCTGAGGTTGGGGGCACCCCTGGGTGCCGCTGCTCGCCCCCTTGCCCCAGCGGGGCCCCGCGGAGCCGCTCGCCCAGCCCCACGTCCCGGCGGCTGCTGGAGACCCCGCGGAGGAGCCCCCAGCCCCTCTCCGGGCAGCCTGTGCCAGGGCTCCGGCGCCCGCCCGGCACAGCAGTGCTGCCTGGGGCCCAGAGGGCACCTCCCGGGCTCCAGGCTGGGTCCGGGGCCTCTGCTCCTGGCCCTGGGCACACTCTGCAGGACGCGCGGACACCCCGACAGCCTCCCCCGAACTTCCACGGGGATCTCAGCGTCAGCGCACAAACAAACACCTCTGGAGCAGACCCCATCATCTGGGGCGCCCCACGCCCAGCACAGCGCTCCGGCCTGGTGCCGCCGCCAGCCCCAGGGACCCGCAGGAGGAAGGGACCTTCCCCAGGCAAGGAGCTGACGCACGGCCCGGCGCCGGCAAGCGCCCGCTCTCCCCTCGGCCTCGCCGAGCCGTTTTTTGCTTCCTTTTAAGGCCCTGCTGCTCCGTGCACCCCGCTCAGAGCCGCGGCCGTGCTGGCATGGGGCTGGAAGAGCAAAACAACTCCGTGGCACGGCCAGCAGCGGCCCCGCAGGGCTGCTCGCCTTCGCCCCGACGTTTACTTGACTGGGTTAGCGGGCAGCAGCGAGCCCTCAGCTCCGTCTCTTTTCCCTTCTTTTCCCTTCGTCGTGCAAGGTTGTTTAACCAGATAAAGGCTGGCCAGGTCCGGGGTATTTTTCGGAGCAGGCTCTGCCTTCACTTCGCAGCGTGGGAAGCGGATTTACAGCTCCTCTCGCAAAGGACGGGGATTTTTCAGCCCTAGAAGCAGCGTTTCCAGGCAGGGCACGCGGGGATCTGCTGGGTCGGAGGCACCTTGGCCAAGAGGAGCCTGGGGTATCGATGGTTTTGCACCTGAGCATTGGATGGTGCAAATTCTTCAGCTTTTCTCCACCCTTGTAAAACAAGGATGAAGCTCTCTCCATCCCCAAAGATCTTCCAGCTAAAAAACAGTATAAAATTTGCTATTTAGGAAAGAAAATAGCATTAACAAACATCCTCTGCCCTTGCCTCTGTTAGGGCTTTGTCCTCCTGAGGGTGCAGGAGTGGTTGGAGGGGAGATGCAGGGCGAGAGGAGAGGAAATATCTGCACCACCTCCCTATCTCCAGGGCGAGGCTTTGGACCCCGAGCAGCATCGGTATCTCGCCTTGATCTGACTGCAAAGCATCCTGATTAGATAAAACCCATGCAGGAGGGAAGATACGGGGCTGAGATCAGCCAGATCCCTGCACCCACGCAGAGGGAATCTTCTCCCTTTAACCAGCAGCTCGTGGACCCAGTCCTACTCCTCATTTCTGGATCCCACGCAGCACCTGGGGATGCTCCAGCCTCTCCGAGGGGGCATCCAGGGACCCGAGGCCCCTCGGGGGCTGGCAGGCCACGAAGTGCAGGAAGGGGAGCATTAGATCATGATTTTGGAAGTCTGAAGTTCGCCTATGTCCTGCTGCAGACATTAAGTCATTTTCCTGAGGAAGCTGCGTATGACGTTGCTCTGGTTATACGGGGAGCTGGGGCGGAGCGGCGAGCTCCAGCAAGCGGGCCCACGGCTCCGCTCTCCCACACCAGGTGGGGTGCCAGCACGCTGGGACACCACGTCCTTGCAAAAGTCATTAAGAGAAGGAGGACTGGCACCTGAGGAGACATTCAAGTGGTCTGAATTCAATACAAAACCTCGGCAGTCGGAGGTGTTTGCCACCTAGGTGACCTAACGTGATCACTTTAACGCTTCCATCCTTGGTTTTGATGGAAGAACTCTTTACCCACTTCAGCGCAGTGAAATTCTTCCGTGTAGTCAAGTGTCAGAGCAACCTTTGGAAAGCAGGATGTAGCACATCTTTTAATCAGTAAAAAAAAAAAAAAAGACAAATCTGTATTTAATACATTTGGTTACTTATCATTCCCTTTCGAAACACAACCCCACTTCTACCAAGAAAAACCAACACGCTACAGTGCTACAGTTTGGACCGGGCAGTGGTCTTCAGAAAAGTGAAAATAAAGCCCTTCATTATTTTTCCACCACGGCTCTCTGCTGCCCACGTCACTGAAACACACCTTGAGAACATCAAACCTTTTTCAGCGTGTGCAGCAGGCTCTGGCTGAGGATGGCTGTGGGTGCTGGCGCTGATTCTGCCTGCCCTCCCACATCCTCCCATTATTTTTCCTGGGAGCTTCCACTTCAAAGCCCAGAGTTACTCCATCTCTTAGCCTGAATGAGTGTCCATAGAAACAATTAGCTGGCCCTTTTACTGCCCACAGGTCAGAATACTTGCAGCTGGGCGCCTGAAGACATTTCTTCCTTGCTTCACACTTTTCAGACTTGCTCTACCTTTGCGCCAACCACGAACGCTCTCAATACCACTATGTATGCACATCTCAATACATACATTGCTCTAACACCACTCAGAAGTGAGCACCGGTGACAGCAGTTGCCCACATGAAAGCCCTCACCAGGCCAAGCTTCAGAAGTGCTGAGCATCCCTCCTCTGGAAAAAAAAAGGGCCTTTTATAAGATAGTCTATAAAATTTAGCACTAAAAAAGCAGAAGGCATCCAAAACGAGAAGTTATTTCTGACCAACAGGACTGCAGTGCTTTATTCACCTCCAATAACTTTTTTCTCAGAACCATTTGCTGCAACACTTCCTCCAGCAGGCAGCTGACTGGATGTCCTAGAAAACAACTCTTGGAGTGTCTGGTTTATGCCTGTTAAAAAACAAAAAAACAAAAAACACAACAACCTGCAGCAGGGAAACCAAATGAAAAAGCTGCGTGTGGTTCTTCACAGGCAAGGACACCTGACCGGGGTTATCGGAAGAGCCCTCTAAACACTGTCCCCTTTGACTCGTTAACTTTCAAGGTTAAAGAGACAGTTGCTTTCCCAATAACAGCAAAGCCTTCCCCCAGTTACACTGGAGCCAATTGTGTGGGAAGCCTAAGATGTTTTTGCAGAGACAGAGCACCAACAGTGTCCTCGTCTATAATTAGGCATCTGAGCAATTTACAGAGGATATGTTCAAGGAAGAAAAGAGTAAGAGAATTTTATATGCGCTGCTTTGTCCAAAAACAGATTATGAAAGGCAGAGCAAGAACTATTTTACCGGTCTTCGGGGGAAAATTAAATTAATTTCATTCAGTTCAAGCTGAAGCAGATGTTCAATATTTGTGTGTGTGCGCCTGAAGAGCTGCTACATTGCAGCTTCTAACCAACGTGAAGATTTAGATCGATCTGGAGAGCTGGGAGTGTAAAAACAGGGCAAAAAAAAAAAAAAAAAAAGATTCCAGAACTTGACTCCTCATTTAGTCAATCTACCACTCGTGGAACAGGCCTTCAGCACTGAGCTGGTAAAAAGCCCTATTAGAAAATAAAATTTCATGGAAGTAGATGAAGAGCCTTTCAAGAGTTCATTCTAGATTTTACATCTAGCTGGTGATTTTCATACAGCTTAGTAAAGAGGACTGAATTATTGCAGTAACAGATAAAACTTCTTTTTTTTTCAATACAAAATCTAGTCCAGAGGGCTTACTTACACAGTAAGCAAGATATCTTACTTAACACAAGATTGCATGTTGTTCTCCTCCAGTGCAGCAGCTTTCAGTAAGCCACTCGAAAAAGAGCACCACTCGCAAGCTGCCAAAGGGACCAGGGAAAAGACCCAGTTCATTTCTTCTGAAAAAATCCCATGATGGAGACCTGCTTGTTGGCTCTGCTGGCGGTGGCTGCCCCTTTCTTTGGGTTCTTCCTTTCTTCCTTTGGTTCTTTCTTCATAGGCAGCGCAGGCTGTTTGGGCGCAGCTGGTGGCTTGGTCTTGGCGAAGTCGTCCTCGCTATCTGTACAGGATTCGCTCTCGTAAACCTTCTCAGTCACTGATTAAAAGAGAAGAAGAACAGATGGCGATGGTTAAGGCTGCGTATTGAAGAGCAGCGACCTCCCCCCTGCAGCTCTCCCACTGCATTTCTAGGAACAAGAGTTCTGGGTTCAAGGAGTACATGCCAGGTACAGGAACCAAGCACAACGCTCGAGGTTACGCGCTAGATCCAGATGATTGCACTGGTTTTCTGTACATTGAGTCAGACCGCATCCCATCTTTCTTAAGCATAAGAGAGGCTAACGACCTGGGAGTGTTAACATCATCCCGCTCTTTCAAAATGGCCCGTGTCCTTACAGATGTTCATTCACGGGCTGTACGTGCGCCTTACACAGCAGCAGCCCAAGGCTCTGCAATGGGAAGGGCTCGAGAGGACAATTCCTGGTCCAAATCTATTCACGCGTTGCCCTCTTCTAGAAAGAAGGGCTGACTGTGCTGAGAAAACACAGCTAAAGCAGGTCCCTACCAGGGACTGGCCTGCAGCCATCAATTTAACTTCCCACAGGTTGACAAGCAGCTATCCAAGAGTGATGAACCTGAACGAAATCAAAACCCTTAGTATGGCATCCGAGGATGGGACGTCTATGTTACAATCAAAACCCATCATTCTGACTCGGTCTGATCTCAGCAGGAGCCCAAGCAATCAGATAGATTGTCCAGACTTTAGGGCAAGGCAACCCAGAGGAGATCTTGTCCTCCCTCACCAGCACTGCGTGCAGATGGCTGGGGAAAAATAAAGCCAACAAGGTGCACCTCTCAGATGAGAAAAGGAGCACAACGCTCAGGCGGCAGCTCCTTTCTACGCAGACAGGCAACATAAGAAATCCCTTAAAAATAAAACCGAACTCATCACCAAAATCAAGGACCGTTAACGAATGGGACCGCTGGCTCATTACTGTCAGTGTCCCACGATGGAAAGCTAAGAGACAGAAACCAGCACTTGCTGAACCGAAACTGGAGTCGGCTCCACGGATGAAAGCCATTATTAGATACTAGTAAACGTTGTATCAGCCTTCCCAGCAGTGCTCTGGTATTCTTCTAGTAAACCATTCTTCTTTAGCAACTGTACTCTTTTAAACACGTCTTAACTTCTCTTCTTCTGGGAAATTAGCTTTCAGTTGTATTAATGCGTCAAACCACGTACGGTTTTCTACGTAATCGGACGGGAAAGAGGAATGGTATGAAATCCTGCTCCTCGGCGTCAGTGGATGCTCGAACTGGGACTATAAATCTAAGCTAAAACTTCCCTCCAGAGGCAACTGGCTTTTCAGGGAGCAGTTTTAACAGACTGCTGGCCAGTTATTGAGCTTTAAAAAGTTATCGCATTGTCACCCTGGTGGTAACTGCTGGTAACACGAGGCGTGTGCTTAATCCCCTCCAATTACAAAATAACACAGCTTAACTTTCTTTTACTGAGATTGCAACTCAACTTAAAAATTCTGTATTTGCGGCAGCCACAAGCATACAAATGTAAAACAAGTTTGCCTACAACGCAGCAGACGTATTTACTCCAGAGCAGAAGTCCATGTGGACTTCAGCCTTTAGAAGGTGCAAGGTAGAAATGCTTTAGCTTAAACCTCACTAATTCCCCTCCGCAACAGACTAAGAAGATGCACTCACTTGTATCCGTGCTGATGCACGGTGACATGCCTTATGTTAAACTCCACGGATACTTTAATTGCTCAATTTCCCTCGGGGCTAATCCCTAAATTAGTTTTGCTTTTTGACACCAATTTCTTACTATTGCAGCTATTGTGAAAATGATCACTTAAAGTCACGGAGAAATATGAAGTACAGCCTAATCCTAATGTTTAACATTCAATTTACATTTAAGAGCTCTGTAACCTAGCCCTTGTTTAAAATAAAAAGCACAGCAGGGAGAGGAAAAAAAATGTATTTCCAAGAAGAACAACAATTTACATTAGCCTGGGAGATTTGCAAGTTATCTAGCCCTTAGATGATTAGGTTTGTGCACGGAAAGGGTGTGTAGAAGAGGGGAGAAACTGGACAATAACCAGACAGCAATTTCTGCCCAACAGACCACTAAGTGGTAAGTTTTCAGTCCGGAACGCAGCATCTCCTCCCTGCCCAGTCCCTCAGCAGCCCAGCTCCATCCCTCTCACCTTCCCAGGGGTGTCTCCCAGAGGCACAACAGGGGCTTGTGTTTCCCCTTTCAAAAAATGGGAGTGGATATGAACTGTAAAACCAAAGGTCTGGTGTTCACAAGAGACTGCTATATCTCCGGGGGTGGCGGAAGAGAGAGGCAATCCTCCCAAGCTGGGACATTTGGAAAAGGCTGAGCAGAAAGAAAAGCACTCTGCTGGAAGCTGAGCCCAGACCGGTCATTACTGTGAGCTCTGGACGTAGACCTTGTTAAACCCGAGTCCTCTGCTGGTGCTTTGTTGTTCCAGTTTCCTTCCAAGTGTTTTAACGGTTCTAGCAGGGGTGGGAGTGCCAGAGACCCGTAACACAACCAGCCCGGCCAGTCGGTAACTTTGTGCAGGTTCAGTGCTTTGACAAAAACCCAGTACTTGAGATTTCGGTTACTAGCACAGTGGCTTGCTGAGCTCTAGCTTTGTTTCTTTAAAGAAAATGCATGAAACTAAGAGGAAACTTAAGATACAACTATACAGATAGGTGCAAACAGGCTGGCTCACGCAGCTCCAGATCTGGACCAAGCAGGCTGCATCTCTCTACGTTTGTGCACAAGAAACCTGCACAACAGCAACAGATCTTCCAGAACTGGCTGAACTCCCTTGACATTTACTCGGATCATGAAGGCTGGAGAATGTTAAGCATCTCATACAGTTTAGCTGACACCAGCACTGCAAAAAAACACATTTCATCCTCCTAAATTTTTAAAACCTTTAAAAAAAAGGAAAAAAAAAAAGATTCTGAACTCCTACAGCTCTACTTCAGTGTCGGGATAGAGAGGAGGAAAGGAGCACGGTGGTGTTACACAGCTTTCTCCAGGTCACACGAGAAAGCAGTGTCCAGTCAGGCTGGAATTTGAAGCCTCTGGCTCTTGGTACTCTTAAGAACTGTCTTCCCTTCAGAGAGCAGAACCATCCTCATCGCAAACAGAAACCCTCTTCTAGGATTTAAACCCCAGCTTGTTCCTTGTTTATCTGGGATACTTGAAATTTATATTAACATGTTATCAAGCTGTGTTGCACAAGCTCTGTATTTATCCTCAAAAGATAAGTGGGAAAAAAAAAAAAAAAAAAAAAACCAACACACTTATCCCAGATAGAATTTATCCCAAAATTTAGACTTCTCTCTGCATCATTTTTAAAAGCTTTTATCTTTGGAAAGGAGAGCAAATGAAGGAGGTGCTCATGCTGGCAGGAGGGAAAGGAGAACTGAAGGAAAAATCTGTGAATAATCAAAAAAGAATAAGGATTCAACCACAGCCTCATAAACCCCTACCCAGGCCTTCACCAAAATGGTGAGTTACTGAGACTCGGAGCATGAGGTAGAAGCAAAACAAAGTGATGCTGTGAACCTCTTCCTCAGCCTGGGAGAGGCTGACCTGCAAAAACCTTCAACACAACTGCAAGAAAAATTAGTCCCACTGATGTATATGAGACAGTCTTACCCATGCAGCCTTCTTCTTCATCAACAAACATTTTGGATTTCAGCACACGCTTCCGTTTCCTCTTCTTCCCTCCAGCTGAAACCTGAAGGGCATTGCAGTACCGTGAGAAATCAAGAGTTAAAGTCCCGTGCACAGACCCAGGTCATAAAAGTGTCAACCCCAAGGGTCTCTCCAACCAAGCGGTGCATGATTTGTAAGTTCTGTCCCTTCTCTGGATATTCCAGTCTAAGTTTTGTGAATGCCACAATTCCCCCCATCCTACCAGGACAAGTTTTAGGGAGGCAGAACAACTTAAATCAGATAGCAATCTTTCCTGTCTGCCAGCACAAGGGGCACATTCCTCTTCTGGGCCATGTGAGGTTTTGAAATGTGTTTACTTATGTGAGGAGGTGGCACTGGGGTTGTTTCATCATTCCTCTGAATAACGAGGAAATAACAAGGTGTGCAAGATATCAGAACACGTGCTGTGATGAACAGCTGCGCTTCCAGTAACGCTACGTGTAACTTTTCAGCTCAGAGGTTGACTTCTTGCCAACCGCAGCCCACCACCCTTACGCAGCAGCTTCTCTGTGACACAAGGTTGAATGCTGAGGCTCTCTGGTTTCATTTCTGGCCCTGACTTGACTTCTGAGACCAAGATTTGAAAGGAAGGGGGGTTCAAATGTGAGCAACAATTCATAGAACCGTTAGCAGGGTAAAAAGAGAAGAAAACTGAGCTATGTCAGCAGAAAAACTAACCTCTATTTAAAGTTCTGTTCCAGAAAATAAACGAAATCACGAACACGACAGATTCTTTCAAGCTGGATAATATGCTCTTACCTCACTGGACGCAGGCTCCAACTCAGTCTTCAGAGCAGGTGCCGGAGGTGGTGGAGATGGAGCTTTCTCTTCCTCAGGTGTGGGAGACAGTGGGACATTGGCTAAGAAGGACAGAGGAACATCTTGATAGCACACCAGTCCAACATCCCCCTGTGGCTACCACTGCCTCAGATCATCTACCTTAACTCCGAGTAGTTGCTTGCAACCTGTATTTAGCTCGAGGTTTACAACTTGTAACTTAGATTTGTTTAATGCAGGTCAGGACAGTGAGTTCCAAGGCCCCAGCCAGGCAGCTCACCCGGCACAGAGGCGCTTCGTGCTGCGGTTCCTACAGAAAGGATGGCGGAGGGTGGGATAGGATGGAAGAAGGGCGGTTTTGGAAAGCCACGATCAGCTCCGCTAAGAGAAACGTGAAAAATAGGCACAGAAATTGGAATATTTTAACCATGTATTTCACTAATTCATTAAAAATAGGGACCATTACTTGTTTAGAAATTAGAAGAGTTTGGGTTAAGACTACGTATTCCCAAATCCCTGGATGACCTTAGTCTCTCTACCTCTCTGCCACTGGGAGAGCAGAGCCATTGCTTCACAAGCAGGGCTACAAATCCCAAGTGATCGATGCTATTAGCTTGAAACTCCCTTTGCTTCTTAATTCTTAATTCTTGATCCAAGAATGAAGTGCAATACTACCCACCCTAAAAGATTTTAAGGGACACCCCAGCCCCTCATTTGAGGAAAAAAAAAAAAAAAAAACACAACAAAAACGAAAAACCACAGCCAAACCACCCCCAAAAAAGAAGCCCATTTTCTCATCAGCAGGCACCATCTACGTTCCTTTTCATGCTGCAGATTGATGCAGTGACCGAGACCCTGGAATCCTTCCAACACCCAAACTGACCACAATGGTCGAGGCCCCCTTCACAGGTCTGTACGGAGCAAAGCCAGCTCTGGAAGCTCTCAGGGCAGTGTCAGCAGGACCTCGGTGAGTCTAGCAGGGTGTAAGAAAGCTGGGGTCACTCTTCCACGGGGCTGGCAGGAGGACGGAGCTCTGACAGCGAAGCAAACTCGGTGCAGGGCAAGAAGGGGGAAGGAGCAGCACCTTGCACCAAGCGGCAGGCACCATGGCTGATTTAAGCGATTTTAACAAATCCTCTCCGAGTCCAAGCGCGAAATACTGCCATGCGGGCCCTCAGCCGTGGGGGAGAGCTAGGAATGTGGGGGAAGAAACTCCTCATCTGACCTATTGCTTAACAATAACAATGCTGCTGCTGGACGGGAGGACAGAGTGCCTGCTTGGCTTCTCCTCCGGCTCTGCTGGCTGTAGCCCTGCATTCACGCTGTCGTCGTAACACGAATTCTGGATCTGTAGCTGTCCCAGCCGATTAGGTCAGTGTTAAAGAGTTATGACTGTGCCAGGCGTGCGGCCAACTGACCTTCATAGGTTAAGAAGGGCTCAAGTGAAACAGTGGTTGGCTGCCAACGCTAAATAATAAATTACATTCTTCAAACAAGGACTCAGCCTCCTAACTACTTCAGTAAGCGAGGCACAGAAATGCAAACAGAGTGGGATAACATGACTCGGTATTTCACCTTGCTCCGCAGAGCTGGCTCTGGCAGCTCCGCAGAGATAAAACTAAACAACGGATCTGCTCGAAGGTGCGAACTGCTGGGGCAGCCTGCGAGCGCAGCTGAGGAGCTGCAAGGAAACTCAAAATGCTCAATATTTATCCCAGTCTCACAGCAACTGCAGGCTGAAGCGCCCCGAGACTGCGCAGCACCGGACCTGCTTCGCAGACTACCCAAGCCGGTCACAACCTATTTTTAAGAGCGTACGCTAAGAGGGCTGAAAACCAGGCTGGGAAAAATCCTGCCAGCTCTGCCACGCTCGAGCAGAGCCTGCTAAGGGACCTTCAGTGGGTCAACTCGGCTGTTCTTGCTTGGGGGAAATTTGTTTTTTTGTTTGTTAGGTTTTTTTTTAGCCTCCTTAGAATGAGTTGCCCCAGCTTTGGCAGGCAGACGGCACCTTCTTCCCACGGCAGCGTGTTTCAGACCGCCATCGAGCTGCGTCTCTATTACTTTATTATCCTCCCCTAGCCAGCACAGCCCTCTGACATGTGATAACTCCTGAGTCAACCCCGAGCTGCTGCCCACAGTTTACTCAACAGCAACAGCTGCGTGAAATGGATACAAGTTGGGCAATTGGATGTACCAAAGATGTAAATCCCGGCTTTGTTTGGTTTGCTCTGACCCTGCCTGGAAAAACTGTGAGAAGCTTTAGTGCTTCTGCTGCAGCTCGCCGAAACTGATAGAGTTTGTAGGTCACAGTGCCACTGAAATCACCCTCCAAAGTGGCCGTAAAACACTTGTCAACACTACGAAAGTCTGCTTGTGTTGGTATAGCTGGAGCTGCCAAAACCTCCTGTCCTCTGTGGACACACTTGTGTAGTTTATTCTGGCACTGGGAGTAAAACAACCTGCAGTGACTAAGGCACCCTCAAACCAATATAACTTTTTAATGAAAAAAATCATTTAAATGGAGATGATTGTGCCTTGTAGCCTCTCTGTATTTTCACCTCGGTACAATGCGCTGACACTTGGGTAAGAAGAGCTTACTTGGGGCTAATTTCTGCGCATTAATTGCGGGCTAAGATAGAACGACTCAAAAGACTTGCCCTGACATCAGAGAGCTGCGCACCGGTCGTGCAGACCCAGCTTCAAACCCTCAGAGCGTCCCTGCGACCAGAGGAGGTCGGCCGGCTCGGCGTGTCAGTGGCAGCAGCAGCTCGGCTATTAGCCTCTGGTAACTGCCCCGGGGGGTTGGCTTCCCATCTTGCACGTTTAAAACTCACCTCTCAACTGTCTGTGGGTGAATTCTGCGGGTGCTGGATGAACCGTGCCCTGGCTGGCAGCGGTTTCCAAAGGCTGTGCAGCACACGGTGCCTTCCTCCCCGCAGGGATGGAGCGTGGAACATTGTCACTCCATTTCGCTCACTGATGCTGCTGATTTAAACTGCCCCTGCTCTCTGGAGGAACCTCTTTCCAATCCTTCCAAGGGTAAAAGCTCTCAAAGTCCAGCTGCTCTACATTTTTTAAAACTTGTTTTACCCAGCTTACATCTTTACTCTTGATTAGAGGATGTAACATTGCCTACATGATCGATTTGGCTTCAATCTGAGCATTTCAAAGAATCCCAATCTATCTTCTTTCGTCCAGATGGATTTAGGAGGGCAAGCAACAGAACCGAAGCACTGAACGCAGACCTAATCAGGGTGGTTTAGATGGTCATTAGCTTAAAAAGAAAGATGGAAACTCTCATTTCTATTCTTCCCCTTTTGAAAGGGGGAACAGTACAAAGCTAATCTGCGTAATACACAAATCCGCAGACACAAACTATAATTTGCATAAATTTACAATTCTAACGTGTAACACAAAGCCATTTCTCGACATAACGGAAAGAACAAAGAGGACTGTGACGCAGGAGGAGCAAGAGCAGCGACAAGAAAATCCTCCAAATGGAAAGCCAAATTTTCTGCATACATCTCCAATAGGTTATAAACGGGTAAAACAAGAACCAACCCTCCCCACGGAGCGCGTGGGGAAGCCTTCTTGCATTGTTTTTAATGACTAAAGCTACAGAGAGTGAGGTTAGTAAGGTAAGCGGGCCCCCAACCTGGCCAGATCCCTGGCTTCTATTTGCAAAACCAGTTAACTGACGTCTGAAAGCATAAATGAACCAAAGGAGAACGACTAAGAGCGTTTGGTGCGTGCACTGAGGCTAGGAGTAGACGCTAAGATTCTCTGGACCACGCCGTGAAATAAAGGAAAACACAAGGCATTGACTAGTCAGCATATGCTAACGTGACACAGGTATTCAACAAGAGACCGGAGAGCTCAAATACTCAAAACCAAAGGTGGGTGTGCAGCAAGCAGGAGTTTGGAGGACTCTAGAGAAGGTGCTCCTCTGTTTACGAGGGCTTTACGGCACTGCCCGTAGCCCCACGACACTACCAGAGCTCCAACAGAGTGAGAACAGGAAAACAGACTGGGGGGCCGCCCCTCAGCTCGCTGTGTGTTCAGGGCACCGCTGGGGTTCCCCAACTCGTGGCAGCAAAAAGAAAGCCAAACCAACAAGCTTTCACCCTTCAAATAACAGCCTGCCCGCTCGTCCCTACCACGTGCCTGAAACAAAGGCTTCGTTGCTGCCTGCTCGCTAGCAGAGAACTGATGAGCTGAGAGATTCCAGCCCGGCACGGAGCAGCGCTTCAAGTGGCTACGCGGGCTGATTTCAATCTTCCCTCTTCACAGCGAAACAACGCAGCTTGTCAGTAGGCTGGGTGATGAGTAAATGGAAAGACCAGATAACAGCTTACAAACATTTAAAGAAATAAATACCAGAGAGCGTGGGCATACGTATTTTTTTATGGCTAAACAGGGAGCCGCACACAGGAATGTGAAGAAATTAAGACCGATCGTGAAGAACGGCTTCCTGAGAGATTGATCGTTCTGTGGAATAGTTCGAGTAGAAGTGATGGATGCCTGATGACACAGATCACTTGAAATTATGCTGGGCAAGAGAGAAACCATGAAAATAGGCCTAAGGTGGCGTGGAGACTGCTACGACACCCAACAGTATTCGCATCCCTAATTTGTATTACAGATTCTCCCTGATTTGTATTACAGATTCTCTTCATCTCATGGTTATTTCTTGGGCTCGCCATATTTCTCTTGGGCTAGCAAACAGCTTCAGTTCTCCTGCTGGAGTCCCATCTCTTTACTAGTGCAACCTATAAGCTGTTTCACCTTTTTTGCTGAAGCTCTATATACCGTACTGGTGGTTTCAATTATTTGTCCATAATGATCTCCAAATTCTTTTCCCGACCAGCTCGTTGGATGACTGCTCCATTTAGCACGTATTCCCTAGCTCGGCTCCCAGCTTATTTTCCAGTTATCTATATTGAACGGCATTTGTCACCTCAATTATCCAAATTCTTTGGAATCTGGCTCTGCTGTTCCTCATTATAAGCCCAAATTTTGCGACGTTCTGGGCACCCTGCTCCTATCATAGCCAACAGCCACTGAGGAGACGCAGAGTCGCATCGGATACGGCTCAACTGTTTGCCTCCAGTTTCTCTATTATCTTTTTTTTTTTTTTTGGAAGTCTTGCTTCCAATGCTGTCGTCTTCCAAACCATTTCTATAAACAGACAGAATAAAGATACTAAAAATGACCCCGAGAGCAAGGAGGTCACTTTGTAAGTGTTTACTCACTAAATAAACTGGTTACGACCAGTCCTACAACTCTGGAAGGCGTAACAACTTTCACAAGAGATTCGAGAACCTCCTTTGCACACGTCAGTGTGACTGGCAGCACACTTGGTGAGGAGACAGCCAGATCTGAGCTAAGCTAAAACAAAGACTGAATGACTGAGGCATCTCAATGGTATGCTGAAGTGCATGCAGCACAAGAGAAACAGAAGACTCGAGCTACAGCCATTTGCACGGTCTGTAGTGCTCTGAACTCTTCCCTCGGCCACTGACCAGCAGCTTCGGATAGCAATGTTATCGAAATCAGGCCCCTGACCTACGCGTCTGGTTATTTACACTTCTTTTACCTTCCTCATCACTGCTGTCAGACTCAAGTTGTTTGATTCGCTTCCTCCTCTTCTTTTGATTTTCGGGTTCTCTTTCCTCCTCGTTATCTGACTTGTCCAACCTCTTCGTTTTACTGCCACAATGAAATGAAGAAAAAAAGAAAAGGGAATGAAAACATGCTATCCCTCGTGTGTGTGTGAAAATGTTGCACGCATTTATACAAGTATGTTCCTGATAGAAGTACTGCTAGCAAGGCAATCAAACACCTCTGTACCTCTCAGAAACACATGAGCATCACATAAGCTGAAGTATGCTTACCTATACAATCAGACATAGGTGCAAGAGCATTTTCAAGCCTCTCAACCTTACCCCTATCCAGTTCTCCAAAACAAGGAGGACTTCTTTAGCCCCTCTGCAGTTCAGTTTCTGCCCAGCACCTCACCTAGCTTGGCCACAGCAACCTGGCAAGAGCACATTCCCGATCTTGTCTCTCTAGCTCAGGCTCCCAAACACCAGTGTCCCCAACAGCATCGCTCAGAAGCTCTTTTGACAGACTGCTCGCCACTGACTGCCTATGAGGTAGTGTCTCAGAATCCTGGAGCCATTTTTAAAGACTACTGGAAAAATAAAATAGCTTCTTTCTTTTTACTGTTGGCGAGACGCGTCAGACTAACAAGCCTGGAGGCTAAAGGCCCACGTATCCTCACGGAGCTGGTACAGCCCAAGTGGCCTTCCCACCACCACGCTGCCAACACGCAGTTTCCAGGCCCCTTGCTTTTTGAGTAGGACTATCAATAAGCACTAACTGCGATGGTGGGCAGGGCGGCGCGCTTACCTATTCGGTTAAAAACGGATCGAGACCACCAATTAATTACTCACAGGCCACCAGAGAGCCATCAGACTGTAATGATTTTTTGTCCCTGTCAGTTTGGGTTGGATTAAACACAAAAGGGCTGAACTTGAAATTTACTTGGAGTTTCAGCCCAAAGTAAACCAGCGGCATTGAAAGCAGCAGCACATTAGCTATGGAAATCAACAAGCAGAACTTTGTGTGCTGGGAGCTGTGTACATATAAGCTTGGGAATATACTACCTTCCCTGCAGCACAGGTGCTCCTGCCAGCCCCCACAGACCTGTGGGGTCCACGCTAAGCCGGCTCACAGCACGAGGTTGTCTCACGAAACGCCGCCCCCCTCGCACTGAAGAGTACCTGGACCGTGGCCCTCCCCATTTGGGATGGCACAAATGGCCCTGAGGCATCCACGGCACTACGTGGAAAAGAAGTATTGAGAAAGAATTCTAAGAAAGATAATTTTAGGCACATTTAGTGCAATTTAGTAGCTGAAAACAGGAAGTAAGCCAACATCATATGACTAGCCAGCTTCACGCAGGCCATCAACAAACAGGTTAAGAGCTTACAGGGACCCTGAACAGTCTGACCCACCTTTTCTTGTCCTTTTGTTGAGTTTTAGCAGGCTCTGTTTTCCTCCCAGGTTTCTCTGCTACAGCGTTAGGGGATGACTCTGGTTCTGCTACAGGAACTGAAGTCTTGACTACTTCTTTTTCCTCCTTTGGCTGCTCAGGCACGGAGTTGACTTTGAGTTTATCTGTGAACAAACCATTAAAAAAAAAGAACACCGGGCATTCGGTACGAATGACAACTTACAAAGGAGTTGGCTAAACAAAGCGATGCACACCAAGAACACCGACAACACTGCAGATGATGCGTAAAAGCATTAAGGGATCTGCATTGACCAAGCTATGTCATATATACAAAAAGGGCACGTTTAAATTTCCAGCTGATTTACTGGTTTGCTTCCGTTGTTCCTGATGGCACAGCCCGAACGCGCCACGAGCCAGGTGTGCTGCAGCAGCTCATAAATTCTGCAAAGAAGGCTAAGAGGCGATGGCAGAAGCCTGCCTGGTCTCCAGGACCTAAGGCACCACATCACGATCGTGAGCCCATCTTCTACACGTCCCCCTTGGCATACCACCACATCCACCTTTATCGTCAGTTTACCCCTTCCAAATCATAGTTTTAAACAAGCACGAAAAAGTCCAGAAACAGAAGAATCGGGACTGATGAAAAGCAACGAGAGCTGCTTGCAGCCTCCGTAAGATTAGAGCCCACAGTCAGTATTTTTAGTAACGTAGCAGCTTGCCTCTTCCCCAGCTCCAACCTCACCAAGGGCCAGCCTCTTTTGCCTACACAGCACCACACACAAGGACAACTCTGTTGCAAAAGCCTTAATCTAGTACCAGAAAAGACATAGCAGGGAGGAGTGGTCAACAAATAATAGATTTATCAATCTGATAGTCTATGCTGTTAGCACAGGCACGTGCACAGGAAGAGACAATTTAAAAAACTGTATCGTCCCAAGCGTCAGATGCCTGGGTGAAGCATTTATCAGCGAGACCAACTACACTGTCAACAGGAACAGAGGCTGCTGAGAGGGCTAAGAGACTTCTGAGAGGGCTAAGAGACTTCATGCCAACACCTTTCTGACACTGCCTGGCAAACAGGCTGGCTGCTTCACCGAGCGAGGGAAAACAGCTCATAAAGAAGAATTTGAATGACAGCTATCATATTTATGATCAATAGCGTAGAGCTGAAGGACCCAATTACTGTTAAACTCAGGACTTTCTGGCAGCGGTGAAATCTTTGAAGCCAGGAGAGATGTATCAACATGTAGGGAATAAATCTTCCTCCTGGAATCACCCTGTATTTTCTATACGCATAATCATTTCCAGTTCTGCTCAATTTGCTCCCTCCCTGCGGTCACCCCACAAGTTTCAGCTCCCTGACAAGGCTCAGCAGAGGACCTAGCCCCACGGGAAGTCACAGAAACACATCCAAAGTTTTCTTTTGTTGCCACTGCATTATCTTTACCAGGCAATTTCCATTTCCTGGGTTTTTGGAATACGAACTTTGGTCTAGGGCTCTTCTCAGATCTTAAGAATTTAACGGAGCTAATTGCAGTGGCTGCCCTTAGACTTGAATCCTACGCTGAAAGCATCCTCAGTGAGAGAAGTTTCAACAAAGCAGGAACTCGAAGATGTCCGACAGTGCTGCTCACTGTGTGTTCTCTGACAACTGTATCCTGCAGACTTGACCAGTTGGTTCACAGAGAGTGCATTTTGCTGTTTGCTCTCACCTGGTAACTCTTTGAATTCTCCAGTGTTCTTTACAAGAGCATCTTTGAATGATTTCCGTCGTGTACTCAAAAGATTCCGCATCTTTTCCTTAGACTTGGACAATTTCAGCTGGAAGTGGCCTCCAGAGGCCATCTAGTCCAGGCCCTGCTCAGAGGGGAAGCCCACCCCTCACTTTTCTATGCTGATTATGAGCTCTTCAATGTGCAGTAAAGGAATTAACCCTAAATCTAGCTATAGACTCCTCAGTGGTTTGTGATGAAAAGCAAGCATCATTAACATGCTCTGCGTAACAGGTCTTGGCAAACGCTTTACCAATAGCTAATCTTCCAGCCAAAAGTACTCACTTTAAATCAGATTTCTTCTGCACTAAAAATCCTTCCTGGGTTAGTCTGCACAAACACGTCATTTTAATTGATCTCCACCCAGCAAGCTTGTTGTCTGAAAAATTCCACTCACAACTTTTCTCTAATTTTTGCCTTAAGAGCTGCATACAAAAAAAAGAAATTAACCCCTCTGAGTTCAAACAAATGACCTTAAGAAAAGAAGGGATATAAAGGAAATCCAGCAAGCCTCACGTCTTGAAGTTTGGGGGCAACAGAGGGGAAAGAGTTCTAGTCCTTTGTCTCTGTTTATGCCTCCCCATCACAGCTGCATAGCAAGACACCTGATATCACTGATTATTTTTAATTGTTACTTAGTGGAAAAAAATGATTTTCAATGTCCCTCAGGACTTTTTTTTTTTTTTTTTTAAACTACAGATGACTGGTCCCTGACCACAATGGTTTCTGAAAACTGATGCATGTTATAAAGCACTTACTCATGGCAGCTTTTCCAAAGAAGTTGTTCATTATGTTGCCCTTTGCCGGCGGTTTGCTGCTTACTGCAGACACCTGGAAGCAAACAGAGGTGTAACCACAGGAATTATTCATGAAACAGAGCCCTCAAAACGCATAGCACTGCTTCTGGACAAACAAAATAAATACGTATAATTAGCTGACTAGTCGGTGTCTTGGATTTCAACATCTGTTTAGGAGAACTTGAAAATACTAGATAATATGTGGATTGAAAGTTTGAGAGTAAGTTAGTTACCACCCCTTAAGCTAGGCCTTCAAATCTAACCTAGGTCACATTCCCATGTGATGGCTGACAGTGTTACTGAAATAAGTGGTTGGGATTTGGGTCAGTTCCCAGTAAAGAACTGTTCTTTTTACAAAATATCAGTGCCTCAATTCACAGTAACCGACAGGGGAAAGAACACAGATTGGCCAAACCATGAAGACTTTATCCAGCTACTCTGGCACACACGCTGTTCTGCTGAGCAGTTTGCAAAAAAATAAAATAAAATAAAATAAAAATATCACTGCTCTATTCCATTACTATAGCCACCACCAAAATGAAAAATCACACACAAAAAAGAAAGCCTGAAAGCTTGGCCTCCTAATCCCGTTTATTTTCATGCAAAAAACGCAACCAGACACTAAACTTTCCAAAGCATTCAGACCAGCACGTTTCGTCAGTTCTCAATTCACTATAAAAATCAGAAAAATGAACCAAAATGTACTCGATTGTTATAAAAAAAAAAAAGCTAAACCATATACAGAGAACATTACCACTTTAATACCCATTTACTGGCCAATCTGCTTCAAAAACACTTGTACTGATTAAAATTAAAACACAGCCCTATGCTGGAAAAAACCAGCAGCTGAGAAGATAAACATTTTAGTCTTGCACAGGTCAGGCTCTGAAACCTCCCTCGCAGACCAAGTTTAAACACCTTGATACTTTTAAGACCTGGACTTCTCACATTTCACTTATTGCTCAAAACAAATCCTTTTAAGCACAATAGAGAGCGCGAGATCCTCCACTGCTGTATATATTGGCATAAGTGAAGACAATGGAACAATTGTCTCAATGATGCAGCTATGCTGGTTTATACTAGCTGGAGATCTGGCTCAAGGCGGAACGTCAAAGTGTCAAAGTCACAGCAAATACACTTCTGCGGAGAGGTCAGGAGCGTGGCACAACGCGCTCCCCTCTGATGACGGAAGGCACGACTGTACTATACGGTTAAATACTTACAAGAGCGCTGCCTGAGCGCTCCCAGGGGACAGCAAGTTCAGCGCTAGAGGCGCTGGACGAAGCCGCGCTCCGGCTGGTTAAGGTTAGTGAGGTTGAATAAGCACAAAGCCAGAGGCTGTTAACCCAAAGGGTCTGAGGTAACTTACACCTGGGGCCTCCTTAGCCTCTGCTTTGGCTTCTTTACTCGTGTCCTGGGGTTTGGAAGCGGCTTTGGCTGCAAACAGCCCCATGATGCCCTTGGGCTGCTGCGAGGTCTGCTTGGTGGCCGAGGGACCGTGGCCGTTGACCGCGGGCACGCCGGCAGCACCCGTGTCACTCGGCGGCTGGGAACCCGCCTGCGCCGACGTCTGTGCTTGAGAAACTTCGGCGGGCGTCCGGGGGACGGCGGCAGCGCAGCGAATGGCACTAAACCTGTGCGACGGAGTGAGAAATTGAATTAGCCTTTTGACTTCTTAGTTTTCACCTCGGCTTCCTCCCCAGCAGCGCCGTACTCCTCGGGTTCTGCGTTCTCCTGTTATGGGAAAAAAAGAGCAATTTGATTTGTGCACGGGACAAGAAAGAGAGGCTGGCCCTGAGCGAAAGCGATGGAGACCTCGACTGAAAAGATCAGCTGAACCTGTCAGCAAGAGCCAGAGCATTCAAATGCAGAACAAGCTGTTTGCATTTCATGGAGGGGGGCGAGCCCATCTCCACACCCAGGGTGGGGATGGAGAGAACTGCATTTTATTCCTAAACTGGTTACGCTCTCCAAAGCTTACAGCGTAAATAGCGGTGCTGTCTGCTGATCTGAAACATTTACAGCTTTCAGATGCTTTGACGGGGTCCACTCTTGCTGCAGCAAGAAGCTGCAACCTCACCAGCCAGGTAAGTCAATCACAACTGCGACTGAACCACTCACAGGGCTCAGCAGACATCCACGACACTCAGTGACTTAACTATATAAAGGCATTTTCATGGAGTCACTGGTAGGCAGAGACGCATCTCAGCTTGCAGCAGTCTGAAACGTGATTGTTTGGGAATACTGAGATACAAGAATTAAACGATGTGCTCACAGTTACGAGACAATTCACTGAGAGTCAGGAATAGCTGTACCCAAAAATAACTGAATTCTGCTCCCCACTGTGCAAATCACAGGCAAGGCTTTCCAGATTTCCCACAGAAATGCCACAAAAGAGCACAGACTCACGCCTTCCACGCCAGAGAATTGCACGGCGTAATTTTTATTTGCGTAAGAAATAAATCAGTTCTCTGCCAATTAATCGCCGTGCCTCGGCATTAGCAGCTCACATGCAGTCTACTTGTGCACGGGTCAGAAACCGAAATGGATCAGCAAACACCACCTCTACAGCACTTCTGGGCTGCAGCAGCAATCCCTCAACATCCCAACCTTTAACGGAAGGAGAGGAGACATTGAAGGGAAATCTTCCTACTTTCCTTTCTACTTTCAGCCTGTTCTCAACACGGTCAACGCGGCACTCTAGATGGCCCTCGCTTCTACTCCAAACACACTCATGAGCAACACCAACAACTCCTCAGAGTACAACTAACGCCTTATTGTCAATGCCTATACTGACGGTGCAGTGAGCACACGTAAACCTTCCACATCCCAGGCCTCTGGGAAGTCACCTTGCCCTACTGCTGCTGCGCGACTACGGCTTACGGGCTCGATCCAAAATTCACTAAACAATCGCTGAAAAAACAAGCAATGTTTGGACTGTGCTCCGCAAGCAAGGAGCTGCTTCCGCTTGGAAAGCTGACGTGAGTAACATGCATTAAAGCCCGTTGTTTATGTGAGTACATCTCGCCACCTCCTCCGTCTTCACAGCATAAGAGGTCCCATACAGACACAGAAGAGAATAAAGATCCTTGCCCCAGAGCTTAGGAGATACATGGACTGAGAGGGAAACAGAAGAAGCCAGGAGGTTCTGTTTGCTGTAAACATGCACACAGGCAGACCTCTGTCTTGCGCAGGTACTGCAGGGATCTTGTCCCAGCTGTAAGAGGCGACTCACGTAGCTACCAAGTCCAAGGGAGAGGGAGCGTGGTCAGTTTGAATTTAGTTCAGCCAGGCCACAAGCGAAGAAGCTGCCTTCTTCCCAGTTTGCTTGGGAAACACCGCTCCAAATCCAGCCAGAGAATTAAACGTAGGCTTCAGAAAGCGATTTCAGAATCCGAATCGCCTAAACCTTGTACAAATCTGGAAGGCAGGCTCCCCTGAGGCACAAGTGTCACCATGCAGGGGTGCCTTAGCACAAACAGCAAGGAAACTACAGTCAAAGAAACAGCACACATCCTCCCTGAAGCTGGGTTTTCTAGCACGTACTGCGGTATTGACATTCACGTTTGAAATACAGCTTCGAGAACATTATTTTCTCAACCACTCTCTTGTGAGGGCAGCTACGTTTCTACTCTTCTATTCTATACTCTTCCTGTGACACGGCATTCAGGCACCCCGCTTCTAAACCAGATTGGTCACGGCACCGTACGTACTGATTATGTCAAGACGAAGCCGTCAGGGTGGAAACACGCATAAATGAAAAGCCCCAGCAGCCAGGCACCACTCAGAAGGCAAATCTATGTCCTCTGGAGACCAAAGTCCCTCTGAATTCTCTATTTCTTTCTCTATTCTTTCTCTATTTCAACCACGAAGGACACTTGTGCTGCTTGGTCTGTTTACACTCCAGGCTCTTATCTTAGATACGGAGAGCGGGTTTCTGATAGTCATCTTTTAGAGGTGGAAGAGACCAGTGGATGAAGGCACAGTCTCACAAAGCAGAAGGCAGGCTCAGGTTAGTGCTTTCCTGAACGCATCGCTCGTGTCTTTGTACGTCTGTTTCGATTTACTCTCCCTGTGTGACAGAGAACTGGATAAAGATGATCATGATTCAGCGTGGCCTGGAGATAAGAAAAATATTTCTAGCCATCAGACAAGAAAAGTACTGGAACACTGCTGGAGTAACAGAGCAAGTGAACCGACCGTAAGCCGGAGATAGCTCAGTTTATAAAGCAATGATACAATTTATTGTCTAGGGACAGGTCTGGCATGACTTCTTCTAGCTTTCTAAAAATTCAGGCATGTCTGGTAACCGCTGACTTCTGCTGAAGCGCACCGTGTAACAACATCTCAATCTCCAATCACGTAGCGTAAGAAGAAAAAGCAAGACATAAACTCACTTGCTGCAGCTGTGCAGGTTTGTTTTGACAATGTCATAGTCGGTGTTGTAGAGCGGCCCGCTGTCTTTGAGCAAGGCTTTCTGGATGCTGTAAACGTGCACGCTTGCAATCGTGGCGAGCTTAGACTTCATTGCTGAGCGGGGAAAAAGAAGAAAAGTCCTGTTAGCACAGCCTTTAGAGAATCAGGGGGCAACTTTAAGTATTGTGCTCTGCCTCTGACGGCAGAAACACTGACAGACAGTCAGTCGCCGTGACAGCAAGGACCTGCAAATTAAAATATGTAATTGTACCTTCTTCTAATGATCACTAACTGAGAATTCAAGGTAACAGACTCCACGAGCCTGTCAAATGTGTTTTCTACTGTACACACATGGTTTTACACAACTGAATTAAGCTGATCTCTCAGCGTTTACCTTCAAAACATCCAGTGTCTGGGATTCAGATATCCTATACGATTACCCAAGGCTGAGGAAGAAAATAGATGGCGATACCTCAACCCTGCTGCAACTGTTCCCTGCCACTGAAGCAGCACCTGCTGTTAGGACTAGTGTCGCAGTGTTTTCTTTCATAAGCTGCTGAAATCAATGTTTTATCTCCTCTATGCTGTTTAGGCTGCAATCCCCTTGAGACAAGAGCTGTTCTCTTCTTCAAAGCTGTTCTTTAGGAACTCTCTGTTCACTGCTCATATCGCTCTTTCCACACAGCCCTGGTTTGAGACAGAGCTTCTAGGCACTGCAAAAATACACACGGTAATCATTTCTTGGGGCCATTCCTAGACTGTGCAGCCCTGCTCCCATCACAAACCTCAGCCTCTTCCAAATCTAAGTCATACCCCTGGCCTGTCTTCTAATACAAAAAAACATAACAACCCTTTCCTCCACGGCAAAGCAGAACTTCACGCAGCACGCGTAATTCAACGAGCATGACAGGTGGTAGCTGCACTGCTTGACAATCTACTGCCCTGATGAAGACAACTCAGCTAGAAATCCACTTCAGGTTTCAAAAAGGAAAATACCACAGGTCTTTCAAAGTTAGTTCATTAATATCGATATTAAAGGTCACAAGCGCCACACTACGTTCTCAAATGCCAAAGATGTTACTTGAAAGTGATGAGGAGCCTGCAGACGTGTTTCAGTTGCCACAGGTCAGATCTCATTAGCAGGACCAGACGTGGAAAAAGACAGTAAAACGACTGAAAAATACATGGGGAGCAGTTTGGGACGCAGTGTTACAGTGGTGGGTTTTGATGTTGTTTGCTGCTGGTTTTGTTTTGATTTTTTTGAATACTTTTTCCTGCGAAAACAAATACCTCAGGCAAAAGCGGGAATATTCTCAGGGGATATTAAACTAATACCGAGATCTTGCATTTAATCAATGATCAGAATCATCTCCTTCAGTGTCCTCGGAAGCCCGAAGGCTCCCAGTTGGTCTAAAACGCTGTGAGACACTGCTGTGCACTGCTCATTTACTGCTGCCTTTAAGGAGGAGCCGCCTGTCAGCGGCAGGGAGGTGGAAAAGAATCCCTGTCGAGTAAAATGTGCAACCCAGAAATCAGACCCAAATCACAAGTCTGTAAAGTTACCCAGCTGTTGGCTCAGACACTCAAAATTCTGAGAAAAAGCTAGTACAAAAAGTACACACCTGAACCCGACAGCTTGACGAAGCATTTATGTGCAGATGGCAAGTTCTGAGCTTTACTCACTTCGCTGTTCTTTCAAAGAAAAAAAGGATAAGTTTCACGATCTGCTTACCTTCCAGTTTATCCTCTCTCACTACTGCAACCTTGTGGCACTGTAAAACAAATAAAAATACATTGCAATCTTAAAACTTGAAAAGATCTGTTGTAAGACTGGTATTTTCAGTTATCTATTGAATGAGAAAGCCTGCGGACTGTAGGTGCAGCTTCACAGAACTCTGCCAACGCCTTTAAACCATCCTCAGCCGTTAGTTTTCCCAGCTGTATCTTCCTACTTTCCTAGGGCACTGTTCCACAGATAAGAAGAAACGCTCGGTCCTCCGTTCCTGACACCAGGAGATGAGATATGGACGAAACGAGGACAAAACAATTGTGCAGCACAGCTGAGAAAAGCAAAGGAACGCAGCTGAAGACCAACTGCTGGGAAGCTGATGCAGTAGCCACATATATTAAGATTGCCTGTAAACTTTAACGTAGCATTATCTAGCACAGGCAGGGCACCAGAGAAGCAAGATGCAACGAAAAAGATAAGCATTAATTTAACAGCCAGAAACGAATGCTTCCAGAAGCGTGCTCTACAGCCTGTGCTTTTTCCAGTCTTCAAGGACTACACCTGCTCTCTGACATTTGACAGGCTGCAGTTCGTACAGAGAGCATCCAAACTGACAGGCTCGACAAAATCCATCCATTAATTGTGTGTGTAACTGATACCGGGCTATCCAGCAGAAGAACAAGAGACAAGAAAACGTAGGCGACCTGAAAAAGTAAAGACAGATCAGCAGTCTTGGTCCCCCACTGAGGCTGTATAAAGTGGCAAGCACACAGCGTGCAGTGCTCAAGACACGAGGAGAATTCTTTGTGACAGATTTCTAGTCCTGTCTCCTGACAGAGAGCTCTTGTAGCTGAATCCACAGCCTTGTGGCTACCCCTACTGACAGCAGACAGTAGTGCAGGGTGACCAGCAGGCACAGGGTTGGATCTGAAGCACTCTCATCCGTTTCCTCCCAATAACTGACTTGTGCCAGACGTTACCCATCTGCTACTCCAATGCCCGCGCATCTTCTGGAAGTATTTCCCAGATTTTCCAGCTCTGGAGAAGCCTCAGGCACCCAGTCTGGGGAGCACTGAACTCCTTCCGCGTGTCACTGCTGACCTTTGAATTGTTCCACCTCTGCCCCTACAACCCACTGCTGGAGGTCATCTTTATTGGAAGTCACTGGGACTGTAGGGTTCAAACCCAAGATATTTAAAAATGAGGTGGGGAAAAAGAAAAAGTGACCTTTAAGCATTTACCTTAGTAAACTTTTCTTGTTTTAAAAATACTGCGAAGACTGAGTATAAAAAAATAAAAATAAAAAACCAGTACCCTACGTATCCTATGTCAGAATTCACTTATTGCTATTCAGTTTGCCCTAAGGTGTTTAAAACTGTGTGTTTACGAACTTCTCACTAATTCTAGTGAGCCAGGAGCTGCTGCCTCGTTATTTCCAAAAGAAACCAGGGGAAAAAACCTGTTAAACTCAGGCTGTAGGTTGGCCACCACTGATACAGCTCTAAAAAAAAAATAAAATTCATTGTACATTGTACATTCGTTACACAATGAATAATTACCTTCATTTTCAGGCAAATTTGGAGATGCAGAGAGTATCCTATGCCTGTGAATCGGTTATTTAGAAAAACTGAAAAGGGTGGTGGCTGTTTCTCTCCCCAGTCTGCTGACAAAAGCCAGGGCACCCTGAGATGTACTAATCCTAAAAGACAACTACAGATTGCATTTTAAAAGATATTTGGGTATCTAGAGGTATGAATAGACACCTGGTGGAATGCTGAAGGCACTTAGTGTTCAGCTTATTAAACTCTTAGGAGAGCAAAGGGGAACAGGCAACCAATTCACTCATTTTCTTAAAAAAAAAAACCTCTCCTGAGGTACCTACCTGAAATTATAGATGACATTTTTGCAAATCTGACAAGCAGTAACAAGAAACAATAAATACATTGACTACAAGTAGTTAATGTATTTATTTGCTTTGCTTAGCAAGTCAAATTATTTTTAAATACAAAATGTTGTTTTTCTTGTACACCACGATAAATAGTTACCTTATTTAACAAGACAACCTTTAACTGAATTCCAAGCTCTCTCCAAACACTACTTAGCTCACTTCTACTCCACGGCAGATCCTGGAAAATGGATTAGCTGATCTCACAAGGGCCCCTCCAGACTATTTTCTAAAATTTGTCATCCTGTCGTAACTATAGGATAGAGAGATAGGAGTCTTAAGATTGATAAAGTCTTAATTTGATAAATTAAATTGATAAAATTCTTGATAAATCAATTCTTAAATTGATAAATTCTTAAGATTCTTCAGATTGATCAATCTTAAGATTTAAATTAGTTAAAACAAAACCCTGGTTCAGCGCTGTATTACTGAATCACGACCGACTGATCTTTCCTTCCCATCGTTTGTGTGTTGGGACAGAGACGGTGCCTCAGTTTGTACAGGCCCAGAAGACCCAGCACGCGGTTTCTGCTACTGGAAAACCAGAGCAAGTTCAGCTTCTGACCCAAAGATTACAAAAGGTTAGAAAACAAGGCAAGAACAAACAGCTCTTAGACACCTTCGAGAAATAAAACACTCACAACGTGTCCGTTTTGGATGAGGTTTCCTGCTACTAAGTAGGTGACGTGAAGCTGAGCTCCTGAGTTCTCCTTTCGTTTCCTCTCCACATAATCATACAGCATCCTGCACAAAAGAAACCAGTGTTAATCACCTAGACAGGAAAGAGCTCATCACCACCCCGTCTGCGAGGCTTACGTAAAAAGAGCAGAGCTAATCTGACATGGAAACATTTTACATGAACACGCTTATTTCAACCAGGATTAAATTAACCTTATTGGGGCACCTTCCTCCCCTGCCACCCTGAAGAATCTCACGGTCCAACAGCAACGTTAACCAAAGGTGAAACGAATTCGAGCTGTCAAAGCTTTAATACGTGGTTGCAGATCGTCTCAAATCCCCCGGGCAGCTTGTTCTGAAGTTTCCCCTTCAGAAATGCTGTTACGACCCAGCATTAGGAAACGCCCAACAAAGGAGCTGGTAATTTTGGTACTCGAGGACATTGCCAGGTGCATACATCCAATCCCAGCTATAACCGTGGACACAGCGATCAGAAACAAGAGGACAGAGCGTGACTAGTGATGAGGAGATGGAGCTGAGAATCAAGCTTTTAGCTCCTACCTACGCCAGTGATGTACGATGAGTGTCCCAGGTACAGCATCTGATGGAGATACCCGAATATCCTCACTGCTACAGAGTGCCCAAAGCCCCATCCAGCCTGGCCTTAAACACCTCCAGGGATGGGGCACCCCCAGCTCCTCTGAGCAACCTGTGCCACTGCCTCACCACCCTCAGAGGCAAGAATTTATGACTTATGTCTAATCTAAATAACCCCAACTCCCTCAGCCTGTCTCTGCAGGAAGGCTGCTCCAGCCCCTGAGCATCTTTGCGGACTCCTGTGGACTCCTCTGAACCTGATCCCTGACCACTGGGACAACGTCTCTGTATTCTTCCCAGGCTCTCTGTCCTTGCTTCCACCTTCTGCAGGCCTCCTTCTCCTGTCTGAGTTTGGCCAGGAGCTCCTTGCTCATCCATGCAGGCCTCCTGGCATTTTTGCCTGACTCTCTCTTTGTTGGGATGCATCGCTCCTGAGCTTGGAGGAGGTGATCCTTGAATATTAACCAGGTTTCTTGGGCCCTCTGTCCTCCAGGGCTTTGTCTTGTGGTACTCTAACCACGCAGACCCCCTGAGGAAACCAAAGTCTTCTCTCCCAAAGCCCAGGGTAGTGAGCTCGCTGTGCTGTCACCTCGTTGCCCTCAGGATCCTAAAAGGCACCATGTCATGGTCACTGCAGCCCAGGCTGCCCTTGGGTTTCACATTCCCCACCAGCCCCTACTTGCTGGTGAGAATGAACATCTCTTCTCGTTGGATCCTCTAACCTTTGGAGTTGTCATCAGTGCATTCCTGGAACCTCCTGGATTGTCTGTGCCCTGCTGGGCTGTACCTCCAACAGATATTGGGGTGGTTGAAGCCTCCTAATGAGGACCAGAGCTTGTGAACATGAGGCTGTCCATATCTGTCTGTAGAGGGCCTTGCCCCTGCTCTCCCCGTAACCCTGACCCCTCAGCTCTGCCAGCTCACCCGTCCCCAGGCAGAGCTCCAGGCACTCCAGCTGCTCACTGACATCGAGGGGACGCCCCCTCCTCGCCTCCCTGCCCTTGCTTCCCACAGAGTCTGTGTCCTTCCATCCCAACACCCCATCACGGGAACCATCCCACCCCATCCCCAGCTGCTTTGTTTCCAGCAAAGCTCTCCACCCAGGTCTGCACCGGCAGCGAAGCACAGTGAAGCACCCATCACCTAAATTGTTCAACACACACACACACTGAAAAAAGAGACCAAACAATCTTCCAGCACATTAGATGCTCAAGCTGATGTTCAAGCAGTTAGGATGAAACAGTTGAAGCTACACCACAAACGTTCCTTTAGGTCCCAGCTCTGGGTGGGAACAAGGAGAAAAAGTATTTATATTATGGGACCTGACGTGCTCATGCAACCTTCAGATCCTTAACTCTGCTTGGCCCTACCTGGCTGCGTAGAAACAACCCCAGAATCCTTGAGAGCTCGTACTTTGTTTTATGGAATATTTTAAAAGGTTACAGTAATTTTTACTCCTCAAAATATACCCGAAGTTACACATCTAAGCAAAATTTGGAGAAGCAAACAATATTCTGAGGGTACAGCTGATTCCCCATCATCCAGAGAGCTCATTTTCAGACATTAACCACAGACATGAAAACAGTAACGAGCAAGGCTCTGACACAAAAGCAAAGGCTTGCAGGATGCACCAATACCTACTGTTTAGCCTGGTTGACATGAACTCCCAGAGTATAGCTCAGCCATTTGTACGTCACCTGGGAAAGAAAAAAAGAAGAAAAAAACTTTAAGAAAACCTCACTCTTTTGACTGTTAAACCTCACATCCTCCCGAGGGTAAGTCAAACCCTTTAGGACCCCCCTCTCCAGGAAACCCACCACAAAAACCTGTCAGAAGTGAGAGCACGTGGACACCCACCCTCCTTCTGTGCTACACTGAATGGATCTAACCCCCAAGACCTGAATAAACTTCCGACCCAAAAAGGTGTGTTTTTATGAATATATTTTAATAGGTGTGTTTCTACGACTAACTTTTTGAAATGCCACTGCACAAACAAAGCCATTCAGTGCTCAGCTTCACAACAGAGAAGAAAATGAAACAGCGCAACACCTGGCCATGAGAAGCACTCGCCGTTCTCCCAAACCACCGAGGACTTCCCAAATTTCCCCGTCACCCTCTCCTGTCACAAGGGACCGGGGATCTCCGGCTGCGCACCGAGTCCAAGAGCACCACGTGCCAACCCTCCGGAGCCAGCAGCTCTACTGACTTGCTGCAGTGTTTGAGCAGGGCACATCCTCATACCTGCTCCTCCTCCCACACTGCCTTTTTTAAATCGAACCTCAGGCTAGGGCCTCTCCTGCCTCAAGCACGATAGTTAATGAAGTTGTTGTTAGTCTAGCAGTTTATGGAAATAAATTATAATGTCAGAAGCAGCTCGTGTTAGTACAACTACTTTGACAGCCGCAAAGATGCACCAACTTTACTGGGTCGGTTTCCAGGCTAAATTTTTATTTTGAAAGAAAACCAGACACACGTGGTTACTGTGTTTCTGAACCTTCCTAAAAGTAATAAGGGTTCAACATGCTACAGGTGATAAATAATAACTGCTTTTAGGCTGACCCAGCAGTAGCTGAAATGGTGGGCAGGACCGCCTCAATCCCTTCCTGGTTTCAGGCACTTCTGAGTTTTATTTTTTGAGGTAAAATATTACTGTCACCACAGCGATTTTTGTTTATTTGTTGAGGAAAACTAGCTTACGGAAGATAAGGAGTCTGGGGAGAGCTGCTTTTCCTGTGATATGAATAATACCATCACTGATTCCCTTCAGAGACACTAAACTATTATAGGAGGTTGAAAAATCCTGATATAAAAAGCATTTTTGGTCCCGTGGGAGTGGAAATCAGCACTGACGGCAACCTGTGGAGCTGAGACCCGTGGAAAAACTCCGTCACCACCAACTCCACCAGGCGATATTCAGCTTGAGGAGCTGAAACAGCTCCGGCTGGGGAGCACGGCCAGGGCTGGCAGGGCGACGAGGGCCCCCCGCCGCACATATCGGGACTCACCACGCGGTTCTGGTCGGTGACGAACTCGTCGATGTTCTCCAGGTACAGCTCGTCCTCCATGGCGGCCGGATGGGGGCCGGGCCCCGCGCCCTTCCCGCGCACCTCAACGCCGAGGCCGCCAGGCCGCCGCCATGGCAACGCGACGGGAGCCGCGCGGGGACACAAACATGGAGCCGGGCGCGGAGGCGCCGGGAGGGGCTTGGGGCCGTCCCGCCCCGGCGGGTCCCCGCCTCCCGTCCTGATGCTCCCGCGCCCTCTTTTAAAGTCCCCACCGTGTCCCCCACACGTCTCACAGCCTTGTGCTGTCCCCTCACATGTCCCAATTGTATCCCCTCACGTCCCCACAGCCTTGTGCTGTCCCCTCGCATGTCCCCATGCAGTCCCCTCACATCCCAGCTGCTTTGTGCCACCCCCACAGTGTCCCCTTATGGCTCCGTGGCCTTGCACTGTCCCCCGACAGATCCCCACAGTATTCCCTCACATCCCCACAGCCTTACGCTGTCCCCTCACATGTCCCCATGGCGACCCCTCACATCCCAGCTGCCTTGTGCTGGCCCCTCACATGTCCCCACTGTGTCCCCTCACATTCTCACAGCCTTGTAGTGTCCCCTCACACATCCCCATCGTGTCCCCACACGTCCCCACAGCCTTGCACTGTCCCCTTGCACACCCCCACCATGTCCCCTCACATCCCCACTGTCCCCTCACATGTCCCCACTGCTTCCCCTCACGTCCCAGCTGCCTTGTGCCCCCACAGTGTCCCCTTATGGCCCTGTGGCCTTGCACTGTCCCCTGACAGATCCCCACAGCATTCCCTCATATCCCCACAGTCTTGTGCTGTCCCCTCAAACATCCCCATGGTGTCCCCTCATATCTCATCTGCCTCATGCCATCTACACAATGTCCCCTTATGGCCCCAGGGCCTTGCACTGTCCCCCGACAGATCCCAGCAGTATTCCCTCACATCCCCACAGCCTTGCACTGTCCCCTCACATGTCCCCATGGTGTCCCCTTACATCCCAGCTGCCTCGTGTTGTCCCCTCACACATCCCCACTGAGTCCCCTCACATCCCTACAGCCTCGCACTGTCCCCTGACGTATCCCCATGGTGTCTCCCCCCATCCCCACAGACTCAGACTGTCCCCTCACACATCAAAGAATCAGAGAATCCCAGAATCATTAGGCCTGGAAAATCCCTCCAAGACCATCTGGTCCAACCACCCCCCTACCACCACTGTCACCCACCAAACCATGTCCCCAAGCACCACGTCCAACCTTGCCTTGAACACCCTCAGGGACGGGGACTCCACCACCTCCCTGGGCAACCCGTCCCAACGCCTGACCGCTCTTGCTGAGAAGAAATGTCTCCTCATTTCCAACCTGAACCTCCCCTGGCGCATCCATCCCCATGACATCCTCTCATGTCCCCGCAGCCTCACTCTGTCCCCTCACATGTACCCTCACATCCCCATGGTGTCCCCTCCTGTCCCCACAGCTTCATGCTGTCCCCTCATGCATCCCCACCATGTCCCCTCGTGTCCCTGCAGCTTTCCTGTCACCCCTCTCCTTGTCACCCAGCAGTCCCGTCCCCATCCCTGCTCTCAGTCAGGTAGGAGACACCCAGAGCAGGGAAAGATGAACCACAAACTTGTTGGAAATTACCAATTTTCCTTTTTTTTATCAGCCCTGCCTGGGGCCTGCCTGATCCTTGCTGGAATGCCAGAGGGGAACCAAGTGTTGGAGTCCTACCGCTCCCTGCCCCAGGAAAATGTCAGCGCTGAAGGGCAGGGTGAGGTGTTACTTGATGGAGATGCCTCGTGTTGGCGGTTTAAAACTGTTCTTAATCCAGGATAAACCCTCCCCAAATTTCCACTGGGAAATTTTCTTCTAGCTTTGCGTTGATGTCCGGCACTTCTCATAACACGTGCTAAATATTCCTCTGTGGTTTCTTCTATTTTGTTTTGCAATAAATACCAAATGCAGGAATACAAGGTTTCCCATCCCACTGCATTTACACCACTTTTGTAATACACCCTCATAGGAAGCTAAGGACTTTATCGATACATCGATTCCGATTTCCAAAGGCTTCTCCATAGCTGATGCAGTTAATTTAAAAACTCATAAAGTCTACAAGGTGGTTTTGAGGTTTTTTTGTTTTGTTTTGTTTTTTTCCTTTCAATGTGGATTATATTAAATTTTATTTGCTATGTTTCCTATTTACCTGTCCTGGCTGGGTTATAGCGTGGACCCACATGTGGATTAGCTGGGTCAGGGAGATTGCTGCTGCAAAGAAAAGGGATATCTGGCTTCTCTCACCCTCCCTGCATCCCATCTGCCTGAATCCCCCTGTCTCTGGTGCCCTTATCAGCCCATTTCAGCTTCCTGAACCGCTTCTTTTCTATATACCATCTACTTAGGTTAGTAAACTGTTACCAGTAAATTGAGTCTATGATTTAAATAGTCAGGAATAAGCTATAATGCTTCAAATCACCCTGAACCAACTCTATAGACCTTTTGCTGGGAAAACAAAACCATCATGGCTGGGACGCACAGAGTCACAACCTGCAAGGTCTGACACTGCATGCAGGTGGCTTGCTTTTCTTTGTTGTACTGAGAGTTAAAAGCAAGACAAAAGAAAGAACTTCTCAGCATCTAACAGTGCTACGACACCTGTTTCTGTGCGAGAGAAGTGATGCATGTTTCCTTCTGCTCTTAGCATTTTCAGGTGGGCCACAGCGCTGAGCTGAAAAATGTGTTTTTAGGGCCAGAAGCAAGTTCTGATGGAGGGATCACTGAATTATCACCTTTATGAGCACCGGGTCCTTTTCTGATTTATATTTTGTCTCCGGGGATACTGGCTTCAGAAAACTGAGAGGTCCAAGTGGAGTGCCATGTCTCACAGGACTGAACCATGCAGCAGGAGAATCTCAAATTAAATTTGGGTGTGTGAGATCTGTAACTCAAATGCATTCATTTATTGGTACTGAGAGCTGTAACAGAGAAGAAGAGAGATAGACATGGCTGCTTTGGAAGGAAAGATTGCAAAATTAGCCTTAACACTCGAGGAATAATGTTCCTTTGGGTGCCCAGGGTGGTGACACCAGCTCTAATATTAATGACGTTGCAAAGTATACATTTAATCAGCAAGAGCTGAGCAAGGACCTTTAACTCCCTGATGTCAGGCATTTTATTTCTGATTTTAAAAGGAGCAGGAGAAAGGTCAAAATCATTACCCACATATTGCTCTTTGTTATGGAAAGGCAATGATTTTTTGCACATTCTGGGACCAGATGAATATTTGTGTCAGTAGTATGAGAGGTCTCCAGGTCTGCCCAAAGCTGGTAAAGAGGCATTTTGCAATTTCATCTCGTGAATCAAATCATTGTGCAAAACGTTCCTATCCAATGGTGCTTGAAACACAGCAGCTGATCAACAACGAAATTAAAACTACAACCAGAAACCGAAGTACGGAACAGTTGAATATTAATGTCCTTTTACATTTTTCTTAAAGAAAAAAATAATGAAGATGTGACAGAGCCACTGAAACTCCCAAAACAGCACTGCAGAGATGGATGCAAGGAGACTTGGAGTAAGCAATGAGATTTCCCTGGGGATGCACATCAGGTCAGTACTGGAAGCAGGAGAAAGACCAAAGTGTGCTGATCTCATTTGTGACTTTATGCCCTGGATGCCCTGATTCCCCTACAAAGATTGCAGTCAACAGGGGAGATCAAACAGCCTTGTACTTTAAAGGCAGCCTGCATCACAGCTGCATGCTTGTTGTTCTCATAATCCAGCTGAGCTTACCAAAGACATGAAACCCGGCTTCTTGTTTGTGATCATCTCTCCTGTTGTACTTGGCCCTGGCAAATATTGTCCCTTTTCAGGTTGCACATAGTAGACCCAGAGTGTAAACCAGGGACATGTCCCTAATATCATTGTAGACAGCAGCGATCTCAGCTGTAAACTAATTAGGTACCGTCTCAGCCCTGGTGTTTTGGGGAGTCCCAGTTTATCCTCTGAGCATCTGGGTGCTGTTTTTTGTTTGTTTGTTTTATTTTTGTGAAATATCCAGAACAGCAAAGCTTGAAAGAAACGCAGCAGTGGGCACTCACACAAACCTTGCACTGCGCTCCTTGGGTCCCAGCAAATTCTCCTGAGTGTGCAGCAATAATCTTGGTAGTACACAAAACCCCCAGTTTTCAGCGCTAGCATCATCACCTGTAAAAGTACAAAATGACTTTTAAAACATCTCCTTGCAACTTTGATAACTGTTTCTTTTTTTCTTTTTTTTTTTTTCATGATAAATCTACTGAATGCTGCACTGATCTTGGAAACAGCATAAGGACTAGCTGGCAGGGGAGCTGCAGGGATCCTTCTGGTGCACAGCGACTGTTCACACATTAGTTCACACATTACAGGGGAGTTAGTTGCTCTACAAGAGCAGCAGCTCCTACAGACTGGCCCATGGAATTGAACAAGGGGCTGAAGACTCGAACTTACCCTGTCTCCTTGTCCTGGAAAGTAACACTTGTAAATGGTCCTTCACAGATGAAACACGTAAAATAATTTGAAGAGAAGGAAAAATGGGAGCAGGAGAAATATTCTCACTGTACTGCAGCAAACTGATAGATGTTGAAGGGTGTGTTCCTGGAATTCCTGTTGCATAACTGGAGATGTTTGAAGCACTTCCAGGGGGCATTGCTGTGAATCTGTCTAGGACACCTATTTTGGTATTGACCCTGAGAGGAGTCTGTTTTTCTTCAATGCCCAGAAAATGAATCTAGTGTAACCGCGTCAGGTTTAGACATCTAAATTTGTGTTTGCTGAAGGCAAGATGCATCAATCCTAATGCAGGATCTGAAAATACTTTGGGAGCATTCCCTTAAAAGACCTGATAATACTCTTTTGTACAGAATTTGCAATGCTCTCATACAAGGCTCTGACAAATGTAAGTTAAACGCAAGTTCCTCTTCCAAGGAGCAGATGAGGTTTATCCCCATTTCAAAGATGACGATGCTGAGACACAGAGAGGTTATGTGATCTGTCCAAGAATCTTTCAATACTCCCAGGTGTAAAGCCCAAGTATCCTGACTCTCAAACTTTCTTTCTCAGAGCTCTATAAAAGATTCTTTCAAACATTGCTTGTGTGTAACAAAATGTCTTGTACTTAGAGCTTCCCCCAGCCAAAACCACCAGCACCAGCAGAAACCAAGCCCAAAGGCTCATAATAATGGTTGTTTCACAAATGCTTTCCAAAAAGGCAAAAAAGAATGGGCAGAGTCTCTGGAAATTTATTATATATAGTAGCTGGCAAGCATCTGACTGAGGAGGAGTCTGAGTGAAAGGAGTTCTGTTGAAGTTTTAATTAATATCGTATGAGGGGAAACTTGAACAACCGAGCAATGCTGAAGGGAGAACAGGGACACAGAGACCTTAGAGACACAGAGAAGGGTGTCAAAGCACTGTTAATTGAATCTGTCCAAAATTCATCTAGGTACACACACCCGTTTTCCTTTTGGAGCTTATCAACTTACTTCTATCAGAGGCTCCTGAAGATCCAGTGTTCGGCTGGAAATGCATCCCATCTGAAGAGAAGCAGAGGATTTCAGTAATAAAGTAAAATCTGTAAGACATGCATATGGAGATACAGATTTTGATCCTCCTCTTTTCTTATACCAAGCTGCCTTAAAATAGCAGGGTAGAATTAATGGGGTCTTTTTGGTAGGAGTCCCGTGTGGTGGGTGAGCTGGATTATAGCCTCCTTCCTTAACCATACAAAATGCATAATCATAACTGGAGGACTTGGGATTAAACACTGTCAGAAAAGCAATCAGAATTAAGTTGTTTGTAGGGTTGCAAGGGACTGAATCAGTACAGGCAAGTCCATAAACTGGAATGAAAATTGCTCTCGTAGGAGATAGCTGCACTTCAGACAGATGCGTTTGTCTGCATGGCTTCACAGTCTTTTCTGTGTCTGAGACTGCTGAGACCTAAAAGAAGGTGTAGCTCCGTTGAAAGAAGGAAGCCCAGAAGGGTAGGAACACTCTGCCAGGGTGACATTTCTGGGTGCTGCCGGATTTGCAATGCGAACTAAGAAAAAGGATAAAAAGAAATAAATAATAATAATTAAAAAGCTTTTTGCAAAAAGCAAAATGCAGCACATGTAGTGCAAGAGGATCAAACACCCTGCCTATTCACAACCAAAAACCTTGAGATGCTCAAAATGCGAGGCAGCGACAATGCCAACAAGGGAGAGGCACCTGAAAAACTTCTGAGATAAGGCTCAGGGGAATGAAGAATACCTAAACAGGATTGCATCCCCCCTCTGACAACCAGCAGAGAACCATAGCGTGACTGCTGACAGTCGGTTGCTGTCTATCTTTGTTAGTCAAATCACTCCTGGCACCGCCAGCAGTGCTGGCTGCTGTCTCCCCCAGTGGCACAGAGTTTTAGACACCCAGCATAAGTGGAGACACCTACATTTAAGTGTCTTCATCTGGAGCTGGTTCCCAGTCCACTCGCATGTTTTATGGCACATCACAGCATCGCGCATCTTCAGGGGGAGAAATATTTTATGGTTAATGGTACGAACAGATAGATTTCTTTCACTTTCGTACCTTGCACAGCCTTTTGTGCCTAGATTTCTTGCACTTTTGCACAAAGAGTTCCTTCTCGAAAAAATACAAATGTAAGATTTAAGCACTGTAGTTGAAAAAAAAACAACATGTAGCCATCTGGGAATGTGTTGGCAAAAAGAATATAATCTTTCCATACACCAAGTACAAGTTGTCACGTCTTAAAAAAAAAGATGATTTACATGAATGGCTTCAAAAGCATCAGGAGAATTTCCCATATTGAGCCACGTTGGTAGCTGGCATTTCTCACTTCAGGTTATTGACTGATGTCCACATCTCACTCTGAGTGTGTTCTTGGGGCTGTTTGCATGGGGAGATTGATGGAATGCTTCCCCTGTGGACTCCTGTTGTTGATGTCTTTTATTTCAAGGTAATTAGTGTGCCTCAGCATGGATTATTTGACATTTATTCAATAGCAGGATGGGCACAGAAGGAGCTGTGGCAGAACAGCATGTTTTCTAGCAGCTATGCAGATCGGTTTCCCCAGCAGACAGGCTATTAAAGAAGATAAACAAGAGTAGCAGCTAGGAAATAATGACAATTCTCTGAAGAATAACTATGGGTAAAACAGAGATGAGAACGGGCAGGAAAGCATCTCCCCAAAACCAGCATGGTGCACAGCCGCAGCATGCTGAGACCGAGCAGGGAGGGAGATACGGGGAAAAATGTATGCATCAGCTCAGCCACACCACTTTGTGTGTCCAGGGTGGGAAAACTCCTTCCCTCCTCCCTCCTTGGTACCCCAAAGAATGCAACACCAAAGTTTAAGCCGTGCCTTGCGCTGCGAGGTCTGAGCTCTGCGCGTCGGCAGAAGACGGGGTCCTTGGAGGAGGGCCGGCACCTTTACTTAGGTGCTAGCTAGGTTTGACTTTGAAAAAAGGCAGGTTGGTTGATTTGGGGGAAAATAACCCCAAAAGGATTTGGTTAGTGGTAGGAAAAAAAAAAAAAAACAAAAAAAAAACAGTTGTGTAGAAGCCACTGTGGCCGAGCGAGGCGTTCAGCCCCTGCAGCAGAGCTCGCCAAGGTGCAACCACGGTTGCGGCCAGGGAATGAATGCCTGCCCAGGGGCACAGGCACCACGTCTGCAAAACCTTCCCTCTTCGTGCAATTCCCAGCCTCGGTCAGCAGGTGCCAGCTCGGCACCACGCCTGCCGGGAAGCCCCAAGGCTTTAAATCCTGCTGCGGGTGCTGGGGCGAGCAGGGGCAGCGGTGCAAGGCAGAGCTTCTGCTGCGAGCAATGCCCCGCTCTTCCCCCGCTTCCCACCGGCCACAGCCGGCCCCAGGAGCTGGGGGAGCGGTGGTCCCAAGCTTCAACCCCGCAGCAGCCCCTGCAAAAGTGGGGCTGGAGTGGGGCCGCTGCCCTTCGTCCCCATGGCACGCTGCGCCGGCACCGCCGAAACCCACCGAAACCCACCGCGGTGGTTTGGGGAGCAAAGCGGGCCAGAGACTAGCCCAATACCAACAAAAAAATGGGGTTTGGCTGCACAGGGCTCAGGGAGAGCCTTGCTCAGCTCCATCAGGTGCAGAACCCCAAGGATCCCCCATCGGGAGGATGCTGCCAGCCCCATTGAACAGGGGAGCACCTCGCCCCGCGGTGAAGTCACCCGCCCCGTGCAAGCTCCAAGCGGATGCAGATCCTCGCTCGAATGCGTCAATTTTTCACCTGGCAAAGGTCAGGGAAGGAAATTGCACGCATTCGATGTGTTAAAATCAGCTCACGTGACGCACGTGGCCCTGCGGCGTGCGGGGGTGTCTCTCCAGCCGCCACAACAATCGCCTTACTCAGCTGGCATCGTGTTTGTTGGGCTGCTGACAAAGCTGCTCGCATCCTCTTCCTCCTGCGGTCCCGTGCACCTTCTCCCACACTGTTTCTCTCTTTTTATTCATGTCACCGTAGCTATTCTTGTACCGTGACATTTTGCTTTCGGCTTGACATTTGTGTTTGGTTTATGGCAAGGGCAGTGCAGGTCTTAATACATTACTCACCGTTTTGCTTTAAAAACGTCTCTTTTCATCTTTTTGTTTTGTTTTGTTTTGGTTTGGTTTGGTTTGGTTTTGTTTCCTGCCTTGAGCATTCTGGATGATTTCCTGACGTAGGTTGAAGGGCCTGGGAACTGTAAAATCACACTTTTCACCTTCAGAGCACAGTATGTCCTGGTATCACCGACTGGTCTTAGGGTTAGAACGAGCTTGTTGAAGGTCTTCTAGCTGAGGATTTCTTCTCTTTCTACAAAAATGAGGAACGGGGTCTGGTGCTGCTCTCACTCATGCCTGCTTTATACTCCGAGGTAACTAGGTGGGCCTAAGCTGAAACAAGAGAGGTTCAGACCGATATGAGGAGAAGCTTTTTCCTGCAGTGGGCAGGGCTCCAGGCAGGCTGTGTGTCTCCGTTCGTGCAGGTTTTCAAGACCTGACGGGATAAAGCCCTAAGCAACCCGGCCCAGTCTCAGGGCAGACCCTGCTTTGGGCAGGAGGTCAGACCTGAGGCCTCCCGAGGTCCCTTCCAACCTGAACCTTTGTCCCACGAAGTCCCCAGTACCCAAGATGGAGAAGAAAGATGCCTGAAGGTTGGTGCTGTTGATCTTAAAAAGGCCTTGAAGATACTGAGCACTGCTAAACATTTTCACCATGTTAAAGCCCTTTCCATTCAGAATCTCAAAGCCTTTAACAAACAAAGCCTAGCACAATCGTCCCCACCCCACACGCGATTAAAGGAGGCCCACAAAGCCAAATGACTTTTACCAGTTCTCCATTTACTTGCCTCCTGCCCAGACCGGGTCCCAAATTCCGACAGCTCCCCCCCCTCGTGGCTTATTCTCCTCCCTATGTGCAGTTTTCTGATCTCTGAGCCCTGCTTTAGCCCTGGTTTGGCGACCAAGGCAGTGTTTTATCACGCCGATGCAAGCCCCCCTCTCCTTCCAGTGACACTCAGACACGAATTGCGTGGGCAGCATAAACTGAAACCTGCACCTGGAGGGAGCCGAATGCAGCCCCTTTGATATTCTGAAAGAATATTTATTGATTTAGACATAGCTAGAACAGCAGCTGCTGTACATCCATGTGTGCCAGTGAAAATGGAGCGGGTCTGTGCGATGTCTGCTGCAAGAAAAGTTCCCTTCTGGCTGCTGCAGCTCACAGCTCCTGTCCGGAGACTTAAAGGTTCATCTGCCCCTTGTCACAGGAGGCAAAAACACCAGGTCTGACCCCAAAGAGTGGGAATGGATGGTGTTTTTTTGTTGTTTTTTTTCCATTCCGGTGTCTGAAATAAGACCTTTTAGAAGAACCAGCTGCTTCCATCAGAAATAACTCGCTTCTCCTGGGAGATGAGTCTGTGAAAAACATTCCGAACTGGCAGGTTTTTGGCAGCAGCAGGGAAAGACAGAAGGAAAAGCCATTTTTACCATCCCGACTGTCACTTTTCACATTTTTTTTCCATAAAGCACAAAGAGAACAGCATCTAGTCAACAGTTCCCTGAAATTCATGTCAGATAGAGATGAAAGTGAGCAGAGAATTGGGCGTGAAGACCTCTGCGCATCACGACGGTGACACCGAGCCAGGTTCAGGTCCAGGCCCTCTTCTTGGCCCTGGGTTGTTGCAGCACGATTCCTCTCTGCCTCTCCTTTCCCACTGCTGAAATGGATCCTGATCTCCCAGGTAGAGTATTCACAGGTCTGTCAATAGGCAATGCCATGGGCGCTCACCCCACCTTTTTCTTCCTCTGTCGTGCTAAAAACAACGCTTGAGTTCCAGCTCCCCCTGGGTATGAAAAGCAGAGTCAATAAAACAGGGTTTTTGCAGGTGCTTGAAAAGAGCTGAGTCCCTAAAGGTCACACAAGGCTCCTAAAGGGCACACGAGGGCGAGCGGCTCTGCCTCCCGTGGCAGCTGAGCACCCCTCTGAGCCTCTTGAGCACCCCTCGAGCCAGAGGCCCCGTGAAAATGCAGAGAGTTTCGGTCCCAGGGCAGTCTGGGGCTTGGCCTTACACGCAGCGTGTACCGCAGCATTTGGGTCAGGTAGCTGAGACACAAGTTATTTAATGTGGCAGGTGAAATTTGGTGGTGACTTTACATTAGCAGGTCTACGACTGAGTCCCTCGCAGGTGGCACTGCAGCCCCTGAGGGGTGTCCCCAGCGCCCCGTCTGGGGCTGCTGCCTCCAGGGACCTGCCAGCACGCCAGCCTGCTCCCTAACTCGTCTCTTTTAGGGGATTTCTCGTAAAAAGGGTGCTCTGGTGAGTGCTCAGCCTGGCTGGGATGGTTTCAGCGGGACTGGCTGCATGCAAAGCTGTGCCAGCAGGCGAGCTGGCAAGCAGCTGGGGACAAAGCGGACATGGGGACATCTCCACCAGCATCGACGAGGGCCAGGCGGTGCGTCTGAGCTGCATCTCTCCTTCACGAGCACAAACATCAGCTGGAGAGCCTGGAGGAGCAACGCAGACCCCGAGATGGGTCAAAGGATGACTGCAGCTGAGGGAAGGCAGACGGTCACAGGGCCTGGCACCGGCTCCGACCCCGATCCCCAGGCGCGGCGAGGAGCTTCCTTAACTACTTCCTAAATGCACCCCCGGTGCGTGCGGCCCGCAGCACAGCCTCACACGTGCATTTCCTTGTTTTTCTTCCCCTTTGTCACAGCCTCGGGAGCGTTTCTTTGAGTCACTGGATACATAAGCGGGGCAGGAGCGGTTCTGGCTGTGGGTCACGTCCCCCCGAGATCCTGCCTGAATGAGCCGGGGACATCAGCTCGAGTGAGAGGTTTATTATGGAATGAGCCGGAGCGAAAATGTTCATCCTTCAGACAACTGCAGGGCTGGTGGGCTGTGCTTGCAGCACGTGCGTGATGCCGGGGTCCTGTGTGGGGACCTGGCTGGCCCTTCTGAGCTGCCACATGGGGACCTGCGGGCACACAGCTGGTGTGGGTATGAAGGAAGAATGAACCCGTGGCTTATGGCTTGCCAGAACCACCACCTTACGCACCAAGCCAGGAGGCCTCTTCACCTCTGGAGGTCTCTGAGACCCATCTGGATGCCAAGATCGATCCCCCCGGGGTGAGGAGGTGATCTCTGGGCTCCTTCCAGGCCGATGGATGAACAGAGGCACATGGTGACGGGTCCAGAAGCAAGCCCAGGATGTTCCGATTTTCTTCGGGGTGGGATTTTTCTTCTGAGCTTGTGCAGCCCCGAGCAGAGCCGGGCTCCAGCCCATGCGCCAAACTCCTGCACGCTTCAAAAAATTCATATCATTACTTAATGTGAACAGTTAGCACCCGTGCTGGTGTGGCCCTCGACACAAACCTCAGGAAGAGGAGCCAGTTTGGTACAACCTGCCTGAAAAAAATGGGGATTTGCTTGGGGAGGGGTCTCCATAGCCGGCGGTGTGAGGGGCACCCCAGGCCGGGCACTTGGCTCCTGGCTCTGCCCTTGACACCGGGACAGCTCCGTCACCTCTCCGTGACATCCTGGCCTTGCCAAAGTCAACAGGAATTTTGTCACGGGCTCGCCCGGAGCCAAGACGCTGCCCTTTGCATCCGCCCGTGGCTCGCTGCGGGCTGCGCGCGGCCCCCCTCCTGCCAGGCACCTGTCTCACAGCCCCCACCTTTGTCCTCCCCTCCCCTTCCTGCCATTAAAGCCGGCTTGCCTTAGCTCCAGAGCTCCCCGAGGGGTAATGTCCTTCAGCCTCCTGCCAGAAGGACGGGCCCTGCCTGCTCCTGCAATCAGAGGAGTCGGGGAGGGTTCAAAAAGCTCGGCTGCGGCGAAAGGTGTCCCGGGGAAAAGGTTAACACAGAACAGTGTCACGAACAAAAAGCCTTTAACAGTGATAAGAGGATAAAACCTGAGCCACGTGCGGCTCCTTTCCACGCAAATTTCTCCGTATCCTCCCCGCTCCCAAGGCAGGATGCTGGCAGGGAATGCCCCGCGCTCCTTTCTGTTGTCCTGTTTCCGAGGATCGCAGACCGACCGCACACGCTTCTCCCCGTCTTACGCAGGCAGCGCCGCTGCCCGCCAGAAATGAAGAGCGTTTGGCTTTGATGTCCCAGCGGGAGCTCGAAGCTCAATCACACGAAAAGGAAATAGCCGGATCCGCACACAATGTTGGTGCCGAGCGCCAGCCTCCCCTGCCAAGGGCGGGCGCCGGCAGCAGCGGCAGAGCCCCGAGCGGCTCTCCCCGACTCGGCGCGGCGATCCTGCCCGAAAGGAGCTGGTAGACAAAGGAAACGCACCCACGAGGCGCTGACACAATGCCCTGGAGGGTTTTATGGTGCTGTTTCCCAGGCTGTCCGCGTTTTACAAGCCATCGTGGCGCTCGCTCCTTTGCATCGAGCGAGCGAGTGAACAGGGGAGCGCGCCTTGCAACGCCGCCGTCGGCTGGCAGCCAAACTGTCAGGGACTACAAAGGGCGGCCTCCCAGCCAGGTGCGTTTTTGATAAAAAAAAACGGGTTTATTAGCACAGCCGATTGCTCTATAAAATCGAAACGCACGTATCAAGACTTTCACACGCTTGATCTCGCCGACAACCTGCGCCGGCGGCGCTCCGGGAACGGATTGCTCGGTGGGAGCGGTCGGCTCGGGGGCGCTCCGGCAGGACCCGCGTTATTTTCCACGTTTGTCATAAAAAAAATTAAATAAAAAGCGAAGGTGGGGAGGTTTTGTCGCTCTCAAAGCCGCGGCGTGATTAATCTCAGCAGGCTGTGCGCAGCCTCCTTTCCCGAGGCTTTATTCCCGAGGCCTGACCTTGCGGTGCCACCCCGGTGTCCCGGTTTGTCACCAGCGCTCCCAGCAGGTCCGGGGGAGCAAACTGGGGCAGGATCCCCCCAGGGCTGGGTACGGCGAGCACGGAGCCGTCTGCTTTATCCGACAAAACAACCACAAGGAACGTGTTTAGAACAGGAACTGTGCATTTCCCCCGTGTTCCCCACCCTATAGGTGCTGTACCCCATAGCCCTGGGCCCTACCGGCCACCCCCATGCCCCATTCCCCGTCCCCGTGCCTTATCCCCCATCCCCAGACCCTTTTCCCGACCCCTGCCCCCTATCTCCTAGGCCCTGTCCCCTGTCTTGGGATTCTCTCCCCCCGGTCCTTGGCCTGTCCCCTGTCCCTATTTCCCTGTCAGCACAGGACCCCAACCCACCATCCCCTATCCCAAGACCCTGTCCCCGATGCCTGTCCCCTGTCCCGTCCTCTGTCCCTCCTGCCTGCCCCTTACCTCCCCATTCCATCCCTGGGTCTGCCCCTGGCCCCTGTCTCCCGTTGCTGACCCTATTCCCTGTACCTTGTCCCAGGCCACGTCCCGTGTCCCCAGCCCCAACCCGCCACCCTCCATCCCCCCGTTCCTGGCCCCTGTCCTCCACCCCTGTCCCCTACCCTTGTCCCCGGGCCCTGTCCTTTATCCCCAACCCCCCAACCCCAGCTCCTATGCCCTGTTTCTGCCCCGTTATCCTCCATCTCTGTCCCCTAACCCCTGTCCCACGTCCCCAGGCCCTGTCCTCCACCCCTAACCCCATCTGCTATCCCGTCCCTGTCCCCTATCCTCCACCTCTATCCCCTGTACCCTATTCCTAGGCCCCGTCCCCTGTTCTTGATCCTCTGTCCCCAAGCCTGTCCCCTATCTCCCTGTCCTGTTCTCTGTCGTGCACGGCCCCTGTCCCCTGTCCCCGTCCCTTATCCTCTACTCCCAGGTCCTATCCCCTGTCCCCACGCCTGGCTCATGGCCCTATTCCTGGTCCCCTACCCACATATACCTGGGCCCCGTCCACTATCCCCGGGCCCTATTCCCTGTCCTCGATCCCCTGTCCCCCTGCCTGGCCCCATGCCAGGCCCTATTCCCTGTCCCCGTGCCTGGCCCCTAGGTCCTATTCTAGGTCCCCTTTCCCCTGTCCCCGTGCCTGTCCCCTGTCCACATATAACTGTCACCTGAGCCCTGTAGCCCTATATCCTATTCCCAGGCCCTGTTTGCTGTCCTTGATCCCCTGTCCCCATGCCTGTCCCTTTTCCCTGGCCCCTTGTCCCCTGTCCCTGTGCCTGTCCCCTTCCCACAAACACCTGTCCCTCGTCACCTACCCCCTATTCTCAGGCCCTACTCCCCGTGCCTGTCCCCATGTCCATCCCCTGTCCCCATATACCTGTCCCCTCTGCCGTATTCCCAGCCCCTATCCCTGGTCCCCTGTCCCCGTGCCTGTACGCTGTCCCCGTGTCCATCTCCCGTCCCCATGTACCTGTCCCCTTTACCCTATCCCCATCCCCTGTTCCTGGTCCCCTGTCCCTATGTCCGTCCCCTGTCCCCATGTACCTGTCCCCTCTGCCTTATTCTCAGCCCCTATTCCTGGTCTCCTGTCCCTGTCCCTGTCCCCATGTGTGTCCCCTGACCCCATGTCCATCCCCTGTCCCCAAATACCCGGCCCCTCTCCCCTATCCCCAGCCCCTATTTCTCATCCCCTGTCCCCACGTATGTCCTCATGTCTGTCCCCTGGCCCCATATTCATCCCCGTCCCCATATACCTGTCCCCTCTGCCCTATTCCCAGCCCCTAACCCTGGTCCCCCATCCCCTGTCCCCATGTCTGTCCCCTACCTCATATACCCGTCCCCTCTCCCCTGTACCCACCCCTATTCCTGGTCCCCTGTCCCCGTGCCTGTCCCCTGTCCCCATGTCTGTCCCCTATCCCCATATACCTGTCTCCTGTCCTATATACCCGTCCCCTCTTCCTGTCCCCTGTCCATCCCCTATCTCCATATACCTGTCCCCTCTGCCCTATTCCCACCCCCCGATTCCTGGTCCCCTGTCCCCATGTCTGTCCCTTGTCCCCGGGTCTGTCCCCTGTCCCCATATACCCGTCCCCTCTTCATGTCCCCATGTCTGTCCCCTGTCCCCATACACCTGTCCACATATACCTGTCCCCTGTCCCCTATCCTCACCCCCTATTCCTGGTCCCCTGTCCCTATGTCTGTTCCCTGTCCCCATGTCTGTCCCCTGTCCCTGTATAACTGTCCCCTCTTCCTGTCCCCACGTCTGTCCCCTGTCCCCACGTCCATCCCCTGTCCCCATATACACATCCCCTCTACTCTATCCCCACCCCCTATTCCTGGTCCCTGCCCGTCCCCGGTCCCCATATACCTGTCCCCTCTCCCCTCTCCCCACCCCCTATTCCTGGTCCCCTGTCCCCGTGCCTGTCCCCTGTCCCCACATCTGTCCCCTGTCCCCATAACCCCTTCCCTCTTCCTGTCCCCATGTCTGTCCCCTGTCCCCATATACCCGTTCCCTCTTCCTGTCCCCATGTCTGTCCCCTGTCCCCCTGCCTGTCCCCTGTCCCCACGTCTGTCCCCTGTCCCCATAACCCCTTCCCTCTTCCTGTCCCCATGTCCGTTCCCTGTCCTCATATACCCGTCCCCTCTTCCTGTCCCCATGTGTGTCCCCTGTCCCCTATCTCCATGTCCGTCCCCTGTCCCCATACACCCGTCCCTTCTCCCCTATCCTCACCCCCTATTCCTGGTCCCCTGTCCCCACGTCTGTCCCCTGTCCCCGTATACCCGTCCCCTCTTCATATCCCCATGTCCGGCCCCTGTCCTCCTGCCTGTCTCCTGCCCCCTGTACCCTGTCCCCACGTCTGTCCCCTGTCCCCATGTCCGTCCCCTGTCCCCATGTCCGTCCCCTGTCCCCTGTCCTCATGCCTGTCCCCTGTCCCCACGTCTGTCCCCTGTCCCCATGCCCGTCCCCTGTCCCCTGTCCCCATGTCTGTCCCCTGTCCCCACGTCTGTCCCCTGTCCCCATGTCCGTCCCCTGTCCCCATGTCCGTCCCCTGTCCCCTGTCCCCATGCCTGTCCCCTGTCCCCACGTCCATCCCGTCCCCATGCCTGTCCCCTGTGCCCTGTCCCCATGCCTGTCCCCTGTCCCCACGTCCGTCCCCTGTCCCCATGCCTGTCCCCTGTGCCCTGTCCCCATGTCTGTCCCCTGTCCCCACGTCCGTCCCCTGTCCCCATGTCCGTCCCCTGTCCCCTGTCCCCATGTCTGTCCCCTGTCCCCACGTCCGTCCCCTGTCCCCATGTCCGTCCCCTGTCCCCTGTCCCCACGTCTGTCCCCTGTCCCCACGTCCGTCCCCTGTCCCCATGCCTGTCCCCTGTGCCCTGTCCCCATGCCTGTCCCCTGTCCCCACGTCCGTCCCCTGTCCCCATGCCTGTCCCCTGTGCCCTGTCCCCATGTCTGTCCCCTGTCCCCACGTCCGTCCCGTCCCCATGCCTGTCCCCTTTCCCCACGTCCGTCCCCTGTCCCCACATCTGTCCCCTGTCCCCATGCCTGTCCCCCATCCCCATGTCCGTCCCCTCCCCACACACCCGCCCCCTGTCCCCCTGTCCCCCTGCCCGTCCCCTGTCCCCACGTCCCCCCCCCCCCCTTTCCCCCGGCCCCCCCCCGGTGCCCGCCCCGCGGCGCTCAGCGCCCGCCCCTCGCGGCTCCTCCCAGCGGCGGCGGCCTAACGCGGCCTCCGCAGCCGAGCCGAGCCGGGCCAAACCGAGCCGGGCCGAGCCTCCCGGCGGCGGCCATGTCGCGGGGCGCCGTGCGGGTGCTGCGCCTGGGCCCGCTGCCTTACGCCGAGGCGCTGCGGGTGCAGGAGCGCTGCGTGGGGGCGGCCCGGGCCTCATCCTGCCGCGGTGCGGAGCCCCGTCCCCACCTTCCCCCGGCGGCGGAGAGCGTGGTGCTGAGCGAACCGGCCGGCCCCGTCTACGCCTGGGGGCTGCGGGGAGCCCCGGCGGCGGAGCTGGCGGCGAGGCTGCGGGAGAAAGGAGCGGGGCTGGCGGCGGTGCGGCGGGGGGGCCACGTTACCTTCCACGGCCCCGGGCAGCTGCTCGCCTTCCCGGTGCTCGACCTCCGGCGCCGCCGCTTGGGGCTGCGGGGCTACGTGGGGAGCTTGGCGGAGGTGGGGGTGAGGCTGTGCCGCCGCCTCGGGCTGCCCGCAGCCCGCGCCCTGCCGCCGCCGCTCACCGGGGTGTGGCTGGGGGACGGCAAGGTGGGCGCCATCGGTGAGCGGGGGGGGGGGGGGCACCTGGGGGGGGGGCAAGGGGGAAGTATGGGGGGGGGGCACCGGGTTTGTTGCAAGGGGGGGGTGCAAGGGGGGGGCACCTGGGGGGGGTGCAAGGGGGGGGGGCAAGGGGGGGGGCACCGGGTTTGTGTGTAATGGGGGTGGTATGGGGGAGTGTGCAAGGGGGGTGTGCAAGGGGGGGGCACCTGGGGGGGGGTGCAAGGGGGGAGTATGGGGGGGGGCACAGGGTTTGTGTGTAATGGGGGGGGTATGGGGGAGTGTGCAAGGGGGGGGGTGCAAGGGGGGGGCACCTGGGGGGGGTGCAAAGGGGGGGGTGCAAGGGGGGGGGGCACCGGGTTTGTGTGTAATGGGGGGGGGTATGGGGGAGTGTGCAAGGGGGGGTGTGCAAGGGGGGGGCACCTGGGGTGTGTGCAAGGGGGGAGTATGGGGGGGGGCACCGGGTTTGTGTGTAATGGGGGTGGTATGGGGGAGTGTGCAAGGGGGGGCACTGGGGGTGTGAAAGGGGGGTGGGGGGGGGAGTATTGGGGGGGCACAGGGGGTGTGGGCAAAGGGGGGAGTATGGGGGGTGGTGGCACACGGGGGGGGTGTGTAATGGGGGGGGGTTACAGGGGGTGTGTGCAAGGGGGGGTTTGCAAGGGGGGGGGGCAAGGGCACCGGGTTTGTGTGTAATGGGGGGGTGTATGGGGTTTTTAGGACTGTGTGCAAGGGGGGGTGTGCAAGGGGGGGGGGCCGGGCACCCTGGGGTGTGTGTGCAAGGGGGAGTATGGGGGGGGGGGGCACCGGGTTTGTGTGTAATGGGGGGGTATGGTATGGGGGGGGAGTGTGCAAGGGGGGGGAACTGGGGGTGTGCAAGTGGGGGAAAAAACAAAAAAAAAAAAAGGGGGGGGGTTGTGCAATGGGGGGGGGGGGAGTGTGCAAGGGGGGGCACTGGGGGTGGTGAAAGGGGGTGTGCAAGGGGGGGTGTGAAGGGGAGGGCAAAGGGGGGGGGGGTGTGTGCAAGGGGGGGCACTGGGGGTGTGAAAGGGGGGTGTGAAAGGGGGGCACATGGGGGGGGGCACGGGGGGCGTGTGCAAGGGGTGTGTGCAGGGGGGGCACAGAGGGGTGTGCAAAAGGGGGGGCACAGAGGGGTGTGTAATGGGGGGGGCCAAGCGGGGGTGTGCAAGGCGGGGGGTATGGGGGGTGTGTGCAAGGGGGGTTGTGCAAGGGGGTGTGCAAGGGGGGGGGTTGGTGGGGGCACCGGGGGTGTGCAAGGGGGGGGGGGGCAAAGGGGGTGGCACCGGGGGGGTGTGAAAGGGGGGGCGTGGCTGCAAGGGGGTGCACCGGGGGTGTGAAGGGGGGGCGCAGGGGTGTGTGTAATGGGGGGGGGAAACGGGGGTTGTGGGGCAAGGGGGGGGCAAGGGGGGGGTGCAAGGGGGGGTCACGGGGTGTGGGTAATGGTGGGTATGGGGGGGGTGCAAGGGGGGGTGTGCAACGGGGGTGTGTGTGTAATGGGGGGGGTGAAAGGTGGGCCACGGGGGTATTGTGTGGTCAATGGAGGGGCACGGGGCAGAATAAAAGGGTGGTTGTTTGCAATGGGGGGAACACCGGAGGTGTGGGTATAATGGGGGGGCATCGGGAGGGAAAATACAACTGGGGGTGGGGCACAACGGGGGTGTGTTGCAAGACAATGGGGGGGGGCAACGGGGGGGCACTGGGACATGGGGGAGGGGATGCGCACGGGTGGTGTGCAAAGGGGGGGAGGGGGTAACGGGGGGGGGGTGGTGTAAATGGGGGGGGAGAATGGGGGGGTGTGTGTGCATGGGGGGGGGCGGGGGGGCATGGGGGTGGGTGTAATGGGGGGGGGCCACCGGGGACGTGGTAAGGGGGGGGGCGCTGGGGGGTGGGGGGGGGGCACCGGGGTGTGGGTAAAATGGGGGGGGGGGACCGGGGGGGGCACTGGGGTGTGTGTGTAATGAGGGGGGATATGGAGGGTGTGCGTAATGGGGGGGGGGGGGGGATCTGGGGGGCACCCGGGGGGTGTGGCAAGGGGGAGGGCACGGGGGTGGGCACCGGGAGCGGGATGCATGGGGGTGTGCAATGGGGGGGGGCCAGCAGGGGGTCGTGTGCAATGAGGGGGGACGGACGGGGGTGTGCAATGCAGGGGGAAAGGGGGAGTGCACAGTGGGGGGGGCGCCGGGGATGAACACTGGGAGGGGAATTTACATAGGCGGTCTCCATGTGTGCTGGGGGGGGGCACGGGGAGGAGGTTTCATAGGGGTGTGTGCAATGGGGGGGCCCTGGAGATAGCAGGGGTGTGTGGCAATCTGTTATGGGGGGGGGGCACCAGTGGGGGGGTGGCCATGGGGGGGGGTGGCGTGTTGATGGGGGTGGGGGGCACCGAGAGGGGGGATGTATGGGGGGGGGGGGGTGGGGGGGACACACACGGGGGGAAGAAGGGGGGGGTGTGATGATGGATGGTGGAAAACACAGGGGGGGACGGGGCTCCCAGGGGTAGAGGGGGGGGGGGGGGGGGGGGGGGGGGAGGTGTGTCGCCGGTAAGGGAATGCATGGTGGGGGGGGAATCAGGGCGGGAGGGGGGATTCGGGGGGGGTGGGGGGAGAAGGGGGGGGGAGGGAGTGGCAGCCAAAGCCACGTGCACACTGTGGGGGGGGGGACACGGCACAGGGGGGGAAGCATATGAATTTTTGGGGGGGGGGGGGGGGGGGGGGGGGGATGCACCAGGGGTTGCACGCAGCAGAGGGGAGGGGGTTGTGCGTGGGGGTGGGGGGGGGGGGCATGCAGGGAGCACCGGGGTGTGTGTGTGTGGGGGGGGTCATACGGCCCACCAAGCAGCACCTTTGGGGTGCTGACAGGTGCCTGGTGTTGGTCCCCCCCCCCCACCCCAGGGGTGCACTGCGGGCACTACATCACCTCGCACGGGCTGGCGCTGAAATACTGCTGCACCGACCTCGCCTGGTTCGAGCACATCGTGCCCTGCGGGCTGGAGGGGAAAGGCGTCACCTCGCTGAGCGCGAGCTGGCCGCCACGTCCCCGTCGACGAAACGTCCTCGAGCCCTTCCTCGACTGCTTCCAGGAGGTCTTCGACTGCGCCTTGGTGTTTTCGGAGGAACCGAGGACTAGGAGGGCGCCCGGGGCTGGGGGGGCGGCGGGGGGGGTCCCAGCTGCGAGCTGGGGGCTCGGCGGCGGCGAACGCCGCATCCCGACGGGGCTGCCCCGTGCTCTGGTTTTGGGACAGGAGGCCTGGCTTTTGGGGCTGCTGGACGGCCCGAAGTGCTGTGGGGGCTGCCCGACCCCGGCCCTATAGCTTCTCAGGCACCCGGGGGTGCTGTGGGGCGTGCCGATGCTGTGAGGCCCCCGTGGTCTGGGGGGGTCCGGCTCCTGCTTGAGACGCTGTGAAAATAATGCTGCTTTTTGGTCGGGGGCCGGATCCTGCGCGCCTCAGCCAGGGGCCGGTTAGCGCCGCGGGAAGTGCCCCAATGACAACTTTTGTGGTGGCTCTTCCTCTCTTCCCCCAAAAATCCAGAGCTGGGGTGGGTGCTTGCTCACCCCCGGGACAAGAGGGAGAGGCTGGGGTTGCTGAAGCGTCCTTCCTTGCTGCCACCGCACAAAAACCGGCAGATTCTATATAAAGAGAGTGTCTGGGAATGGTTGCTGCTCCTTCTGTGTGCTGTCCCCACGGCGGTGTGGGACCGAGCGGGCTGAGAAACCGCTGATGAGGGGCTGAAGGCTGCCGGGATGGTGCTGATGTGGTGGGGAAGAGCAGGGAGAGGGGACAGAGGGCGCCCCGCGGCACCTGCGGCCTTCGTCACCTCCGAAACCGCTGCCCTGCCTGCAGCATCTGTCCCAGGGCCCCGACGGCCTTGGGCTTGTGGTGGCCTCCTGAGGGACGTGGCCGGGCTGGGGAAGGGGCTGCAGGAGCCGGGGGGGGGGGCGGTCCTGCCCCGGGGGAGCTCCCCCGCGGCTGCCGGGGCCTGCGGGGAGCTGCGCAGAGGCCGGAGCCGGGCTCTCGCCAGGGGTGCCCAGGGCCAGGAGCAGAGGCCCCGGGCCCAGCCTGGAGCCCGGGAGGTGCCCTCTGGGCCCCAGGCAGCACTGCTGTGCCGGGCGGGCGCCGGAGCCCTGGCACAGGCTGCCCGGAGAGGGGCTGGGGGCTCCTCCGCGGGGTCTCCAGCAGCCGCCGGGACGTGGGGCTGGGCGAGCGGCTCCGCGGGGCCCCGCTGGGGCAAGGGGGCGAGCGGCGGCACCCAGGGGTGCCCCCCGGTTGCTGATTTCTGAAAAACCCATTTCGCAGCGGCCGGCTGAGCTCCAGTGGTTGGGGACGGGAGCATCCCGGGCAGGCTCGGTGCCCGCTCTGAGGGCTCGGGGACGGCGGGGATGTCCGGAGGAGGGACAGGAAAGCGTGACCGGCAGCGTGCGGGGAGGGAAGCGCAGGATCCGGCTGGGTGGCTCTCCCGGCCCCATAAAACCTCTTGCATCCGGGCTCGGGGGCCACGGCGGGACCTGAGGGGCTGGGGACAGGCTGGTGGCCCTGTCGGGGCTGGGTGGCTTTGGCAGGTGGCTCTGCCCCGGGAAGGGGAGGAGGCTGCGGCACTCCCAGCCCGGCTGGCGGCCGCGATGCTCCAGTCCCGGCTCAGCCTGGCAGCCGTGCAGGCACCGAGAGCACCCGGTGAGTGCGACCCCCCCGCCCCTTGCCTCCCACCCCTACACCCCCTGTAATATGGGGACCCCCAGTGCTGCACCCTTCTGTAGCGCTCTGTGGGTGAGAAACCCTATTTTTATGCTCGAAATCCCCCAAATTCAGGCTTCCCCTTGATTTACAGGTGGTTGTAAAGACAATGGGGTCCAAGGGTGCCCCCCCCATCCCCTTCCACTTCACAGCTGTCCCAGGGGATGCACCCCACATTTGGGGGAGCCTTTTTTTAGGGGGGGGCAGCTGCCTGTGCAGGCAGAGGGCGCACGGGGGTGTGGGTTGGGTTGGAAGAGGGGCCCCGTGTCCTGGGGGGGCTGGAGCGGGGTCCGAGACCCAGCTTGTGTGTGGGGATGGAAATTCCAGGGGGTTTGGGGCAGCAACCTCTCAGGATGGGTCCACTGGGGACATGCAGGGATCTGTGCCCCCCTGGCTAGGGCTGGTTGGGTGATTGGTGTCGGTGTGTGGCAGGATCAGTCCCAAAGCTGTTTTTTAGGGTGGGGGACCCCAGGCAGGTCCTGGCAAGGGCTGCAGCTGGGGCTGGGGGGACCCCAGGACATCCCTTGGGCATGAAGGTGATGCCAGCCCACGAAGGTCTCGGGTCGGGACCTATTTCTGCAGGGGAAGTGCCTGGCTGGGTCTCGTCCGTCTGTCTGTCCGTCAGAGGATGTCCGACAGGCATCCGTGCACGTGCACCGGGTGCTTAATCCAGATTGCCTTCAAGTGGCTTTGATCAAAAGCATTAAATGCCCTTACTCAGATTTTGGGGGGATTTATCTCAAAGGGACCAGCACCGAATTAATGCTGCTTTCTGTCTTGGGAGGGCATGGGTGGACCCGAGCTGAAGGTGTGCTGGGTGCCCCCAGCTCCCGTGGGTGCCAGCTCTGCCGATGGGGACGGGGCCGGATTTGGGTTTTCTTCCTCCACCAAAATATTGCTGGTCCCCTGCTCCTTGCGCTTCAAGGACCATTTTGGGGCTCACCCCTGGGTCCATCCCCGGCGCCATCCCAGGGCATCCCCACCGCGGGGGCTGACAGCTCCCACTCGCGCAGGCTCGGCGAGGAGATGGAGGATGACAACCGGACGGAGCCGTGGCACCGGAGCCTCCAAGCGATGCTGGATGCCTTGAACCAGACGCTGCACGGGGCCATCCTGCGCCCCGCCGCCCCGCGCGACGACAGCGCCCGCGCCGGCCGGGACTGACAACGCCTACATGTACATCCTCTTCGTCATGACGCTCTTCGCCGCCACCGTGGGCAGCCTCATCCTGGGCTACACCCGCTCCCGCAAGGTGGACAAGCGCAGCGACCCGTACCACGTCTACATCAAGAACAGGGTCTCCATGATCTGAGCCTGGCCCCGACGCCGCCTGCAAAGCCCCGCGGTGCCCAAGGGGTGCTGAGCCCCCCGGTGCGGGGCAGGAGCTGGGCTCCTTGTGCCTGGCACGACCCACAGGCAGGTCCCGGTGCCGCAGAGCCATCCCGGCTGGGGACATGGGGACACGGGGAGGGCAGAGGCAGCTCCTTTCCCACCATTCCCATGCCCTGCTGAGTTTGGCAGGGGCTGTGAAGAAGGAAAATTTGCCGCTTCCCTGCTCGGACCAGCCAGCATCGCCCTCCAAAGCGTGCCGTGGGGTGCCAGGAGCTTAGTGACGTGGGCTCGTGGGTTTTCCTGGTGCTAAAAGCTGTCATTTTAGAACGGCGTTGGGCCACCCTTTGCTGGCGGGGAATTAAAGGAGATGCTGGTTCCCGAGGGCTTGCGTCTGCTGCTTCTCCGAGCGTGGTGCTCCTGGTGCCCCTCGGTGGCTCTGCGGCAGGCCAAAATTGCTTTGTGGTGGGACTTGCGGGGTGATTTGGCACTGCAGCCCGATCCCACACCCAAGATGCTTTCTCCCCAGCCGGCCAGCGTCGCTCCAGCCTCGGGTGCACGCTGCGAGCCCGGCCGGAGGCACCCGGCTTCATGCGCCCCCGAGGGTCCGGCCGGGCTCTGGCCGATGATGCCGGAGCTTTTCCTGCTTCCTTCCTGCGGGGTGCTGCCGGCTGTAGCTTTGGCCTTTTGTACCGCAGCTCCCAAATGTGTTTTCCAAGGGGCAAGCGCGTAGTGGCAAACGGGAAGGGGATGGACTTGGGCCCTCCTGGGCTCCTTGGCTTCGTCCCCTGCTGTTGAAGCGGCCGGGTTTGGGGCTGGCCCACGGGGTGGCCGGTGGCCAGGAGGGCGAATGTCCCCGTCCTTCCAAACAGGCTGCCTGCCAGGGCCGGCGTGGGGCAGCACCAGCCACCCAGCCCCGGCGCCCGGAGCGGTCCCTCGGACATCTTAATCTGCTTATTATGGCTTAATTAATGTCTAATTGCTGCCAGACCGGCTGGCCCGTAGGGCACCTTCCTCCGGCACTCAAACACCGCCGCGGCGCCTGCGCCCACGCCCACGCCGCCAAACCCTGACCCAAACCACAGCGTTTCAGGGAGGGCCGGCAACCTTGGCACCCGGGAATTTGGGATTTCCCGTGCCTTCAGCCCTGCTCTGGGCATGAAACCCGATGCAGGGGTTTCGGGGGTCCCTGGTGGGCTGCGTTTTGGGGGCGGTTGCCGTTTCTGGGCTGGGCACGTGGTGCAGGAAGGGTTTCTGCTGGAGCAAATGCCACTGCTGTCCCTTGGCACCGGGTGCCCAGCCTAGGCAGGAGGGGGCTCGAGAGGCTCGGCCGTGTTTGCCTTGTGGTTACAGTGTTGGGAAAGGCAAATAAGCCCTTTATCTGCAAATAACTCAGGGGAAGCAGACCGGGCGGGCACAGCCGGGATGAGATCCTCCTCCTCCGGGTGGATTTGTGCTCTGTTTTTCTCCACCTCCACGGTGTTTATCCTCCCCTAACACTCAGAGCACGCCTTGTGCCAGGGCTGGCATGGGGTCCCCGGGATGGGACAGCCTGGTGGGCACCCCGAAACCCCCCAGGATGTGGCCTTCCCAATGAAGGGAGGACGCTACAAGGGGAAAAACCCTCCTGAAAGAGCAAACTCCTACAGAGGTTGTTATCCTCCCGATTTCCCCTCCGTTGGCAGTTCCTCCACCTGTCCCCATAATTATATTCGGACCAGGGCCTGTGGAAGGCCAAGGGGGGGCCCTGGGTGCCCCCACCAGCCACTGTCGGGCTGGGTGACAAGGTGCCAGTGCCACCTGGTGGCAGTGGCCTTGGGGCCCTGCTGCAGCCGGGCACGTCCCCATGGGACCCACGGCTCGTCCTCGGTGTAGGTTGTGATGGGCTTTGGGGGATGCTCGGAGGGGTACGGGGACGTGGGGATACAGGGGAAGGTTCCCCAAATGGGTTTGTTTCAGCTGCCAGGGGGAGGATTTGGGGGCTAATTAGGGGCTCGTGATTATGGGTAATGCTTATGGGGTTTGACAGCACAGAGGTGCACTCGCCTGGGCACAGAGCAGAGCTGGGGCAGTGCTGGCTGTGGTGAATTACTAAATCAAACTGCAAATTGCAGCTGACTACATTAGGGTTTGCAGCCAGAAAGACACGGGGCTCGTGTGAGGCCAATATATTTAGTTGCTTGTTTATTTTATTTTATTTTTATTTTGTTTTTCTCAGCACGCAGAAATGAATCACAGGTGAGATGACGTCTGCAGCAGTCTGCCTGGTCCTTGGGAAAGGTTGTGGAAACATTACGTGCATGGGAAGCTGAGGCTGACCTTGTTTTAAGGCAGCTTGGGGTGCGGTGATATGGTTGTGGGCATCGTGTAGGTGAGAATTCGATGAGAATTGCACCGGTGAAACGGGAGGGATCGACAGCGATGGCATCTGATGTCCTCCTGCGAGGTGACTCAGCCCTGCCCAGAGACAGGGGTTTGGCCACAGCCAGCGCTGCCCTGCGGAGATTTCTGGGGGGTGGTGAGGTGGTTATTGTGGGAACGGGGCTCCTGGACTCTTCCCTCAGTGTCCACAGCATCCATTTCTCCTAAATACATCGGTTCATCCCAATAAAGACACAGCCCGTTCCTCCAGCTGGTGGCCCGGTGGCAGCATGGCTGGGTTGACACTCTGGTTTAGAGGGATGAGAGAAACTAAAGTGACCTAAATAAGAGAAACTGACCCATTAGGAAGCTGCACAGGGATCACCACGCAGGATCGGAGCAGCTGAGGGTGAGCTGGGAATCCTCTTGTACCCCGCTGTGGGTGGGCACGGCTGCAGGGCAGTGTCTGGCAGTGACAGTCAACAAAACGCTGGCTTTGTCCCCCAGGGTCTCCCACCCCCGGGGATTTTCAGGAGAAAATTAACCGCACACCTGTAAGGATGAGCGAAATTCAGCTGAGCTTGCTTCAAGTCCTCCGTGGACCTATTTTCACCATGACCCAGATGTGTTGGATATCCATGTGTAGACGTGGGAATCCAAACATTTCGCCCACCCACCTCAATTTTCTATGGCTGAGCTGGCCCCCCCCCTCCCTTGTGAGGCTGAATTTTCATTCTTAAAACCCGCCCCGACGTTTCCCTCTTCTCGAAAGCAGATCCCGTGCTTTCGCCTTTTGCTGCTGCAGCGTTTTCTGGAGTTGCAGAGTGCTTGACAAGCACCGGACCCAGCCCAAAGAAGCCATTTTACGAGTTTGTTTTAAATTCCCTGATGGAAAACGCCGCTTTCCACCAGGAAAGCCACCCAAGAACACTTGGTTGCGCTGGGGTGAGTCCCGGCTGGATAATCTGCATGGGCTGGTGATAAGCTGCCGTGAACTTATCACAAGCCTGGCCATAAAACCAACCGTTGGGACTGCGATCGCGGGGCAGTTCAGCTCAGGTTGCCTACCACACGGGTACCTGCGGGATCTGCACCGGGGGGTTAAAAAAAAACCAGCATTTCTTAATAAAGCTCAAGGCAGCATTTATTCTTACAGACAGCTGGGAAATCCCAGGCACCTGGGATCTCGTGTTCTCCCCTTACAGGAAGTTTTCTGTACAAATTTTCTCAGTTCCACGCCATTTATGCCGTAGTTCGAGATTAAATGAAGGGATAAACTGGGGTGAAAAGCCTGACCCACGCTCCTGTTCTTGCTCTCCCATCGGAGGGGATGGGCCCGGCACATCTTTTCCACAGATGGATGTGGCTGAACCGTTCAGCAGAGCACGCATGTGGGCTATTAATACCTAGCGGGGAGGATTAAAAATAACCAGGTCTGGTTTGGAAAGGACAAGCTTTGATATACGAGGGGACTGGCGTCTGAAGCCAGCCTCCCTGGGGTGCTGAGACCTGAGCGAGCAGGAGGTGCCGAAATTTCCCCCACGCTCGCCGCGGCTTTGCCACCTCCTTCACCGAGTCTATAAAATGCGCTTTATCAGATCGGACGACAGGTTGGGGTGGGGAGAGGAGACGAGCCTGAATTTCTTTGTGTTTGCTGATCAGACAGGTGCCTGCGGGCAGAACCGGACCTGTCGTGTGTTTTCTGCACCGCGCTGCGCAGTACAAAACGTGTCACACATGGGGGGGCTGTGGCAGGGACTGTCACCCCAGGATCCCAGCCCTGCTGTTGGGCTGAGAGCAGAGGCTTCTGGCAGCTCTGAGCTGCACGGTTCTGGTTATTTAGGGCATTTAAGCCTTCAGCAAACCAAAGAGGACGTTGTCCATGCTGGAGGGTGCAGGATCAGGCCCCCCGAGGGCTCACATCGTGAAGCACCAAGCCGCGGACTGCTTCCCAGCCTCGGTGGTTCCTGCTGTGTCCTTCCCTCCTGCCAGCCTGTGCTTCTTCAGGACAAAGACTTCAGCTGCTTGGACCCCAGGTCAGGTTAAAAGTGGCATTCGGGCCCGGAGAGGCACGTCCCCACGCAGCACCCTATCAACTGGCAGGGGTGTTACCGCTGCCTGGGTTTAGGGTTGCGCTGACTGCCTGGCAATAGGGTGCTCCGAGAGAGGCAAATAAAAGGATGGGAGTTGCTGCATTATTACCAGGTAACCCAAGAGGCACAGGGTGTTCAGGATACATAAATAATAAAACAAAAGCCGTGCTACAGAGCAAGGGCATGTGGAGTGCCCGCCGAGCGAGCTGGAAGGACGCGCTGGGTTCATCCCGCGTGACTCGTCTCACTGCAGGAACCGGGGGCAGAAAAAACAGCCTGGAATATCATTGGAAGGAGCCGTGGGCCCTTCGGAGGCTATTTGGAATAAACTACGTGCAGCAAAATTGCCATGGAAACACCGCACCTTCTGGGTTCAGCCCTGAGGCTCTCTGGCGCGGGGCTGGGCAGCTCTGTGTAATCAACAGAGCTAATCCGGGTTGTTGCGGGCGAGGATTTGGTCTGCGGTACCAGGTCACTGAGGATGCTAACACGACCGTACAGATGGGTTTTATTTCTGCTTTGCAGTGACATCACCCTGTGCTCAGCCATTCTTCTGCTGAAAAACACGGAACGCGTTGGCAGGAGCGAAATATGCGCACCATTGTTCGGGGGTACGCTACTGAGACGCTGCAGACCCAGCCCTGCTGGGCTGACGGGTACATTTAACCGTCTCTACCCCTGCACTGCGTAAAAGCAAACCCCAAACAGGAGCTGTGTGTTATTAGCAAGTCTCTTTTAACTTGCATTAATTTGTACGTGTTAAAAGAAGACTCTCATTCTGGGGGACACGGGCAGTTATCTGCCATTCCGTAGCTGCAGTTATGCTACGTGGGGGCACTCTGGGTGTCAGAGCAGTACGGGGAGCAGTGCCTTTCTCTGAAAACACACACACAGAGCTGCACATATGCACATGTAGATGTGCATTTTGGCTAGGATGAAGTCATTCCCTCCAGCTGAGCTCCACCACGGTCCCTGCTGGCGCTGGCAGCTCCCAGCACAGGAGATCCTGCAGAGAAGTTTCAACCCCTCCACACCATGGTTATTCCCACAAAAGAATTAACACGCAAATATTCTTATCTTCTATGAGGCTGCTTTATCTTTCTTCAGGGAAATAATCACGGAGGATCACCAATAACTGAAGGACTGATAATTCTCCTATTTAAGTATCAGTGATTAAGGTCAAATCCTGCTTTTAATTGTGGCTAGGAAGCTGAGCACTGATAACGTGAGGTGCGGGCATGGCTGTCACTGTCTTGTGTGAAACTGCTTTACGAGATTCAGGGTGCCATATAAAGAAACAGCCTGCTTGCTCTGATGGCAGAAAACTACTCTTCAGAATAATTTAAAGCTCTCATTAAGAGTATAAGGAAAAAAAAATGTAGCCACGAATGGAAGCATTTGAAATACGAAGTTTAATTTTAACAGTCTCTCTTACTGCCTTTCCAAAGAGCTACAGAGTTCTTGTAAGAAACGTTACTGTTTGGCAGGCTTTAGAGAGGCATTTAACGTAGGCATTGTCCTTTTTGTGGGAAAATGAAGTTTTTATAGACTGGAGCTTCTGTTGTGCTGGGCTCTGGCCTTTCCTTGAAAATAAAACACAAAGGAGCAGAAAAGAGCAGCAAAGATATGAAGAGCAGAAGCTGTGCCTCGTGTTGACTATCATGTGCAAATTCCCTGAAGGAGCCACCCTTGTCAGCTATTCTGAGATCTGGAAAAATGTGCCAGCATCTGGCTGCTTGGGACACTGCTTTAACTGGGCTCAGGATCACATCAGAGCTGCTAAGGATGCCATCTTTTTATGCGGAGATATGCAGAGAGAGAGAAAAGGGGAAAATGAGAAGGGGAGAGGAAATAACATGAAGAAGTGGGTGGCATGGGGTACATAAGCCTGCAGGGTGATGCCGAAGCTGGTGGGAAGCATGGTGCTGAGCAGTCTGCTCTCAGGTTGGGCTGGCAGGCTCACCTGTGGCTCATCGTGTGGCAGCTCTGGTCGCAGAGCCCTTTCCTACTGCCGCACAGGCTGCCTCCTTCTCCGTGCATCAGTACCAACAGATGGATTCCCCACATCCATCCAGAGAAGGACTACCTCACCCACTGACTGTTGGATTCATCTGTTATGTGTGATTTCCTCGCTCTATCTTCTTCTCCTTCTACACCGTAAACAGCCGTAGGACAGCCCTTCAGTGATAACAGGTTGATTTATTTCTGTCTTCTTTGTATCTTCTGCTGCTTACCAGCAGCCCCGTGTAACAGACCAGTTTACAGGTTCATCTCCCCATACCAAGTCCGTCCTCCGGACCAGAGGATTTGTTTGTGTCTGCAGCCAGGAACCAGGTCCCTTCAAGACACACCTGAGAGCTTCAAAAGGGAGGGATATTACAATCAGATTTCTAAGCTTTTATAATGGACTGTTCCCTTCTATAGCTTACAAGAGCTATGCCGTGCTGCTTCAGTACCCCAGGCTGCGTCCCTGCATCTTTTCATCCCTCCATTGCATCCTCCTCACCCATCAGGTGTGGGGTGGCCCACCTCCCCAGGGGCCTGTGCTGCTCCCAGCCTTGAAGCCCCATTGTTTCACACCTCCCTTCGCTTCCAGCATCCCCTGGGCAGCGGTCCTATTCCCCTACGGACCCCAAAGCCTCGCATCGTGGTCCCATCGCCCTGCGGACCCCGAAGCCTCACGTCAGGCCGCAGTGCCTGCGATCACTATGGCAACCTCAGCAGAGCTGCTGGGGATGGCAGCAGGGCTGAGCACAGATGGGGACAACCCGATTACAACTGGGGCTGACCAGGAGGGGGGTGAGGGTTGTTATTTCCCTCCTCATGACAATTTAACTGCTGCTGGAGCCCGTCTGGGAACACCTCAGACTGAGGGGCTCATTGCCCAAGGACGGGCTGATGCCATTTTCCTTCCAGAGGGAGAAGCGAGAAGCTTGGAAGCTGGCTTGGGGCTGACAGAGGCACAACCAAGGAGATTTTTAGGTTTTTAGGTTTTTGCTCCTATGCATCACCCTGGTGGATTGGTGCATCTCTTCAGTGGGGCAGTACGGGATACCCTAAATACACACACACACACACACTTATTGATATATTTTATTTTATTTGTAAGTGAAATTTATTTTTATTTATTTATTTATTTATTTATATTTATTTTTATATAAGTGGAAACAAGGAACACCAAAGGTGCCTCTTCTGTCCCCGATGCTCCATCGCTGTGTGACACCAAGGGACGCCTGGAGGCGAGGCCGGGCCCTCAGCGGCGCCGCTGCCCCCTCAGGCCGTTCCACCCCCTGAGGCACAAGGCGGCGCTCCGCGAGGGCTGCCGGGACTTGTAGTTCCGCACCTCCCACCAACCCCTCCCCTTTGCTGCGCGCTCTGCGCGGACCGGACTACATTTCCCGACAGGAAGGTGGAGGGCGGGAGAGCATTTCCCCGCCCCCCCAGCGGCAATCCCGTGCTTTGATTGGCGGGTGGGCGGCGCGGGGGCGGGGCCGCGCTGTGGAGAAGCAGCGGTGGGGCTGGGTGGGGGGGGCGCCGCGGCGCTGAGGGGAGCGGGCGGCAGCGGGCGGCGGCTGGGGCTCGGCAGCTGCTGTGGCCCCCTCAGGTCCCTGCGGCGCCCTCCCGGCGATGCCCGGTGCCGCGGAGTGAAGCCGCCGCCGCCGCTGCTGCTGCCGCCGCTGCTGCCGCCGCCGCGGCTCTCCCCTTCCCCGAGATGGGCGACGTGAACTCCAACGTGCCGCTGACGGCCGCCCGCAGCACCGGGGACGCGCAGCTGGACCGGGCGGTGTGGCAGTGGCTGAGCTGGGACAAGGTGCGGGGACGGGACCGGGACCGGGACCGGGATGGGACCGGGACGGGGCTGCTGAGGGCCGGGGGCACGATGCTGGCAGCCCCCCCGGTACCCCCTGGCCGAGCCGAGGCACCCACGGCCCGGCGGCGTGAGGTGCCCCCGGAGCCGGCGTTTTGACCGTTTTCACCTTTATTTCCCCCAAAACCTCCCGGTTTTAGCCCCCCTCAGGGGCTACGAGGGGCCGAGAGCCCACCCGGCGGGCTGCGGGTTGGGTTAGCGCGGTGCGAGCCTCCCCTGAGGAATCGGGTCTCTGATAACGCCTTTTTTTTTTTTTTTTTTTGCGTTATTTTCCCCAACCCGCTGCCGAAAGGCTTATTTATTTATTTATTTATTTTTTGCTGCTTTGCCAAAACGTCACGGGCTGGGCTTAAAAACAACGCCTGGGGGTGGGGAGGGATGCAAACACCCCCGCACGCTGCTGCGCCTCGCTCCTGGTGGCTTCGTTTTGTTCCTGCCCCAGCCAGCTGCGTGACACAGGGAATGTTTTGGGGCTCTTCTCCTCCCTTGCTATCTGCCCGTCCTGCAGCCGGAGCCGTGTCTGGGAGCAGCGAGGAGGTGAGGAGTGCAGGAAGGAAATAATATCTGCGGTAACGCACCCGATAAGCCAGGCCGAGCTCCAGCACCGAGGGGTTTTGGAACCTGGCTTTGGGTTAGCGTGGTGAAAGGCTCTTCTTAAACAGCTCAGTATGTGCTGATCCCAAAAGGGTATGAACTAGGAAGATTTACGCCTTTTAAACTTAAGGCTACCACGGGAAAAAATATTTTGGTTTAACCCAGCAATGGCAAAATATTATTGTTTCTACAAACCGAAATTAGCCAGCCAAATAGCAGCTGAAGAGGCACCTGTTTACCCCAGCTTCCCTAGGTGACAATCATGACGCTTCCTACAGGGCTTGAACTTGATAATTAGAGAGGTCTCGAAGGAGCCCTGTGAATTTTGGGGGCTCCAAACCGGCTGGAGGAGGGCTCAGAGCAGGGCCGCTGCAGCAGGAGGAGGCTGGGCACGGGCAGCGCGGCGGCACCCGAAGTAAACAAAGGAGGGGACGGAGGGAAAGCTGCGAGGAGAAACTCCTCGTTTCATCGTGGACCCAGGAGATGAGGCCTCTGGAGGCTTGCTGTTATCACACAACGTGACAAGGTCTCTGTCTCACCCCCAGCTTCCTTAGCCCTGGGGACTTTCACTGCCTCCGATCAAAGCAAAATGCGTGTGCTATTTTTCCCCGCTCTATTTAGCTGTGGGGAGCTTTTGTCCTCAGACTTAACTGAAAATTGCTCGCTGTAATTAATTAGAGCCGCGCTCGCCGTCCTCTTTGGTTTGGGTGCGCGTGCTAACCTCCTCTAAAACTGGAACTGTGATTAAGGGCTGGGGCGTGGGTGGAGGAGAACTGCCTGCGTGACGACCGCTCTGCTGCTCTCCTGTCTCACCACTGCTGTGCATCTTCCTTAATGCTGCTAGCGACTGGCTCAGAGGAGCCTCGCTAACTAAATCTCCCTTCTCTCCCCTTGATCGCTGCCTTTACTTTTTGCTTTGAGACACCAGGCACGTGCTTTTGTTCCCACGGCTTACGAGTGAGGGCTGAAGGATTAGTCGTTGTTCTCTATTTTCTCCCTTTAATCCCTCTTCATTCACTCTCTAACTTTGTTATTGTCCTTCCGTAACTGTCTCGAGCCTCCTAAAGGCGTCTGTCGTGTATGGAAAGCTGTGTCAGAGCGGCTGTCTCCAAGAAAACCGCTTCGGTTTAGAGCAGTTTTGGAAATCGGACCTCGATTGTAGTAATAGGCAGCTTTAAAGTGGCCAGCACATGCCGCACGTAGAGCGGCACCGAAATGAGGCGTGCTCGGCGCAGGAGCTGAGCGTTTGTCGTGCACAGCAGAGGAAGCTTTCAGGGCAAGTCTGAGGATCGGATCCCGGCTTAGCAGCTGGTGGGGTTTCACAGGGAGGGCCGTGTGATTAAATAGATCAGGCTCTTAATCAAATACCGCGGTCTCAGGCATAGATCCGCAGCTGTGCCCACACGATCGCACTGACACGCGGGGGCGGAGTGGATAACGGGTGCCCTCTTGCTTTCCCTCGGTCACTCCTCGCGCTGTGAAGACGAAGCTGAAGCTGCTGCCTCCTAAATTCCCTCTGCAGGATCAACAGGAGCTGTTCGTGTGCCCTGAGCGCGCTCAGCGTCGCCTGGCTTTGCCTACAGGCACTGAAGTCAGGGAGGAATGCTTGTGCAAAACTGTTTGTGGGCTGTGCTGGTCGTGCTGGAGCTGATTTGGGGGAATGGGAATGGGGATGGTCTGTGGTTATCACAGCAGGGGGTGTGTAACGGGAATTGGTCCTCTCAGCTCGGTCCTGCTTGCTAGCAAGGTGGCTTGGTTAGGGGCTTTTTTGCAGTGCTCCTGGCTGCTGCTACGTAATTTTTGTGGCTTTTGAGATGTTTGAAGAGGAAATGGACTTGGTCATTACAGACCAATGACCTGCTCCCGTCATTCAGCTCGCAGTTTTTATTTTTATAAAGCCGTCACCGTGAATTTCGAAGAATAAAACTGCGGAGAGTAAAGTCTAGGAAGTGGCCACGAATGAAAAGAGAAGCTCTTCAAAACTACTTGCATTCATTACAAGCTCTAACGTTAAAACCTGTCGGGTGAAATCGCGAGCTATGGGAACAGCTGATTCCGGGTGGATGGGTTTTGTGCCAGCACGTTAATTGGGGCGCTTTGGGATGAAGGCGAGAACTCCCCCTTCAGCAGCAGTGGGTTATATAGTGCACGGAAACTTATTCTGTGGGTAATGCCCTTCATAACGTGCTTTGACTCCTGGTTAGGTCTTCGTGGGTCCCTTGCGACTGAACTATTCTAATATATTTAGAAAGACTTGCCGGAAAGACGTGTAAAGGAGCACTTCTAAAAGTATTTTTGCTTTATTTTATGTTGGGCCAGCGCAAAAGAGGTGGCTTCCCCGCTGGGCTGTGCAGCTGGCTCCTGGGGAGCCCTGCAGCGCCCAGCCCCGGGGCTGCCTGCCTCTAAAGAGGCTAAAAGAGAACGACAACAGCAGGTCCTGTTCCCTTGCCCCTTCTTAGATTTGCCCTGCTGCTTGCTGCTGAGGTTTGTGGGTTTGAAGGGCAGACTCCGGAAGAAAGATGCTCGTGGAGCTGACTGAAGGGGCTGTTTCAGACCTTGGGAATTAAAGGCATGCCCAGAAGGTGACCCTGCGTCCCCCAGCTGCTGACACGCTGGCGATGGCTCGGTGTGAGCTGCAGCGCTCGTGTCTTGTGCTGTTCAGCGGGGAAAAGCCTGGCTGGGTGGCCGCGGATGGCCTTCGATCCGCTCAGCGGCCGGTCGCCCTGTGGTGTTCCCCAGGGCCCGCTTCTGGGGCCTGTTTTGTTTGGGATTTTTGTCGATGGGATCGAGCGTGCCCTCAGCAGGCTCACAGATGACGCCAAGCTGGGCGGGAGCGTTGATGTGCTCGAGGGTGGGAAGGTTTTGTGGACGTGGTGCTCTGGGCTGTGGTTCAGCAGTGGGCTTGTGTCAGGCGGGTGGTTGGATTTGATGATCTTACGGGTCTCTTCCATCCCAGGTGAAGCTCTGATTCTGCAGTCTGTCCGTCCCTGGTGTGAACCAGAGATTTCGCCAGGAGCTGTCAGGGACTGTGGCACAAATTACGAGTTTCCGGGTGTTAGGGTGCCGTGAAGAGAGGGGCTGATGGCTGGGATGCGGCACATCAGCAGCACGGCCTGCCTGTGCTTCCAGCAGCCTGGCGTGGCTGTTTTCAAGCTGCCTGTGCCCTGGTACCCTCCTCTGGGGTGAATCGGCACTATTTATGCTGGGTAGCGCTTGTCTGAGGTCATGGAATCATTTATCTTGGGGAAAAAAGCTTGGGGACAGCGTTGGAGGGTTGGGTTTTGGTACCAAGCCTACCTAAAAGCCTACCAAAAGAAGCCTGCTTGTCCAGAGGGGTTGCAGTTTATTGTGGGACCAGGATTTAGGAACGAAGCAGAAAAAGGCAAACCAGGGGTGTAAGTGTACCCCGCTGTGCTGGCACAGACTACCCTGAGCATCATGTCTACAGTCACCCAGCCGATTTTCACGTCAAAATGTTGGTGCCATCGCTGGCTAGTAAGCAAACGTTTCCTGCGGAAGGAGAGGAAACGAGAGCCTGAAATTTTTAAGGGAAACTGTAAATGAGAACTTGCTGCAAGTGCCTTAAGTTACGTCTGTGCGGTGATCGGCTACGCCACAGGCAGCGCAGCACCTGTGTTGGGAAGGGGTTCCTCCAAAGACGTGCTCCAGTGGGTTTGGATCTAAGGGGCTGACCCTGATTTCATTTGGGAAAAAAAAAAAAAAGCTTAAACTAATTGCTGATCCAAAAGCAGAGACTGGCTGGCAATGCTTGGTGCACTTCGTTTGTGGCTGTCAGCTTTCTGACTGCGAAGCAAATCTGACTTCTCTCTCTTTTTTTTTTTTTTGCCCCTTTTTCCAGGCAAAGAGTGCCTGCAACGCCGAGATTGCTCGGAGGGAGAGCTGTAAACTGCAGCTATTTTGACAGGACCTTCGCCTTGAAATCTAACCCTGGCAGCAAACGCATTATTTACGTGATTGGGAGTGAAACAAATCAGTAAGAAATACTCAGCTAGTGCCCCTGCACCTTAATTCTGCAGTTGTTTCAGATTGTGTCCCACTGAGCTACAGAACGGGGGTGCGGTTCTCTTTCAGTAGGCAGTTGTGCTGTACAGGGAAGCTGAAGATAAAGGAGGATAACGATGACTTCAGCAGAAAATATGCTTTTTTTTTATTTTAAGTAAAACTCCCAGCCTTTCTTAAACGTGACGTGGCAGAGCGTCGACTGCTGTGGGACTTGACCCCAAAAGTTCTGTCGTACGTACGATTCAGGCAGAAAATGTTCGTAGGAGGCTGTTGAAGCTGTACCTCGCGTCCCCAGCAGGCTCATCCCCTTCCCTCTTAAAATCCACTGCAGCCACTTTCAGTCTTGGCTCCGTGGGACTCGCAGTGGAGGTTATGAGAAGTTCCTGACTTGGAACTAAAGTCAAAAGCAGATAACTTGCAAAAAAGAAAAAACGTTTTATGAGGAAGTAGCCCTGACTTTCTGGAGATGGCACCTCTGTATGTTAGTATAATGATTTTGTAGGAAAACATAACGCAGAACTTATTTTTTTTTTTCTGATGCTCACGCGGGTGCAGAACTGTGTTCAGGCCCTTACCATAGTATGGCCTGTCTGCCTCTGTCCTAAATCCTTCTCGTTTCCACTTCTGTGACAATCTGAAATACTGACAGAGCTCCTGACAGCCCCGTTCTCCTTAGTTTTAGTTTCTCTTTTAGTTTTGCCTGCTGGTAACGCAAAGCCTGTGAGAACGAGATAATTCCCTGAGCGTCCTTGGCGGTCTGCTTGAGGTGGGATAAGAAAACAGTGCCTGGCTCCGGTCGCTCCTCGCTTCCCACGTGTCAAATTGCAAGGCTCCAAGCCGCTTACAGACTAAGACTTCACAAGTTCCCATCTTAGAGGGGCGGATTAGCGCGTCTGAGGGCGCTCACACCGCGGTTTTGGCTGCTGTGGCTGAGGGCAGAGCTGCGGGGGGAGCGGAGCAGCGGGGAGGTGGCACTTAGCAATGGGAAGCTGCGCTCGGGCAGCAGGGAGCCCTTCAAACTGGCACCAAGATGGTCTGGGGGCTGGAGCGCTTGCCCTGCGAGCTGGTGCTGTTTCTCCTGCCTGGCCTCTCCGCCCCTCCGTGGCAGGGCACCTGGTGCCCCTGTGCTTGCCCCTGTGGGGCAAGGCTGGGAAATACAGGGCAGGAAGGACCAAGGGGGGAGAAGGGGAGGAAAAAAAAACACGAAGAAAGGTAAGAGGCACACTCAGAAACCCAGCTGTAGCCCTGTCACCAGCCGGAGGCTCCTCTTCCCTTCCCTGGCCTTCTTTCAGTGCATTTTCAGCCTCTTCCCTCCGGGGCCCTCCAGGCTGCTCTGCCCTTATCTGCCGCCTCCTTGTGCCACCTTATCTGGTGCTGCTGGGTCCTGAGCACCTGCCCTCTGCCCCTGGCACGTCCAAAAAGCTGTGGAGGCTTTGGAGGTGAATTAAGGGTTGGTTTTTGTGAAACAGCATAGCTTATTTCTGCTTCAATGGCAGGAGGGGGCTTCAGGCAGTCTGGTGGTGGTGTTACGGGGTTTGGTTTGTTTTTTTTTTTTTTTTAAAGGATATTTAGAGAAGTCCAAAGGCAGCGCCTGCTAATTGTGAAGGAACTTCTCTGCGCTGGGACTAACGGAGCTCGCAGACACCGATCCAGGCAGCGGCTAAGAGGGGGCGCTTCAGGTGTTGAGTTTGTGTTTCTAAAATGATTGAATTTGCTGCCAGCGCTGTGCTGCCTCCCTGCTTGGCTTCCGAAGCTCGAGGAAAGCCTTTTCTAAGCAGGGGTTTATTGCAGTTATTTTCACGCACCTCGGTGAGCTGCTGAGAGCTGCTGGTAAGCCTCACACTTAGCGTCGCGTCACGGCATCCTGGGACTGATGGCGTTTCTGTGACGCTTAGAAACGCCCCGGGATGCTGAATAGCTTGGTTTTAGCCTGATGTGCTCTCCTGGTGCCCCCTGCTTCACGTGGCAGGCGAGAAATATTAGAAATATTAATATTTCCGTTCTGTGTTTCCACCTCGCGACAGTTCTGCTTTGGAAAATGAACCTTTGTAGGAGCTGCTGTGAAACTTCCCGGCGCCTTGCTTTATTGCATAGCTGTCAAGCAAACCAGCAAAAAAAAAAAAAACAACTTTTTTTTTTGTTGTTGAGAATTTGCAGTAGAATTAAACTTCAACCAGGGCACCTTCGGGAAGCAGGAACCGATGGAAAGCTGTCAGGATCCTGCCACGCAGCCGTGATAACGGCTGGCCGGAGGTCACACTGCTAGTGCCACTGCACGCGCAGCACGAAGCACGTCGTCACCGAGTCTGAATTTACATCAGCTCTTGTAAATTTTTGCCTTCCTGCTGCCCGGGGAGTTTCAGGTCCTCTCTTGAAAGCTTTAGGATCTTTTTTCTTTACCTCGTAGCTTTTCCTCCCCCTTCTTTTCTTTTCTGACTGCAGGAAATTTTAGCTACCCGATGTTCGGGTGCTGTTTTTGGCTGACTCATTTTTGTTCCCCGGGGAATCAACGAGGCAGCTTCCGTCAAAAAAAAAAAATTAATCTATTTGTAACGTGAACGTTGGTGGTACGGCTTCAGGGAAGCCTTGCCTCAGCCTCGCGGAGCTCAGGGCCGTGAAACGTGTGGTGTCGCCTCCTCTTCTTGGAGGTGAGCAATACGGTGTATCCTAAAAAGCTATTAAGGATGCTGAATAACCTTATTTTAAGGCAGAACCGTGTATTGAATTGTGGTGGCGTGAAATGAGGCTTTCAAGCACTCTTGCCTCAAACTCTTTCCGTGTTAGTCATTTGTTTTCTGGCTGGCTGCCTCCGAGCAGCTAAAAGAGGCTTTCACTTCTGGGATCTCACAGTAGTTGTGCCCCATTGTTTTTGTTTTGGGGCCTGTTTTAGCAGTGCTGTGAGTAATGGCTCGTTCTGGTTGCGGAGCCCTCCGAGAGCCCGACCAGTAGTGGCTTGCCTTTTATTTTAAGGCACCAATACGTTAAAAGCTAACTTAAGCTCACGTATCTCATTTTGCTAGGATTCGAGACCTGTTGTCCAGCAGTGGAGATAGTTTTGCGTTTGTGTACCAGCCTCACAGAAGCTTTTCTTCCCCAGAAGAGGCGGTGTGGGTGATACCAGCAGGCTTTTCCCAGCGCTTCCAAACCCTCCCGAAGATCTTCTCTCCGTGCGGAGCAGGTTCCCCAGCGCCGCAGAGGCAGGGTGGGAGCTGCCGCTGGCTGACCTCTACTTTAAATGTCAGGGGTGTTTCACCCTCGCCTTCCAGATTCCGTTTGCCTTCTTTAACCCTTGTGTAGGGCTCTGCTCGAAGCAGGAGGTTTTAGAGAAGCTCTCATGCAACCAGAGCTGTCCCGCAACCACGGCTGCCACAGGGGTTGTTTTATGCTCCGCGTTGATCGCTCTGCCCGGGCTGTGTTCTCAGCAAGCCCCCCCCGGGTTGCAGAGTGCTTACGGGGGCTGTGTCCTGGCCAAACTGGGTGCCAGGAGACGGGACTGAGTTTCTTGATGCCCAAATGAATTCGTAGAGCCCTCAGAATCCCCCCAAATTCTCCTACTTATTTATCCACTGCTTCAAGACAGCAGCCGATGGGTGAGTTGCTTCCAACAGCAAGCAACTACTAAAAGGATGCTCCAACAGGTTCGTCTTGTAAAAGGACAGGCACCAGTGAGTACTCTTCTGTCCTTGTTCTCTTCGTCCCAGGGGACTTCCTCCTCTCCTAGGCATGCCCAGGGCACTGGGATTCGTGTTACTGTGGCTGTCTAATTCTCATGACCACAGGTAATTAATATTAAAGCTTCCCTCCTTGTCCCCCTAGCCTCGGTGTTAGCTGAGGGTGCAGGTTAACTACGAAGAACAAACGGAGTGTGTGTGCGCGCGCGCTTTGTGCCCTTGGAAGTTCGTAGCTGTGATAACGCGAGGTAAGAACGGTTCTGTAGGAACCGAGGGAGATCTCAACAATGGGCATTTTGTATCCCGCCCTGCCCCGTGACGTACCGGGAGCTGCATGTGGCTGACTTCAAAGCGTTTGTAGGATTGTAGCCTTCCCTACTGTGTGGACCTGAAGGTAAATATTTGAAGTCAGCCTTTCGGAGAAATATCTGATCGCTCCTTCAGCTGGACTACGAGCAGCAGTAAATGTACTTCCTATACGTGAACCAACAAAAGCTGCCGTTCCTTGTGAATGCAATAAATGTTGAACGATGAGTAGGTGTCAGATCAGAAGAATTGCTTCCTACTGTTTTATTTAGCCAACCTTTTTCCTTCTCAGGTGCCCGTTCCTTTCAGTCTTGGGTTTTAGATGCTGAAGGCACGGGATGACAACTTTCCTAGTGTTCAGTCCTGACTCGGGTGGTGTTTGTATCCCCTTTGTTGGTACAAGAGGCCCTCTTTGCAGGTCAGGAGCTCCCTCCGTAGGAAATAGTTCTCCCTCGAATCTTCCTTGAGCTTCCTGCTGTCGTTGTGCCATCCCTGTGCCTCTTTCCAGGCTCCTCCTGTGTCACGGCCCTTGAAGGTACCCGCAGAGCAGCTGACAAACAGCCCCTGTCGCGATACCCCGTACCGACAGCACGGAGCTGTTAGCGAGCAGAGGTGAAGTGCAGTGATGCTCGGAGAGCGATGAGAGGAGAGAATTGCTCTCTTCTCTCCGAACCCTGAGGCTGCTTATAGGTTTTTCTACGTGAAACGAACTGATGCACGTATTTTGTTTTTAAACTCTTCCTTTGAGCAGGTTAGCAGGTTGTACGTGTTACTGGTTTTGGTCAAATCATAAAGAAATTGCTGTTTTTATGTTCTCTAAGATGAAAAAAAGGTTCCCCTTCACTGATAGGAGTACTGCTTTGGGGGGTAGAATTGGTTTTTCTTCAGAAAGACGCTAGCTCTTAAACCCCATGACTTCTCTGCTTAGTGGCTGTATCATGTACTGTGTGCTAAATGTGTTTTTTTCTGAGCTTTTAAGTAATTGTAGAAGTTTGTGGAGTTGTTTTAATTCTGTTTAACTGACAAAATTGAGACCCTCCTAAATATAGTTGAAAAACCAAGTTTGGGGAGTAGCAGAAGTCGCTGTTACAGCGATGCATTGGGGCATTTACCTTCTGATGGAGCAGCACTCAGCTTTCCGCAGCCCCATCGAAAATGGCTGGGCTTTTCTGGCAGGGAAAACGCACAACTTTTTAAAGAGTTTGTGACAAATGGAGGCTTTGACTCTCTTGTGCCTGCCTCGCTAAATGTTAATGTAATTGAGAAGAAGACGAGCTTTATTTTACAATGTCAGCTTTATTCTGCTGTGCTTGTTTGCAGACCTTTCCTGCAGGTGGGGAGGAAGGAAATAGGGCTTCGAAATCAGGATTTTTGTCTGTCTTCCAGCAGCACGGATTGCTAGTTAACTTGTGCTGCCTGCCTTGGAAAAACCTGCTCTAAAGTCTGTGCGCCCCACTTAGAGGCTTGATGCGGCTGGAAGGTGTATTGATAACTGAACATCAGCACACCGATGGCTGCACGTTTTATAAACAAGGATGAAATAGAAAAAAATAGAAATAGAAAACACATGATGGAAATGAGAGTTACAATGTAAGTTCATGCAGACAGGGTTTTTATAGGGTAGGAAGGACTTGTCTAAGAACTCGTTAAAAACAATACGCGTATAGTTTTGATCCTGACTTCAAGTACTAAACGAAGACCTTGAATCTTCTTTTGCAGAACCAAAAAACTAAAGAACAGATCGAGAACCTGTTACAGAATGGGAAGCATAAAGAGTTACGGGATCGTCTCTGCTGCCGGCTGACCTTTGGGACTGCCGGGCTCCGCTCTGCCATGGGAGCGGGCTTCTGCTACATTAACGACCTTACGGTGATCCAGTCAACGCAGGTAAGTCGGGTAGGTGCATAGCAGAGAACTGAACAAGTTCACAGGAAGCTTTTGGGTCGTGTAATGTTGCCCTGAAACACAAGCTGGAGCCGAAACACAGCAGCCATAGTGATAGCGTGGAATGTTTTAGGGCTGGAAGGAAATAAAATAGCTGGAACAGGTTTAACTGGACATCCTAGTAGGCAGAGTGTAATCCCTTCGGCTGGAATTTGGCCAGTAGCTAAAGTCTGTTACGCTGCTCTGAAGGTGGAAATCATTAGCTGTCATGAGAACCTTTAGTGTTCTGCAAAAAATACCCCAGCACACAAAAAAAAAGAGGGGGGGGGGAAAAAAACGACCCCAAAAGCATAACCACCCCCGACCAAACAACCCTTTTCTTCTATTTTTAGCCAAATTTGTGATTAAGTATGCAAAACCAACAGGCTTTGCTAGAGAAATGAGTAAGAAGTAAGACGAAAAAGCAAATGTAGGCTGACTGAAGAACGTGTGTTGTATATTGCTTCTGGGATAGCCTTTTCTTAGCAGTGGTTGGTAGTGTTACTTACAGTGGGTTTGAGTAGCTGTAGAGGAGTATTGTGGTGAAGTGCACCTCCGTTTCTGTGGCTCTTGGAAAACTTTAAAAGGGAGAAGTAGGAAATTAATTTGAATCGCAGAACGAACTGAACCTCAAATTGCAAATCTTACGTTACGTACTACTTCAAGGAAGTTGATGTTTCATGGTTTATCTATGATCTAATACTTATTTGGATTAGATTTATCACTATAGAATTATTTGCTAAGAAAACATTGCAAACAGATGTTGATCTTCCAAAGTTTGGAGCAGAGTGTGTTGGGATGGACTTCTTGATATCAGGTATCAGGGACAGGGAGATCTTGGAACTCGACTGCCATTTTGATAGGTGTGTGTTGGGTTCAAGGAATGCAGTGCTGTTGGAAAAGGTCTTATAGGATGGGCATGTATATGGGGTAAAGTTTTGGCCATGGAGGCTTTAGTCCTAATTTCCTCTTCCTCTGCTAGAGATTAAGCTCAGTAATGGAGCTGGGAGTGTGTTTAGAAGGGCACAAAAGCTGATGCGTGGAGTTGAGGAGCTGCCTAGAGGCTGCCATGGAGTTGTGGATGATAGGAGTGCTGTGGTGGTGAAGACTGGTGGCAGAGACTCCTCGCTTCTAGAGCATCTTGTCCTTGAACCGGTTTTAGGTTGTTTTGACTAGCAGTACAGGTGTACAACTTCTAGACTTGTTCCTTCAGTGTCTTGTACCATTTTTTGTGTTGATTTTGGTCTTGCATGCCAGAAGAGGGATGGATAATGATCAGACTCCTCATTTCCATCCCTGCTTCTCTTTCAAGCAGTGTTTGAGTTGTATGCATTGATTGTCGAAATACATTAATCAATAGGTTGATTTAAGGTTTAACCATCTTTGCCGTTCTTTGCAGCACTGTTTTGTCCAAGAGCAGATGAAATATTCTTTCTCAATGAACTTGTTTCCCTGTTGTCTGTCTCCTGGAAGGAACAGCTGATGTTGTTTTAGTTATTGATCAAAAGTGCTGTGCTCCTTTTCCTTATTGCTGTCTCATAGTGACTTTATTCTTAAATGAGCTCGTCGTCCAGTACCAGGACCATTCTCAGCTGATGTGTTCCCCTGTCAGGTTTTTCCTCCAAACAGGTAGATGAAATATTTAATCTTCACAACTAAGCTACATAAATAATTGAGAATACGTTTCAAATCGATCTGCCGTCGTGCTGATTTCAAGCTTGTATAAGACAAGTCTGAACACTGATTTATCAAGAGCTGTAGTCGTGCTAAATTCCTGGCTTTGACAGTCATACTTTTGCACATTCTTTATGGTGTTAATATTAAACAAAAAGCACTTGGATTCTTAACCTGCAAAACCTTGCTTTCTGGCACCCACTGAAGGTGGTAGGAGGCAAGGAAAGAGAAGTACTGAATCTTCTTGAAAACAAATAACATGAGTCAGAAAATGGATGGTCCATATTTCCTTTCCTTATGAAAATATAAAACGAGTAGGTTTGGACTGCGTGTATTAAATATGCTTAAATGTCTTAGCTGTCCCTGCCTTTACTCGTGAGTACTGAACATGAAATGAACTGATGCGTTTGTCGCCATTTGTTGTTCTCAGAACATCAGTAACAAGTTTTGTTACGAGAAGCCTGTTGAAACTTGTCTACTTTGACTGCTTTTCGTAAATGGTGCTTCAGCCGTAGGATAACAGGTATTTTATTACCTGATTTACAGAGGGTTCCTAAATTCTCCCATTGTAATACTGTGTACTCAAACATTTTCAAGTAGCCCTCTCTTTGCAAGCTAATTCTCAGACACACGTCCCTCAGCAGCAGACATGACTGAAATCACTTTGTCTGTTGGCTCAGGGCAAAGTGAAAGTGCTTAAAGCTTGGAAAGCTGGGGCTCGCTTGAACATACTGCTGATGTCCCACTTGTGCAGCTGGAGCCTGAACTTTTGTGGGGAAATCCATTCTAATGGCTCATCATACAGGCTTTTAAAAGCACGGAAGTAGCATGTTGGAGCTTATCTCTGGGGCTCGAAGCCTGACCTTATATCTGATGGTTTTTCCTTTTCAGTTTCATTTTTCAGTTTTCATCTTAGGCTCAGAAAGCTTGCTTTAGGTCTCTAAGCTCGAAACGGGACACAGCTTAGGATGGTGCTTCCTTCAGTTCTGGCGTCCTGTATGCCCAAGTGGTGAGCTGTAAGTGCTGTAATGGGGTGAACAGAGCTGTATGGTGGGAGTGAGCTGAAGAGATGAAGAAAATAGTAGTTAAAAACCTAGTAATGTGTTGTCAGTGATGAAAATGATAAGACTAGTTAAGCTGTTTAAACAATCCCCTTTTTTTTTTGAAGCAGGGTAACCACCTAAATAGTGCAGAGGAAGTTAATAAAAGTCACCTTACTTCTTGGCCAGTGCACTGTGTTGAATTTGGAGTCGGTCATGCTCCAAGCGCCTGAGAATTGCATGCTGCCTTTGTGTTTTGAGCCTCGTGAAAGCGTGACTGAGCTCCGATCGGCTAGCTGATGCACATTGTTGGCAGAAAGTGGAAAGTTTTGTGTTGGTCAGCAGGGAGTCTGTTTGCGAGTTCAGTTTCAGGGGCCTTACGCCTTTCTGAAGAAACTGGCCAGTAGTCATTTGCTCCCTCAGCTCAGCTTCCATTTTCGGTTATTCATCAAAGCCACGTATCGAGTTAGAAAAAAACATCCTGAGAATCAGGTGAAAACTTATTTCTGAAGTAAATTGCATCATGTTTAATCTGTTCATCTGAGTACTTCCAGTGGTCTTGCTCCAGAAGCTACCGGCGTTAACAGAGGTTTGCTGAACCTCACCAGAAACGGGCAGCCCCCTCTCTCTAAATCCGTCCTTACGTGCTACTACAGGCTGTCCAAAGGAGACCTCAGTGTAATTCATTCATGACTTCACTTACTTGATTGTATTGGTGTCATCAACAGCCAGCTACAAAAGGGCATAGATATCCAGGAGTTTCTTTTGACTCTTCTGAAGGTCATTGGTACTTAACTTGTGCATAAAGCCTACATTTTCCTGCTCAAATATTGCTACCGTCCTTTCGAATCGATTGCTTTTATTACTCACTGTCACTGACCTCAACAGGGACAAAAATAGTGTCACCTTTGCATCATTGTTCTGAGTTTCCTCCTGCTGTGTAAGAAAAGCTAAATATAAGAGCTGAAAGGCTTAAATAGTGGACTTCATAAAGCCGTTACTATGTCGTGAATCATCAACCCAAAATTTTTTCCTTCCTGTTCTTGGTACCATCACTTTTCCCTCACTTTTTATGAAATTGATCATAGGGAATTGGACAAGCAAGAGGATTATTTAAAGCATGGCAGCGGAAGCAGACTAAACCCATCCTCATAAAAGGGAATCACCTGAACCATGTAGCTATAGAAATTGTAGTATTTAGTGCGTCCAAAGAGAATTTGTCAGGTCCACAGGGAAGGTTATACATTCCTATGTTGATGCTTGCTAATGAGTTATTAATTATCACCAGGTGTGTAATGGCAAGGTGTTGACTCGGATGTCTTTAATTTGGTGGCAGCAGCAACTATTCAGATAGCCCAGGAGAAGGTAGATGAGGACACCATCAAAACCTGAGTCTGGTAAAAAGGAGATAGAAATTCTTTAAATTGGGAAACTTGCTAAAGAAAGGACTTATCCCAAGAGGTTTTGGACTTGCTAATTGCCTCTGAAGAAGGGAGAATCAGATGTGGAAGAAAATGTGTGAACTTGAGTAGAGAGGGAGAGTTTCCAGCAGGACAGCTGGCTGCCCAGTATAACAACTGGTGAGGAGCCACGGTGTGCTGGTAGGTACGGGGAGGTGGGCTCTCACTTGTAACTGACAGTGCTAGGGTGCAGCTGTGTGGGCTCAAAGGGGAATCCCTGCTCTGAGAGCCCATAAAGCCCTCGCGTCCCTGTTGGAGTTCTTGGTGTGATGTTGGACTTGTTGTGGGGCTGGCAACCAGAGGCCACAAATGTCCCAAGGGGAGGACGCAGGAGTCTGCCTTGTCCAGATGCTGAAGGAGCAGCAGAAGGTTTGTGTGGCCACTAATGTGTGGGCTGAATGCAGAGTGGGGAGGTCCAGGGCAGGGTAAAAGTGAAATTCCTGGAGTTCAGACTCTGCATTCACTACTTCTTGCCGTCTTCCCCCCCCCCCCCCCCCCATTTATTTATTTGCTGTAATTCTAGCAAGGTATTTGGACAGTAACAAGTCTGGTAGGAGAGCTCAGCCGATACAAATTTCCCCTGAAGGATCTTTGGCTAAGTTTAAAGTATTTTGTTCTAATTACTGCATGTCATTTAGTGTCTTAATTTTAAGTAAAACTTCTTCAGGGAAAAAATGTAAAGACATAAGACACAAAAAATCTTTGATCTCTGTCAAAACATGAAGCTGGTTTAAGAGGTTCTAGGAAAAATTCTGCCTCGCCCCTGAGAGGGGTGTTATTTAGATTGCAGCGGCACCAGTAGCTACCCGAAATGCTCAGGCAGAAGTAGCTGGCTTGAGGCACAGGGGAGAAAGTGCAGAAGATCTAACCTCTGAAAGATCGATAGAGGCCCTTGCTCTGCAATAAAAATAAATCAGCTTCTCCGTTTGAGGAGTGAGGGATGTACAACGGGGAGACAAGCACGGGTGCTGGCATTAGAGGCTGCCGTGTACTCAAAAAGCCAAGAGATCTGTGGTGTTGGTCACTTGGAAGGAGAAATTTGATGTGTGGGGTCCTAGAACTGCCAGAAGAGAAGGTTCGGGGGGTGCAGGAGGGAGAGGGAAAGCTGCTGTGGGGGTTAAGTATGAAACAGAAACACTACCAGATGGTTTTACATTTGTAAACAGTGCTTTGGGCTTTGTAGCATCACGCTTTCCTATGTGCATAAAAGTAGCAGTTGTTCTGTCGGAGCTTATCTTGATGAAAGAGTTTACATGCCCTGTTTGTTTCCTGTTCCTAACCAGCACCGCTTTGTCTAATGTGCTGCTGCTTCGTTTGTAAATCTTGGCTTCGTTGTGCAACTTCCTGGTGCTTGAGGAACTAGTTCAGAATAAACCCTGCGGCGTGCTCTGACCTCAGGATAGATTCCGCTAGCCTGAATGAGGATATCTCGATAAGAAACCTGCCATTCATCTCCTTAAATGTTACTCAGTCTGTTCACGTCGTGAACAAGTTTTTCCCATTCCTCCGTCTCATATCTGCTTACAACTGGGAGTGAAAGTTCCTGAAGTTATCAGGGCAGCGTGTTTGATACACGTGTTTGTGTATCAACGCATCGGCCTGCTGGGAAGGTGACTTCAGCTGGCGACCGTGCCGTCAGCCGGCTTCTGGCTCCAGCGGCATGCCAAGAATTGATCCAAGTGTTTCTCTCTCTCCGTGAATCCCTCTATGGAAACACTGCAGCTGTGGCTGAAACGGTTCTCTTCAGAGAACCCTGTGTTCCTTGCTGCAAAGGGCTGTTCATTAATGCTTTTATTTAAAGAATTCAGCTAAGCCGAGTTTCACAGGTAGGAGTCAGACCGGCTTTCCCATCAAGAGCTTGCTCCTTGGTGAGAATGAGTCAGATCCAGGTAAGGGCGTAGCAAAGAACTGCGCTTTGTAGTGGGGAAAAATCCATTTGAGTCTAGTTCGACGTCCCCCCTTTCTCCCCCACGGAGAGGGAGCTTGTCCTAATAAGAGGTAGCTCTGTCAAGATAAGCTTGGCTAAGATATGCTCACGGCCATGTGTTTGCTTCAGTGAAGGCTGCCCTCTGATTGTAATGAGCTGTAGCACACGGAAATTCTCGCAGATAACCGGTGATAGGACGAGAGGGAATGGCCTCAAGTTGTGCCAGGGGAGGTTCAGGCTGGAAATGAGGAGACATTTCTTCTCAGCAAGAGCGGTCAGGCGTTGGGACGGGTTGCCCAGGGAGGTGGTGGGGTCCCCGTCCCTGGGGGTGTTCAAGGCAAGGTTGGACGTGGTGCTTGGGGACATGGTTTGGTGGGTGACAGTGGTGGTAGGGGGGTGGTTGGACCAGGTGATCCTGGGGGGCTTTTCCAACCTTAATGATTCTATGAAACTTGTGCTAACAGCAGTGCTTCCATCTTCTTGTCTAAAACTGCTGCTCAGAGAAGGTTTGGATATCCTCCCTTGTTTCTGTGGTGGAGACTCAAAGTGGGAAGGGAACGAATGTGAAGGTCCCATGGAAGGTGAAGCTGGAACTAATTCAGAGAGCACCCATACCTTCTTGTTTTGGAAAAGAAAGAGCTGCTGGCTGAGAGGCTGTTCGTTTTCCTCCTGTGTATGTTCCAGGGCATATTTCTTCTCACCACCGATTTTTAAGAACTTGAAAAATGTTCAACACACTCAGGTTAAAACAAAGAAACTTGCTTCCTTCATCTATTCCCCGTTCTTCTCCCCACACCTGGGTCTTCTCTGTTATCTTGCCATTGGAAATGTTCTGCTGTGATGTACAGGAGACAAGACAGCCTGTATTTGTGCTGCACTATCCGCATATAAATGGGCGATTTTAGTCGAGTGGAGCAGGTCACAAGCCAAAAACTTCCTTTTGAAAATGTGGGTAAGGATGAAACATCCATTTAATGCAAATTTAGGACATAGACTTTAGAATCAGCGCTGAAAGATGCGTGACTTGTATTGTGAACAAAAGGATAAAGGCAAACACAGACTAACGCTGTCCCTGTATTGTCTGAGTGGATGGATTTTCAAAAACTGGATTTTTTTTTTTCTATTGGGCCTTTAAAAAGGTAGTTTGGAACCAAAAAAAAAAAAAAAGCATGCTACAGAGTGAAAGCAAGCGTTTGCTGCTTGAGGATTTTACTGGCTATTTCTGAGGTTTGGTCACTTACTGCACTGCTTGTATTCCCACAACTGTTTGGTTGCTTTCTTTGTGTGAACGCTTTTTTTTTTTTTGAGGGGGAAGAAATGCGTTGCTTTTGTGACTGCAGTTTTTGCTGAGCCATATTTTGACTACTGACAACGTACATCGTATGTGAAAGATCATCTTTAATGTTTGTGTACGCTACTCTACAGCTAATTCTTCCCATCTCTTTTCTCTTTCCAGGGGATCTACAAGTATCTCGAGAGGAGTTTTTCAGACTTTAAGCAGAGAGGCTTTGTTGTTGGATATGACACACGAGGTCAGGTGACCAGCAACTGCAGCAGTAAGAAGTATGAGTATTGATTACATTCGCAAGACTAGAAATTAAACTGTGGCTTTGAATGCGTTCCGTTCTGTCAGAACATTTTAATGTCGTGAACTGTGCACGCTTCCCCCTCCCCTAGCCCATGTAAATAGTAAGGAAGAGAGGCATGGACTAAAGCCTTTTGTAATACCAGTTGCTGTGCACATGTGGGATCTCAGGCTAGTCGCCTCGCCAAAGAATTTACGGTCTAAATGCACAAGAACATTAGGCAGACATAAAGAAGTTGATAAGCCTGAAGAGAAATTTAAATGTGAAGGTAAATTCAGAGTACTAACATCTGGCTTGAAGTCACTAAATGTTAATGCGCTGTTGTTAAAACTGTCTCTCTCTTGCATTACACATCTGATTTAAACTGGTTTGGGGAAGAAGAGTTCTATCTTCAGCCTGCTGTAGCCCTCTATTTTGCTGCCCTTTTGCTGCTCTGTGATCTCACTATTTCCACACTGGGTCTACCTTACACGGGATGATTAAATATAAACTTCTAGTGATGTCCAATTGAGCTGTTTGCAGGGAAAGGGGAGGGATGATGCCTAAAAACTGCCTTCTAAATTCAATAAGGAATCATAGTCCCTTGTCATTAGGGCAACAAAGCATGTAATGGCATGGTTTACGAAAGAAAACAACGCTGTAGTTAATTACTATTTAGTTATAGTTTGTTATTGTAGTTCATGTGGTTACTGTGGTTAATTGTTTTAACTATTACGGTTATTTCTGTCCACATTTAACATTCTAGGAATGTAAAAGTTCTTGGTATAACAGGGCACAGAAACTAGTGACTCTTCAGAGAAGCAGCCATCTTCTAAGAGTTTTCCATTCCCATGAAACCTGCATCTCCACACCTTTCTGTCTGACACGGAGACGTGACATTGGCATTAGGGTTTTCAATTGACCTGTTACCTAATTTGCCTCTATTGTACACAATTTAAAAATGTGGAAGTGTAAGGAAAACGTTCTTTTTCAGCCACGTAGAGCTTGGAATTTGGACTTGATGGCGGCACAGTCTTAATGTTTCATGTGTCAAAGGAGCAAATCAATTCTCAGTTATGTTTCCTTTGTCCCCTTGAACTGTCTCGTAGCTACAATCATTCTAAAATCAAATTAAACCTCCCCAAAAGGGTGTTTTCAATCCAATCAACGTGCTCATCTGGCGCTACGTGAGCAGTAGTGCACCTTTCTTTGCATCAGTTCCAGCATCGAGGGGGGTGGCAGGAGTTCTGATGGTATCTTGTAATTAAGTTGATGGACGTTATTGTGTTACAGGAGCAAAAGTTCAGTGGCTTGAACTACATGTTTAGCTCTCAAACTTTTAAATGGTATCAGGTTATTATCAGTGGAATTCTGAGTACCTGAAACAGGCTTACAGTATACCCACCATGGGAAGATAAGGAAGCAAGTGTTAGTGCTTGTTTGTAAATAAATAAATAAGTGAGCAAAGACAATGTGTTATTTAATCTCTCGTTGGTTTTGACTCAGAGCAGGACTTCCCATTGTTAATTGTTGAGCTGTGTGTACCTGCCTCGAAAAGAACAGCTTCATATCAAACTCTGCTTCGTGAAAGAGAATGAGTTTCCCTGCTTTTTGAAAGGAAAAGTTTAGTATAAAGGCAAAGCGTAAAAACACAGGTTCATTTACTTTCTAACTTCCTTGAGTAAGAGCATGCTGGTTTGCAGAATTATGTTTTAGGAATAGGTCTAGTTTGTGGAAATAATCTGGAAGTGCTGAACAAGGCTGGCAAACCAGCTTTACTGTGTGGGTTACTGAGTTCTTTTCTTCAGAATTTGCTGTTGCTGACATTTGGCACTTTGTTTCTGGGGGATTGGTTCAATCCTTGAATTAAGGAAAAGTGTCACTCCTCCAGTAGGCTCTGTATTTTTTTTTTGGAGGGGATATCACTGTTTTATTTACATGGTTGACAAAAGTGCCTAGCACTCTTCAAGCAATAAATAAAAGTGCTCTCTTGGATTCTACAGCCTGAAAACTGTATGACATCGATTGTACGAACTGTAGGATGCAACTATTTGTGTAAGCAAAGGACAAACAGTAGAGGGTTTCTTAAATAGAAACAAGTGAAATGAAAAACACAATAATGCCCTATAGCTATTGGTTGTCATGGGGACTTGAGTTGACTGACTATTTTATTTTTATGTTGGTAGGCTTGCAAAGCTCACTGCAGCTGTCCTCCTGGCTAAAGATGTACCTGTATACTTCTTCTCAACATACGTCCCTACACCTTTTGTGGTGAGTCATGTCCTTCATTTTGTTGAACCCTGCAGTTAAGGGAGTATTTAAGTTTACTGAAAACGTGAACTAGCAATTATCTTCTCAAATTCCAGCACTTAAATGGAAAAACAGAGGATGCTCGGTACACTTGGCTCTTCAGGGAGACTGTAAAAAAAAAAAATGTTGCTGAATTCTGAGTGCAGATAGTCGCAGTCACATCTCGCCCTAGGCTGCTATAGGTGAAGCATTCGGCTGTTCTCTCACTCTGTGCTTAAACATCTGAGCGTGGTTAGGGATCCAACATATTTGTGTGTGTGTGACTATATACACATGCATAGGGACTGTATGCTTAAAAACATAAGACTTCCACTGCTTAGAGCAGAAGAAATGGACTGTCTTCACTTCTAATATCTCAAAAAATGAAGCTTTCTGTTCTAGTCAGAGAAGCTTTCTCTTACAGAGTTCTAAATCTTTTTGTTTTGCAAGCTCTTCTAGTCTGCTATGGATGCTGTTGATCTAGTTTCTAGCTCCAAATACTTGTTTTTCAGCAAGTTCTTTGGTGAATTCCTTCATTCTATTTCAAACTTCTTTTCTTTCGCAATACTAATGTAATCTAAGTGTAGACTTTCTTCAGTTGGCCAGTTAACAACTGTGTTTGTGGAGTTGGGAAATAGAATCACATTGTTGTGCAACAGCATAGAAATATTCTGAACAATCTTTCTCTCTGTTGCTAGCTGCAGAGAACAGAATGGTGAGCATTTGTTTACATACTTTTCAAATAAGCTGGTGAAACATGAAAAGCTATTTCTCCTGTAGCATCCTTTTGCATAACTCTCCTAACACTACAATGTTTTTGTGCCAGCTGCAGAATTCTTGGGTAAGTCGACATTTCTGGCTGTCTTTTTCAGCCCTATGCTGTTCAGCAGCTGAAAGCTGTTGCTGGTGTGATGATCACAGCATCCCACAACCGTAAGGAGGACAATGGATATAAGGTAAGGCTTAACCCTGAAGTTTGTAGCACATCACACTTAGCTGCTTTCCAGTAGTACCTGGAAAGTAGTACCTGTGTGCCTTAGGTGCACTGGGAGGCATTCTGGCTTCTTCTGAAGCACGTGTACTTGTGCATTAAAAGGAAAAACAATTTCAAGTAACTCATCCTTCTCTACCCTTCCGAATTATGTGCATTTTCTTCTGAGACTAGAGCCAAAGACCTCACTGCTTACGTGTCTTGAGCACAGGTGTGTTGTGGCATTGTGTAGAGTCAAGTCAGCAGCTGAGGGAATGCCTAAACAGCTTGTTATCAGTCCCCCTCTCAGGTTTAAAAATGAACTTAAAACTGAGCTAGAACTTAGGTGAATTAGTTAATGCAGTAGGTAACTATGCTGAAGTTGGGGACGGTTTAATATTTGATTAATTAATAACGCTGTAGTAGTTTGTGCTCCCTGCAAGGTTGTTTTACTGGGCAGTGAGACAGATGGCTTCATTTTGAAAGCTTAGAACAGCATAACAATCGTAATAGAAAGTCTGCTTATACAGTATTGTAACACGTTACTTCCTTTCTTCACTTTATAAGAATCTAAACTTTAAGATTAGCCTTCTGGGAGCTCAGTAGCAGCTCAGTGAGTAATGACAACGATAGCAAAAGCAGTGTTACTGTGCGCAGAGAACTCTCGGAGGTGATTGTACTGCACTTGTCCTCTGCGGAACAAGCTGCAAAGTACTTCAGCCTTTACTTGTGCTTAGTTCTGCCAGTGAATAAGAAAATAAGTCTCATTGCTTTTCTGAGTGGTTAGTATATCAAGAAGCTATTACATTTCTGTCTTCTGATACAAAGTATTTTATTTTTCAGCAGTGTTTTTTCTAGTCCGTCACAATTTTTTTTTCTTCCCATGTTTCTCCTGTCAATTCAAGCAACTTCTGAAGGTTTTGGGCAGTTTTTAACCAAACTTGATAAAACAGTAGTTTTGGAGATGCTGAGTACCTATGGGCTTCATGAAAGCCAGTGAACAAGAAAAGAGACAGATTGGTCTGAATAGAAAGTCTACACAGTGAATCCAACCATGCTGTTGGAAAAACTACAGGAAAACAGTCAGCTATATAATTCTTTGACAGAGCCTTTCTTTTAGTTCATGGTTTGATAGTCTTTCTAGCTGGAAAGATTACAGTTGCTCAGTTATGGGAAGAACAGGTACCTTGACACAGTGCTTATCTGTTTTTAGTTTGAAAACAAGCTGTTTTTTCAAAAGGAATGCCAGGCTATGCAGAAGATAACATTTGTTTTTCTGTTCCACTTAGTACAACAGTATTAAATGTAGGCTTCCCAGTTTTGTTTTTCCACATCGTGAAGATTTCAGTCATAATAGCTGAATAACTTCTTTGGAAAACAGGTCGTTTGCTTAGAAACAATCGTTACATAAATGCGGTCATAAACTGTGTGATCCAAAATGACTTGAGAATTGGATGAGTCTGATTCTACGTTTTTATCCGTGATTTCAAGACACAAAATATGTGGAATGCTATAGATAAGAGAACTTACGAAGTTAATAATATTTGTAAACAAACTGTCTTGTTTTCTTTAAACTCGTACCAGGTTTATTGGGAAAATGGAGCACAGATCACGTCTCCTCATGATAAAGAAATTATAAAATGTATAGAAGAGTGCGTAGAACCATGGAATGGCTCTTGGAATGACAATCTAGTGGATACCAGTCCTCTTAGACAGGATCCTCTGAAGAAAATTTGCGACTGTTACATGGAAGATCTGAAAAAGATCTGTTATCATAGGTATTGTATAAGAATAAAATATACTTAAATTATGTTTTTAAGTAAGCTCTGGATTACCATGTGGAAAATTGAGCGCTGACAGGTACGACTCATACTTAATGATATAACATGGGCTGCTGCCATACATAAACATTTTTTAGTGGGGAGATGTGTAGGGCATGGACTGTCTTCCAAAATTTTAATGGTTTTGGACTTGGAAGTAGCAATTGTTATTGTTGTAGATCAGTAGCTTGATTTCTGCCTTTATGGTTCGCAGAAATTGGGTGTTCCACTCTGCCACAGACATCCCTGCCTGCTTGAGGCCACTGTCCCGTGCTTTTCATGGTGGAAAGAATTTTATCTCTGCATTTGTGTCTCATCCAGTCCCTTCTACAATATGTCACTAAATTAGGTGATCATGATTAGAACAGAATCATGTAAAGCAGCTAGCTTCAGACACGAGTCCGGTCACTGCCTTTGAACACTAGGCTACAATAATACACTCTCATGTGAGCCATTTTATTTCATGCTCAAAGAATGCTGAAGAAAACACAGTAATTCAGAGTAAAGAAGTGTACGTGTGTGAAATGGAATAAGGTGATTAAGTTTAAAGGTTAGGTGGGACAGAAGATGAGTAAAAGGAGGAGGATGAGTAACCTAGGTGAAGTAGAGCTGGAGTAAGATCTTCAGGATGGTGGAAGGGTTCGAGTTTGATGTAGAAACGAATGGTTCAGCCTTAGGAGATTTTCAGCCAACTCAGCAGTAGGTAAATATCTTAACTTTCCAGGAGGGGGGGAGCTTTAAACCAACAATTTTTAGAGAAAGTCCAAATGGGCACTTTTTACTCTCTTTAAAATTAATGCAGAAATCAGTGGAATAGGATAAAGCGTAATTGTATTTTCTTGTGTTCTTGCTTTGACATGAAAGTGGTCTTGTAAAATAACTGCAATCTTACTGAATTTCGTTTTTCCTTACTAGGGAACTAAACATGCAAACAAATTTGAAGTTTGTTCATACCTCGTTTCATGGAGTTGGACATGACTACGTGCAATTGGCTTTTAAGGCCTTTGGCTTTCAACCCCCCATTCCAGTACCTGAACAAAAAGATCCAGATCCAGACTTCTCTACTGTCAAATGCCCAAATCCTGAAGAAGGAGAATCTGTGCTGGTATTTCAGTTTCTACTTCATCAGATTGATGTATTTCTGGGGATTTTCCTTCATTTAGATGAAAAATGAATTGGGGAAGGAACAGGGAGTACCTGGCTTTCAACTGTGTTTACGGACTGGGTGATCTGTATGATTTTCTTTTTTATGTGTTATGTGTAAATTAACTAAGACTGCATTTATTTCATTTCCTGCCCCCCCCCCCCCACCTTTCTCCCACTAGGAGTTGTCACTGAGGCTTGCAGAGAAAGAAAGTGCTAAAGTAGTAGTGGCCACCGACCCAGATGCAGATAGACTAGCAGTGGCAGAACAGCAGGAGAAGTAAGTAATGGGACCTTTTATTTCTCTTAGTGAGGTACAGGTAGTGAATGTTGCAGAATGACCCAATGTGGTAGACACATACCTTAAACCCACCCTTTCCAGTTGTGCCTTAGCTATGTGGGTATTTTTCATGCTAGCTTCATGTTCTAGTATAACTCTACCTCCAATAATGTATTTTAAATAAAATCGGTTAATACAGGAAAAAAATTAGGTGAAATACTAGTGTTACAGCAAAAAGGCCAAGTAAAACTTAAGTGAAAAGTTGAGTGGTTGCTAAAGATAGAATCCGAACTGGAAAAAGTAGTTTCTGCTTTTTCATTTCTAGTAGGCGAATAAATGTTACCTTGGGACAGTTAGCTGTTTTTTTTTTTTTTTCCTGGCTTCTTTATATTGAATATAAATTATTTTTCTTCCACTAACAGGCCAAAATGCCAATAATTGTGTAAGTAGTAACTGTCTATAGTGCACAGCTGTGCAGGCATTGCCTGACTGCAGTGCGTAGACTGTATAGATTGCTATACTTCCGTCCAATAAATTATAAGGTGTTTGCAAGTTGATAGTAAGGAAACTTAATTGATATCTTTTGCTTGCAAAATAGAATGTACTGTGCTTGTAAATCATTGAGATGTGATAAATGTGGAGTCCTGTTTAGTACGGTGGCTTTGTGTAGAGCAGCTAGTCAGTAGTGTGCTCAGATTCTGGTTGATCCAGTGACTGCAGAAAACATCTTCCCCGGAGTGCGTGCTTCTAGGAAACTTGAAACAACACTTATTTTCTATTTTCTGTTCTGTTTGCAGTGGCTGCTGGAAGGTGTTCACTGGCAACGAGCTGGCAGCTTTGTTTGGGTGGTGGATGTTTTCATGCTGGAAGGAAAACTGCTCCAAAGATGCTGATGTGAAGAATGTTTACATGTTAGCGACCACAGTTTCCTCAAAAATTTTGAGGGCAATTGCACTTAAAGAAGGATTTCACTTTGAAGTACGTGTGGGTTTTACTGATGCCATTTTGCAGAGTAAAATCTGATTGCTGTACAACCTCTCTCTCTCTCTAGCCCTTCACTACGATTTTATGAAATGAAAAATAGAAAAATAACTTCCAGCCTCTTGGCTGGGAGTATTTATGCATCCCAATATGCAGAGAATAATGTCTTTACCTAGACAAGTCTGATTTCAGTATTAGGTACACTAGCACCTGCAGTTTGTTTCTCAATGCCCCTTACAGTGAACGCAGGCTATGGTATCAACTTCTGCTAATCTGCAAGTAGGCTGTAACAGGCAACGCAAAACTTTAATTACATATAATGAAATGGTTTTTCTCTTGGTTCTTGTCCTATATATCTGGACCTATCCAGACCTAATCACCTTGCACTGATTCATAGAATCTCAGAATCGTTAGGCCTGGAAAAGCCCTCCAAGATCACCTGGTCCAACCACCCCCCTACCACCACTGTCACCCACCAAACCATGTCCCCAAGCACCACATCCAACCTTGCCTTGAACACCCCCAGGGACGGGGACTCCACCACCTCCCTGGGCAACCCGTCCCAACGCCTGACCGCTCTTGCTGAGAAGAAATGTCTCCTCATTTCCAGCCTGAACCTCCCCTGGCACAACTTGAGGCCGTTCCCTCTGGTCCTATCAGTGGTTACCTGTGAGCAGAGGCCGACCCCCAGCTCCCCACCCCTTCCTTTCAGGCAGTTGCAGAGAGCCATAAGGTCTGCCCTGAGCCTCCTCTTCCCCAGCCCAAACCCCCCCAGGTCCCTCAGCCGCTCCTCACAGGACTTGTGTCCCAGGCCCTTCCCCAGCTTCGGGGCCCTTCTCTGGACACGCTCCAGGGCCTCGATGTCCTTCTGGTAGTGAGGGGCCCAAAGCTGAACCCAGCACTCGAGGTGCGGCCTCACCAGAGCAGAGCCCAGGGGGGATGATCACTCCTCTGGCCCTGCTGGCCGCACTACTCCTGACACAAGCTAAAAAAGAAAATGAGGGCTGCTCCTGCTGAATGACAGTTATTATTTTAGTTCCTGCATTCAAAGTAAGTACTTGTTTTGATTACTGAGGCTGTTGGATGTTAGCCACGAGATGCAAATACTCTAAAGTTTAGCACAAACATACTAAGATTCAGGTCTTATTTAATACACATGTTGAAATTAAACCTGTTAGGAAAAAATGTTTTGCCAAACAATGTGGAATTAAAAACTAAAACAATGCTGGAAGCTATTTTGTTTGACTTTCCAGATAAGATTAATCTGGATGAGTATCACTGCCTTGAAGAGGATCTCATTATCTCACTAAATACTGTTCATACTATTTTTCTAGCAAGGAACAGATTTGTCTGGAAAACAGCTGGGAATTTATAGAACCCCTTGATGTCCTCTGAGAGCTTCCTTTCTATGTACTTTCCTTTTCTTTGAGATCAGTTTCTAAAATTTTCACTGCTTTTGCTTGATTTGAGGAACATAAGTGCTTTTCCCTTCCACTACCCCCAGGCTGCTGTAAGTTTTCCTTTACGTGGTTGTCTCATATTATAAGATCTTCCTTCCTGTAGCACTTATCAGATCTCAGAGATAACAGCAGTCTCTTAAGCACGCTTATTCCTTGACTTAGTATTCAGATCCCAGTTGAGTATTTACTAGTGAAATAATGCTATCTGGTGTCACTTTGCCTTAGATTCGTAAGCTAAATGGAAGGTCTGACCTGTGTGCCGTCCCTATTCTGTTGATCAGTTAATGAGGTTTAAATTCAGGAAAACTATTCATTAAAGTAGGAAAAATGTCTTCTAGCTTTAGCATATTGACTCAGCAGACTTCCCCATTGACTCTAAAATCCTGAATGCATCCACTTTTTTTCTCCGCTTCTCTGAACTTCCAGGTCTGACACGCAGGATTGCAATTCAAGGAAGTATCTTGGAGGTGAAGGGACCAGTGGTTACACTTGCTTGTTTGACTTGAAACTAAGTAGAGAGTTTGTACACAGTGCAATCTTTTTTCCCCTCTGTTTCAGGAAACACTCCCTGGTTTTAAGTGGATTGGAAGTAGAGTAAAAGATCTCCTAGATAATGGAAAAGAAGTTCTCTTTGCCTTTGAAGAGTCTATCGGTATGTATATGACCATCACTCTAAAATGTCAAGGACTGTGCAGCAGAAATGTAACTAAAAAGGAGTGGTCTTAGTTGTGAAAACAAACACACGAGTACTGCTTGTTGTCTGTTCTTCTTGTTACTAGTATTGGTATTTTGCTCTCATCAAATCAACTTGACAACTATCATAGTAAATGCTGTTAAATACTTATGATCCCATCGGATCTCTGGTCCTGATTACTGTTCTTGTGCAGTTCCCTGACGCACACCTGTTCTAATAAAGGTCCCAAGAGCCAAACTACTGCTGCTTCATAGCATTTTAGCCAAAGTTAATTTATTTCCTACTTCAGAAACAGCCTGTAGGAAATCTAGCCATGGGCAGTAATGGCGTTAGCTGCCTTATGGAGCTGTGTGAATATTCCTGCTGACCTTGCCTTGCTCTATTTGCCTTGGTAAGCTTGCTGACACCACTCATCAGTACAGAACTGCACCGTGAACGTTTCAGCTGTAGGGATTCTCCACTTCTTAGGACGAATGGCAGCTTTTTAGGATAGCATATTCACATGCAGTAAGTCATTTGAAAAGGAAGCCTTTCCTGAAGGGAGTGTGTATTCCGTATCGGTTTCCTCCACTAGTCATAAAACTCCAGAAGCTTTTAACAATGAGGGGTTAAGATCTTGCTCATGAAGCCCTTCAGAAAGAAGACAGACTGGCAGTACTGTGGAGCACTGTTTTTTAGGTTACCAAATCTGTATCAATAGGGATTCCTTTGATTCACATTACTGGCGAGACTGTTTGCAATATTGCTGGGCTTGCACAGAACAAGGAAATTGATATGTTTAGCACTGTACTCTGAGAGATCCCCTCAGACAACAGATGTTATCAGTCCGGATTCAATTGATTATAGTACATATCTTTCTATCCCTTTAACCCTAAGTTAACTGGATTTCTTGGAGGAGGGCAACAATATGCAGTAATAAAAAGCTTACATATATTGGCCAATATTCATTTATGTGAAACAGGGTTAAAATTTCACTCGGTAAATCAGAATAATAGTATGTCAACTTAGTTTTCCACAATCAGGTTTTTATTTCTAGGCTTCATGTGTGGCACATCAGTGTTGGATAAAGACGGTGTAAGTGCAGCTGTGGTGATAGCTGAAATGGCAACCTACCTGGAAAGCAAGAACCTGTCACTGGCGCAGAAACTCATTGAGGTATATGAAACGTAAGTTGTGTTTTTCATTAATATGTTTTATCTAGCTATTCTGGACGTGGTGGCATGAGGGGAGGTTCAGATTGGACACTAGGAAAAAATTCTTTACTGTGGTGGCGCTCGAACAGCGGAATGGGCTTCCTGGTGAGGTGGTTCATGCCCCATGCTCGTCATTGTTCAAGAGGATGATTTGGATAATGCCCTTCGTAGTATGCTCTAACTTATGGTTAGCCCTGAAGTGGTCAGGCACTTGGACTTGATGTTTTTAGTTCAGTTGAAAGGGACCCACAGTTCTGTCTTAAACCGTTGGCTTTTACTTCTTTGTAACTGAAATCTGTACTGGAATTTAAAAATACCTTGAGATGTTCTGAGTAATGCAAAAAATCTGCTTCAGAGGCCAAATATTTCCCTATAAATATGTGTTCCCACAGCTGTGAGAGCTGAATTCTTTTTCTGTTGTTTTTCCACACAGGGACTGACTTTAGATACCAAACATGCAGGAAACTTCTGAGTCTTTTAACTGAAAAAAATCATTTTCTTGTAGGTATGGCTATCACATATCAAAGACTTCCTATTTCTTGTGCTATGATCCTCCTACTATCAAAAGGATATTTGAGAAGCTTCGGAACTTTGATGCCCCTCAGTCTTACCCAAAGTTTTGTGGTATTTACAATATATTACACGTACGAGATATTACCACTGGCTATGATAGCAGCCAGCCGAATAAGAAATCGGTGAGTTACAAAGTATTTTTGCAGGAGAGGTTCTGTTTTTGAAGGGATTGGAAGTTAAATACACCCAAAGTAATACAGTTTTGTTGTTCGTGTAGGTGCTGCCGGTGAGTAAAAGCAGTCAGATGATCACTTTTACATTTCAAAATGGTTGTGTTGCCACCCTTCGGACAAGTGGAACAGAACCAAAGATCAAGTACTACGCAGAGATGTGTGCGCTGCCTGAGCAGAGGTCAGTAGCAGGACTGTGTGCGTGTGTTTCAAGGTGCCTTCGGGCTGAAAGGACAGCACTGAGGTATCAATTCCTCTGTGGAGAGGGATTCTTCTGCTGCTGCTGCTTCCTTAGAGGCCTTAGCTGGCTGTTCCAGCCTCTTAACTGGCCAGTGATGCACGTTCCTGCTCATAAGAGATCCCCTCCATCTATAGTGGATAAGCCAAAAATTGAATTTTAAGCATCTGCTACTGTAGGAGACTTCTTTTATTAAGCCAGTTGCTCATTCTCTTGGAATTAAAATGTAAGGAAGTTGTGCTGCTGCTGACAAGTATACTTAAACCCAGGTGGATTCCTGTTGCATTTGGGAATCTGCTGTGTTGCTTCAAGGTACTGGATAGTAATTAGAGGTCTGTCCCCTTTTGATAACCACATGGCTTTAGCTTCTTCGGTTAAAAAAATGTTTTTGAAATCATACTTTTTTTGAAATGCTGTGAACAGAGGTGCAGATAAGTATCCTAGGTTCTCAGTCTAGCTGAGATGGAGCAGAGAACTTGAAAATAGCACAAAGGAGCCTCTAATTCAGTATTTGTTTCTACTTATGGGCAGGAATTCAGGATGAACGTATTTTTATCACTGCGTGTTTTGGTCAGATAGAGGCAGGCAGTGGATAATGGAAGTTTGGCTTTGCTTGTAAAAATATGGATGTGAGTGGATGCACAGGTCCATGCCTAGACAGGTTTCCAGAGGATGCTGAATTATCCTGTAAAAAAAAAAAAAAAAAACCTGTTGATTGCTACATGAAGTGTCTAACACAGCTAGAGCCCATCTTCTGAATCATCTTTTTGAACTGAGTATGGAATAACAGCAGAAGTGGTAGTTCTACACCCCAGTTTTCTGAATGGCAGCTCTTACCCAATAAACACAAGCTTCTGGTAAGAGCTTGCTGATCGTCTGCTCTAGGAATGCGCTTTGTTTGTGTGAGCAGGGAGACTCTCAATGCAGTTGGAACATGCTTCCATAAACCTGGAAGCAGGCAAGGTACTATCTGATGTCAGTTGCTGAAGAAAAGGTAAGATATGGTTGAGGCAAACAGCTGCACCAACAAGGAAGAAATGAAGGCTGGAAATACTGCCCCTAACCTAACAGAGGGCCAGGTAAGTAGGAGTAGTGGATAGAGAACCAAAGTGTTCGTGGTGCTTTGATGCATCTATTGGGCTTTTGCTGTTAGTTCTGGTAAGTCAGCAAAATACAACGACCTCTAATTTCAGTAGTGCTGCTGGTTAATGGCAATCGTGACCTGGAATGTGGAATTGAAAAGCTTTCAAGCTTCCCCGGTTCAAGGCATAAAATGTTCTTTAGGTGCTTCAAAACGTACTTCTCTCCGTAATTGCTTTGCAAGTGTTTCTGAGTTTCTGTTTATCGATTATTCCTAAAAGCTGAGCATCAGGAAAGTCAGTTTTGTTGCAGCATTTGGGGTGTATTTTTAAAAGGAGGTGGTGACCCGAAGGGCATTGATATATTGCAAGTTCTGTATGTGAGCAAAGCCCATGTAAATAAAAAGCCTGTTTTGCCTCTTTAAAAACAGGCTGAGTTCCCCTTCTTCCTGTGAGACTTCCAGGGTAGGAAAGGGAGTATACAGCTTTAAATTGGGAAAGTATCAGTGTGGTAGGGTGTTGTATTGTGAGCAGTGACACTTCACCTGAGTACTCTATCCCCTTAATTTGAATTTCAGTCAAAATACAACCACATATCCGTGAAGGGTAGCTGAACTCTGTAGAGAAGAATATAGGGCACCTACCTCTTCTATTAGTAGCTCGTTCTGACTTTTTAATCAGTGGATAATCAGTGTCTTAGCAGTTTTGCATGGGCTTTGCAGCAGTTAGTTCCTGTGCTCTCTTGGCTGGGAAAATTATCACCCTCTAGTGGCGATTGTCAGAAATCCACCAGATTTACCAAGCTACCGGAAAGTAGCTTGTTAAAGCAAGCAGGTTGGAGTCTTTCCGTGTAGGAAACATAAGAAAACTACTCCATCACCGTCAGATCTTGCTATTTTTTAATTTATATTTTAAATAGATGCTTGATGTTAACCTTTGACGTCTTATTCCCTTTCTAGTGACAGAACCGTGCTGGAAGAAGAACTTCAGAAGCTTATTGGGGCTTTGATTGAGCATTTTCTTGAGCCTGATAAGAACGGACTGATCTGGCGCTCCGCTTAGGTCTCCTGGTTAAAGACGTGACTGCTTGCACTGCGTTATGTCAAACAAAGGAACCAAGAACAGGACTTGATTGAATACGTGTGCGTGTGTGTGTGTGTGTTTAAACAAGCAGCTACACTTTTATTCTATAACGAAGAAGCATCCTTTTGTCAGAACTCTGGGCTAGCAAACTAGGATAAACAGAGAAAGTGAAAGAGAGGGATGGAATTTATTACCTAGACTTTCCTCTTCTTTTGACCAAAAGACTAATTGACCTGCACCAATGCAAATGAACTGCTGCAGCAGCTTTAAAACAGTTGTCTGTAGTTGTCGGGGTCTTGTCTTAAACTAATTTCAGGTATCCAGTACCTCTTGCGTGAAAAGGCTTTAAAATGGAATAGTTGTAGTGTTTGAAGGAAGCGATCACCCCAAGCTGACAAAAAAAAAAAAAAAGCCTGCTTCTTCCTAGCTGTTCTGCGTGGATGTTGGTGGCGTTTTTATAGGTCTTAATTTCCAAATCTGTTGAAGTAGAATTCAGTGCTTAGCATATCTTGTTTAGACAAGTTGTTCCGATACAACATTTTTCAACAACATTTTTCAGCTACTTAAGTATCCTTCTGTTGTTAAAGGTGCTCTTGGTGTGGTGTTTCTTTCCTGTGTGCATCTTAAAATATTTACCAGAGAGTGAAACAATAGTGGCAACACATGCAGTTCCACTTGCAGTCTGTTTTTTGAGTTCCGTGGTGCCTTTCCAAGGCTTCTAAAGGAGTAGAAACTTGTTCGTTTCTTGGTTAAATTGCCTGTTCTAACTACTACAGGCTTTATAGCTGTTTTTGTTTTTTTTTGTCCCATATCTTTGAAGGGATTTAACTTTTTTTTTAATAAAGGTTTCAGAAATTCAGTAACTTTGTATGAAAATTCCGGTTAGTGACTTTTTTGGGACTTTTTTGGTTTTGACGGCTTGAAGTCATAATGTCTATGTATTTAAAGAAATAAAAGAGGGGGGAGAATGGAGGTGAGACTTTTTTTTTTTGCTAAATCTTGTTTTTTAAATCTTATTTTTTGCCACATCTTATAAACTACCTTCTGTATTCTTTTAAGGCACAATTTTTACTTCTCACTATTTTCTATCTTTGAGCAGAAAGTGATCCTCTTAATCACTTTTTTCTAAAAAAAAAAAAAAAAGATAAAACAGTAATACTGATACAGAAGCACGTAGATGTCTACCAATTCAAAATACAAAAGCCATCTTTTGGCATAGGAAAGTTCTTGAAGATGCTTCAACTGAAACAACACTGAGGAAAAACTGGATATTGATTAACTGAGAATAATACTCATTGACATTTGCTACCAAGTTGCTAACAGCCTTCAGAATAAAGTCAGTGATCTTGTGGGCATCTGTCCACTCTCTTTACGGTAATTAAAGAAAAGAAATAGATTAAAAACTGAACACTTGAGCTCTGTATTGAAGGTTACGTGAGAAGAACCTAAGATGCACTTAAGGTAAAGCCATCGCTTTGCCCCTGTTAAATATCTAAACTTGTCCTCCATCTTCTTGTCCCTTGCAGCTTGATGCCGTAGGACCGTGCAGAGTGGTTTTGTATGTGTTGCACCTAGATGGCTTTAAAAGAGCACCAAGGTTTCTCTGTCTGTGCGGGTATTGGGTATTTCATGCTGATAGAAGCTTTGCACTATAACCGTGGATAAGTATTTTTGCTGTATGTGAATGTACATGTACCGCAGAAAGTCTGTGTTGCACAAATTCTTATTTACCACCCATATTTATTTATTTTTTATTTTAAGAGAAAACGTTTCCAAAATGTTCTGCAATTGAGTGAAATGTATCTAATGCCAAAAACCTCTTTTTTTTTTTCCTGATTGTACGTGTGACTGATGTGGTGAGGAAAATGGGTGAAAGCATTTACACTTGGAGTATACTTATTGTATTGTACAGCTCTGGGTAGGTATCAGAAGGAGTGAAGGCATAACTTTGATGCTTTGCCTTCAGTTTTCACAAAAAGGTTCGAACCTGGCTCCTGCTCTGACTGCACTGAATTCGAAGGAGGTCTTGCCATTTCTTCGCCCGGCAGCAGAATCAAAACCTTGGATGGTTTGGATTTTGCTGTTAAATACCCTACTAGTAGCTCAAAGAGAACAAGTCACTTGGAATACGAGTAAAGGTTAAAGCTGTAAAAAAGCATAACGTGTGAGATGAGGCCAGCCGTGTGTGTATTGTAGCAGTTAGCGATAGGAGTTGTCTTGTGAGTTAACAATTGTGTTCCTACAAAGCGCAGGAATCTGCAGTTTCCCAGAGGTCTGCTTTATCAGTAGGCAAGAGTTATAAATGCAGTATGGAAGAGGATTGTGAGTATATTTTCAAATCGTCGCTCTTAGAAGTTGGCTACTGTTCATGATCTAAATATCTTTAGTAAAAAGACGAACACAGGGAGTTAAGGATCTAGGTTTCTCCTCATCGATAGATTTGAGCAGTAAGTTATAGATGTAATAGTGCTCTTGGAATGACAGCAACAGGCACAACATATTGAATGTATTTTAAGGATATAGTAACTTGCTGTTCTTAAACTGCTGCTACCCTTGTTTTCCTACCATATTTGAACCGTTTGATATATTTATACTGTTCCATTTGAGGAACTATTTTCCCTTATCTCCTCCCATTTGCCTTGTCTCCCTTACTTTTACTGTGAAGGACTGTAATTCTCTTATTTCAGTGTCCTGTAACTTTCTTGTACAGCGTGTCAGTTTGTTGGGCTTGTGCACAATCTTCTTCAGTTCCTGGCTGTCCTTTCTTACTTTTCAGGCAAGAACAAAAGCTTTTCAAACTTGAGTAGGAAGCAGGTGATGGATCAAATACATTCTGGATGTTGTTTACTAGGTGCTTCCAGTTTAAATGCAGCTCTTTAAAAGTTTGTCTACAGCAAGTCATCAGCCTAAACTGCAATCATACTGCTGATTGTTTTTTAGCGTTTAGGGGGGATTGTTTCTGTGTTTTCTCTTTTTGATGTGACAGGCTTAATCCCTGTCTCACTCAGATGTGTGGTAAAATTGTATTTCCAAGGGCCTAGGAGAGGAACTTTATAAGTACAGGGAACTTGCCAGGCAAAGTTGGATGTCCGTGAGCTTCTAGCCAGCTTTTTTATTCTAGTTGTGATAGTGTGCAGTCTGACTTGAATAGCTTCACGTGGTACTCATGTCTTTCCTTCTGCAACTCTAAAGGATGCTTCCATGGCATGAGTCAAACAGGCTTGTGTAGAAGAGAAGGAAGGAACGTGTTTAACACTGGAGAGTTCAACTGGAAGGTCCACATAAAGCTTGAGGTGGTGTAGCCCCCATTTTGCATTTGCGGTTGATGCAGAGCCCTGTTTAAATGGGGGGCCAGCCTGCTTCGCTTGCCCTCTCCACAGCCTGGACCCCAGCAGCACGCAACTCGAAGGGAGCCTTGGCTTTCCTTAGGCTGAATGGGAACTGGCATCTTGCTTGAGGAGGTCCCCTAATGTCCTACATTTTAAATGCCTAACTTTTTTTCTAAAGAGGGGAAGTACTTAATTTACACCGCAAATGATGCAAATAAGAATTAAAATTCGGTGGTTTTCTGTTTCAGACCTAGAGGTGACTTACAACATGCAGTGCCCGCTGCCTGGAGGCCTTTTACCCACCTTGGGCAGTTGTTGACCGACCTCAAGCAGTTGCGGGGATCCTCCAACTAAAGATAAGCAAGTTGAAATCTATGGCCTTGCTCCCCGGTGTAGCAGTACTCAGGTAGCACTTGGTGTCTCCTCTTTGGCTCCTGAGGCATTAGGGAGTTTGGTTTCTGTTTTTAAATACCGTGGTGATGCTGAGCTCTGCACTGAGGCTTTAAATGTGGGCTCCTGTATCTGAGAAACAGATGAAGCCCTTTGCAAATAACCTGGCGTGGTCACGCCTGGCTTCAGGACACCTCAGAACCAGGCTTCGCTGGGCTGTGAAGGGCTGGGCCCAGTGCCTGCAGAGATGAGATGTTTCCTGCGACCGGTGAGCCCTGGTGAATAAAGTTGAAGACTGAAGTGGATGTTCTCTTTAATCTTAAAATCTTTGTCATTATTTCATCTTTCCCCTCTTTTTTCCCATCTGTTCTTCCCCACCTAAGCAAGGGGCGCTGTTTGCATGGTGACACTTGGATGACTGAAGTCCGTCTTGCCACCAGCTTCCTGGTGCACAGGACGCTTGCTCTCCTTCCCCACCCTCTGCGTGCTCAGTAGTAGCTTTGTACGAGGTGGTTGAAGTATCCAAAGTCGCATTGTTCCCTTGCCTAGAGTCCTGGGGAGTTCTGGATCTGTGCTCTTGTTTACCCAGTGTCTGTTCTTCTGTAAAACTAGGGCATATTACAAATAGAGTGAGAATTTGCACTTTTCTGAAGTATTTCTGTGTGTATTGCTATGTGGACTTAGCTGAATGAAGTGTTATAAGTAATAAAAAATATTCTCTTCGTAGTAGCAATCCTTCCTGTTTCCTCTGTGTTTTTTAGTCAAACGCTGTTGCCCCCAAAACAGCTAACAGGTAACTGTTCCCACCTTGGAATAGGAACACGGACCGTGTGCCACCTGGAGGACTTTATTTGTGCAATATGTTGGTGGGAAATCCTCGCACCCAGCTGCAGGTGGGTCCCTGCCACCCGAAGCCCCGCGGACGCCAGCGTTTCCTAAAGCTGTTGGGAGATTTCCCCCTCCTGACGATGTAGGATCTGTAAACCGCGACGCCATTCCCCAGGGGCTCAGCACTGCCCCAGGCAGAGCACCGGGGACTGATGCTGCCCCTTACCCCTGACGCCACCCACAGCAGGCAGGAGGAGAACCGAGCTCAGGACCAAGCTGTGGGTGGCTTCGGGGCAGCCCAAGGATGGGGGAGAGGCTCTGGTGGGTGCCGTGTATATAAACGTGAGGGTTTGGGTTTTTTTTTTTTTTCCCCTCCTTTTTTAGGCAGGAATCAAGAGGAAGAAACAGTGCCCCGTGTCTGCAGCTCCTGATTACTCAGGATAATTTAAGGCACTGTCTTCATAAATGTGGGAGAGAAAAAGGCTGGGATATATGACACAAAGAGGAGACCAAGGGGACCATGATTCAGGAAAGATGCAAATTGATCGCGTGCGGGCTTAGGAGAACATTTGGGGCCACAGCAGTTGGAGAAGCTGATGTTTTGGGGCGAGTTTGTTCTAGGAACCTTAACAGCCCAGCAGGGAGCTGGTGAGGGGAGGGAGAGGCTGTTTGTGAGCCTGCAGGCTACAGGTACGTATTGTACAAATACAAATCCTGTATTTTTAAAAAACGAAGGTTGGTATGAAATAGGGGCACAGCATCACACCCAGGAGCGTTCCTGCATCCCTTCAGGGATGGCTGCAGACCTCATCCCCGAGACGTCTGCTCAGAATCGTTCCTTTTCCCCGCTTCCCAAGGCTTGAACCCCCTCTGCTCCCTGCTCTGGCCCCCCGTCCTCCCCCCAGCTCACCAAAATTAGCCCCGAATTATCCGCCGTGCTGACAGTGCAGCCTTCTAGGGAGAGACTTCAGGACCCCTCCGAGAGCTTCGGGGCTATAAAAAAAAAAAAAAGTGTTTATGGGGTGCGCAGACAGAGGGGTCAGATGGGTGGGGGGGAAAGGGGAGCCCCCCTGGCTGCGGGTTGCAGGGCAGGGACCAGGACAGGAGCTGGCAGGATGGGGCTGAGCCTCTGCGGGTTTCCTTCCCTCTTCCCTCCCTCCACCCCTCTGTAGCTGCGGGAGCAGGCGCTGGATGTCCCCAGCAGCCTGTGCCGAGGGACTGGGGCCCCGCTGGGTGCTGCAGCCGGGTGCTGAACCCTCCTTGGGGTGCGGGGACAGCTGGGGCCTGGCCGGGGTTTTGGGGTACGGAGAGGCCAGGCACGGTTCAGCAGGGAGGGGAGGACCCCGGGCTCTTCTGTCCTAATTCCTGCTGAATAAGTCTGTCCTTTTCCAGGAACAGCACCAGCCCCGTGCCCCAGCCCTCACCGCAACGCTTTGCTGGGCGAGGAGATGGAGAGCCTGGAAATTTTGGCACCAGCACAGCCCCGAGAGGTAAATGCTCCGTGTCCTGCTGCCAGCTCCTGCCTCCTCCTCCAGGTCCGGCTGATGGGGGCCCAAACTCCTCCTGGTGTCCTCCTACCCAGGCACAAGGCGCTGCTGAAGCAACCTGCCTGCTAGGGCTCCGCACCACTCAGGATGTGCTCCCTGGAGAGCCCCAGGGTCCCGGGTCAAATCCTGAGCTGGGCCGGGGCAGTGCCTGGCGGGGTGCTGAGCCCCCACCGCTGCCTCCCCCAGCACCTGTCCGCTTTGGGTGGCCAAAAGCTTGGTTTAGCTGATGAAATAATCCTCTTCCTGCGCCAGCTCCCTTCAAACAGCGGAGGGAAATCTGCTTTGGTGCTGGACGGGTCTGTTCACAACGGGGTCGGGGTCAGAGCGGGGCTCATCCTGCCCGTGCCCAGCAGCATCTCCAGGGCTTTGGGACACAGGGGCTGATCCTGAGAACCTCCCCTGCCTGCAGCGTGCCCGTGGCCCTGTCCCAACCCCATGAGCAGGGCCCCGTGCTGCCCAAACCCCCTTGAAGCTGCTCTTCCCTGCTCTGCAAGCGACCGGGGGGAGCCTGGTGGCACGGGGACACCCGGCAGCCAGGTTATAGCCCCTGCATCGCCTCCATCCCATCAGCTTCTCCCCATCCCCAGCATCCCACCTGTCCCCCGTGTGCCAAGAACAAGCTCGAGACAACCTGAAACTCAGGTGATTTTTTGGAAGGTGAGCCAGACTGGGGGAGGTTACTGGAAACCCGTCCTTGTACTCAGCCAGGATTAGGTGAAAGCCCCTGGGGTGCACGAGCACCCCCGAGGAGCCGATCTCCAGCTGCAGGAGGGACCTGGCTGCACTGAAAGCAGTGGGGTAGGGCAGCCCACCTATTTTTAGGGTTTTAGGGCTTTTTATGGGTGAAATGTAGGAAATTTCCGTCCTTGGCACTGGTTCGTGTTGGGCATGCAGGGGATGAAGTGGCCCCGCGCTGGGGACCCTTGGGCCAGGGGGAGCCACGAGGCCGTGGGGCTGGGGGCACCCTAGGGTGCAGAGGGAGTCCCCAGGGTTCAGGCTCCTGGGGGGGGGGGTGGGAGCTGCCCCCTCAACCCAGCTCCCGCTGCTCCTGGGTGCCCAAGGGACAAATCCTGCCTGTCCCCACCACCCCGTGGTGCCTACTAACAGGGTCTATCGCTGTGCTGAGCGTGTCGGTGCTCGGCAGGAGCCTCCATCCCCAGCTGTACCCAGTCCTACTAATTAAAAGTGCCAGGTCCCGGGAATGCGGCTACGAACGACCCTCTGGAGCAAGCTCAGCAGCACCAGTCAGTGCAGTTTTCATCCAGTTTGCCACCATTCCTCTTCTCCCTTCCCCAGGGTGATTTTCCTCACTGCCCTGGACCCTGAGAGCAGCATCAGGGCTGCGCCGACCTTGGACACACGGTAACAGCCCTGATCTATCCTGTCCTGCACAGCCCCTTGGGTCCCATCCTGGATTCATTCAGGCAGCTCCGAAAACACTGTTTTTGCCCCATTTCAGGGCCCTGCCTTGCAGCCAGCCAGCAAGGGAAAACTGACGGTACTGTGTACAAACCAGATGGATCTCGGGGCAGGGATTCTGCCAAACCACGCAGCCCCGAGCACCGACAACACACCAGGATGTGTGGGGAGGGAAAAAAGGGAGGAAAACCAAATCTGGGAGCCCGTGCTGGGTCTTGGAGCACTGCTGGCTTATAAACAGCTGGGGCTGGAGCCTCGGGGTGCTGAGAGCCACGGGGAGGTTTCATCAGCCTCGCAGAGCCCTCGGCAGAAAGGCCCCGTGCAGAAACGTCGCGGCAATCCCAGCCCCCTCAGCGCACCTCTGGGTTTATGCAACCAAAAAGCACGTTTTGAGCCTCGCTTGGCCGACAAGTCTTCATCTCCCTAATCCAGAGATCTGCCAGCAGGCCCCGGCCATGGGTTAATCCTCCTGGATTGTCACCCGCGGGCTATGAGCTGTGCAGAACAACGTTTATGTTAACAAGCCATGAGAATTACGCTCCTCCAGCTGGTTAATTACCCAACCGCTTGCACCCCGTGTTCGCCCACTTGCCTCCCTGGGCTTAAGGGGCTCTGCCTCTCTGGGGGGCATTGCACGCACCCCAAGGGCTCTGCACGCTCAGGGATGGGGGGGCACAGTGCTCCGGACAGCCTTTGCCAACGGGTTTTGGGGCCAGGAGTCACCCCCCTCGTGAGACATCCCCGTGCCCTCTCCACGAAGCCAACCGGGGACATTGGCACCGCGCGCACGGTCCGAGGGTTGTTCGGCCGCCTGCATCGCCTCCCCCGTGTCCCCAGCAGTAAAAACAGTCGAAGTTCCCCCCCCCCCCCGTGCCCTGCTGTGCAAAAGCAGGGGGGGGACCAGGTCATTGCTGCCCTGGAGGGTTTGCGGCCAGGTGTGCAAATCCACCCGCTCGCCCCTTTTATTGCTCGGGCACTGTGTTTTGGCTGCACGGGGGATTTGCAGGGGTGGGAAAACAGGGGATGAGGTGGGAAAGAGGACAAGGAACGGGGAGGGGGCTGGGATTTCTCCTCTCCAAATATCCCCGGTAATTCATCGCATGGGGTGGTGGGACGGGGCCAGAGCCCGCAGGGTCCTGGGATAGAAAGAAATCTCCTCTGGAAAGATCCCTGAAAAGTGACAGGTTTCTGCAGGAGCAACTCATCCCAGATGGGCTGAGCTGCGCAGGCACCAAACTGGGGTTTTCCTCGGGATCAGCGCAGAGCCAGGACCCTCTGCAGAGCCCCGGCTCTAGTGTGGGACCAGCTCCTGCTCTGCAGGACCAGCCCAAAGCCCCCAGTAAGCTCGGTTTGACCCGCAGCGCCTTTTCCCTGCATGAACGCAGCCAGGACACCCGGCTCAGCACTCATCCGCCTCTCTGCACCAGCTCTCCTGTCCCTACCGGCTCACCTGCCTCAGCACCGGGCTTACAAAAGGGGAAAATACAAGGGGAGAAAATGCAAAGGGAGGAAATGCAAAGCACCGTGCACCAGATCCTGTCCTTCCCGGGGCTCTGGGCACAGAGAGGTTGTGCTGCCCCTTGGCAGAGTTCCGCTGGATGAACCGCCCGGCGCAGGAGCCAAGTACACACACACACACACACACACACACACATGCACGCTCAGGGGACCAGAAAGCCCCCAGAACACCCCAGCAGCTTCCTTTTCTTATTTACAAGCCCGACACACTGCGTACCTGCTGCTCCCTGCAAAACCAGCAGTGGTGCCCAGCACCCCGAAGCAGCCGGCAGTACGGGCACTGCTCCCGGCGCGGCACCGAGGACGCGCCGAGGATGTCCCCAGCCCTCCGAGGATGCTGAGCCTCCGGGCACAGCATTTTAAGGAGCCACTTTGCACGAGCTACACCTTCATTTGGAAACCCTGCGAGCCGCAGCCCCGTGCTGGTTCTCCCTGCAGCAGACCCGGGTGGCTCATGAATTATGGAACAAATACTCGAGCGCAAAATTGCTTTGGAAAGCTGCTATCTGGGTGATTTAGCAAGCCCCTGCCTCCCTAACCAGGAAGGGCAGAGACTGAGCTCCGTGCACAAACCCCACAAAAGCACTCTGCCTCCCCGAAGCAGCCCAGGAAAAGAAGTAAGTTTGTGAGCACCAGCAAAACTCTGTGCTTCCAGGGAGCCCGCAGCTGCCTGCCTGCCTCTGGAGAACCAACTGCAATAACCAGCGGATATCCGGAACCCCCTGCAAGAAGCTTTAGACGATAGATAGACGATACAAGGGATGCAGCTTTCAATATATTTGCTGTAGGATATAGTAACAGGCACGGTTCTAAAGCAAACACGGGCAGGTGCACTAGAGCTGGAGCTTTTGCTTCATTCATTTTAAATTACGAAGTGCTGAGACAGCCTAGTCTAGGAGATGGGTTAGAGTCCAAAAAGAGCTGCCCCCGCGTGCCCCGGGGAACATGCACGCAGCCCGCAGAGGCGATTCCCACACGGCTGCATTGTTTTGTGCCTGGAAAGAAATGGAAGTGGTGTCAAACAAAGGAAAATCGGTCAATGGGCTCGGAAAAGCACGTTGTTACTCGGGGAGAGCAGCTGGCCCGTGCTTTTTCCTCCAGGTGTGGAGCAAGAAACAAAAAGGGGGGAAAAAAAAAAAAAGGAGCAATCAAGCCAAGTTTCGCCTTAGTCAAATACAAATCTAATAGGAAAGAGCTGTACATGGTCAAAGTTGAGTCCGGGCTCCAGGAACGTCCAGGACAGTTTCAGGTATGGCCCGCAGCTCCCCGGGACGTGCCCAACACTCACGTGTGCGCTGCGAGTCCGACACGGGGACCGGCGTGGGGAAGACGTGCGGGGAGCGGCTCCTAATCCACGGTGCCACCGGGGCTCTGTCCCAGCCCTCACTTTGCCCGCACGTGCATGGGGACAGGGGAGAGGATCTGTCCCATTGGGATGGGATGGAGCAGGGTGTGGGGGCGAGCCAGTCCGGAGCCCTCCGAGGGGCGATGCTGCCCGCTTGGACGCATCCCAACATGGGCACGCGCAGCATCCCCAGGGGTGGCTCTGCCTCCGGAGCGGTGCCGTGGCACCAGGATGGGGTCGGGGAGGATGCCGGGGATGGAGGCGTCGAGGGGCAGCGTGATGGGTGGATTTTGGGGTGCTGTCAGAGGCCGGGGGTGCCGTCAGAGGCCGGGGGTGCCGGCGGCGCTGGCGCAGCGTGGATCGGCGTCCTGCTCGTAGCGGTAGTGGTAGCCCTCCATCTGGTCGCGGCAGGCTTCCCGCAGGTTGTGCAGCCAGCGCTTGATGCCGCGGCGGTTCAGGTAGAGCACCATGAGGAAGACGATGCCGATGAGGGCCAGCACGATGCCGAAGAAGACGTAGGAGGCCGTCTCCAGCCTCCCGGCCTCGCCGCCCTCGGAGGCCGCGCAGCCCAACCCTTCGGGCCGCAGGCGCAGCAGCGAGGCCCCGCGCAGCGCAGGAGGCCCGGCGCAGCGCAGGCTTCGAGCGTCGGGCACGCGGGCGGCGGCGGAGCGCAGCCAAGCCAGCAGCGGGCGCAGGGCGCAGTCGCAGCGCAGCGGGTTGGCTCCCAGGGACACCCGCAGCCCCCGCAGCCCCGGCGCCTCCAAGCTACGCAGCTCGGCGGCCGCCAGCCGCTGCAGCGAGTTGTTGCGGAGGTCCAGCTCCTCCAGGCCGGCGGGCAGCAGGGTGGTCGGCAGCGCCCGCAGCTCGTTGCCCGCCAGCTCCAGGCGCCGCAGGCTGAGGTTGCGCAGCGCCGAGGCGAGCTGCTCCTCCAGCGGGGCGGCCAGCAGCGCCTGGTTGAGCTGCAGCGTGCGCAGCAGCGGGGCGCCCGCGAAGGCGCCCGAAGCCACCGAGAGCAAAGGGTTGTGGCTCAGGTCGAGGGTCCGCAAGGCCGGCAGCCCCTGCAGGGCCATGTCCTCGATGGCCTGGATGTTGTCGTGGTGCAGGCGGAGCAGGCGGAGGTCGGGCAGCGGGCGGGCGGCGAAGGCGGCTCTGCGCAGCACGCTCAGGTTGCTGCCGGCGATGCTCAGGTTGTGCACGGAGGCCGGCAGCTCCCTCGGCGGCTCGTCCAGCCGCTCGTAGCGGCACTGCACCAGCTCGGGGGTGGCCACGCAGTAGCAGGGGGACGGGCAGCCCCCGGGGGCGGCGGCGGGGGGCACGGCCAGGGGCAGCAGGGCGAGCCCCAGCCAGGGCAGCCAGCGCCCGCCCGCCGCCCGCGCCTGCCTGCGGGCCATGCTCGGCACCCGGGCATGCAGGGGTGGTGGGGGGGGTCCGGGCCGGGCCGGGCCGGGGGGGCCGCCGAGCTGCCTCCCTTCCTGCCCCCCCCGGGGCCGAGCAGGCTCCGCAGCTCTCTGCCCGCAGCCGGCGGCTCTGCTGGAAGCGCCGGGCGCGCCGCTGCCCAAAACGGGCTGGGGGCGGGAGGAGGAGGAGGAGGAGGAGGGGAGGAAGGAGAGGGGGAGGAGGAGGAGGGGAGGAGGGGGAGGAGAAGAGGAGGAGGAGGAGGGGGAGGACGGGGGGGCTGCCGGAGCGCTGCGGGCTGGGCGGAGGAGAGCGGCGGGCAGCTGCCGTCGGGGGTGCGGTGCCGCTGCTGCCCGGCTCGGCTCAGCCCGGTTCCGTTCAGCCCGACTCAGTTCAACGTGGCTTGGTTCAGCTCGGCTCGGCTCAGCTCGGCTTGGTTCAGCCTGGTTCGGTTCAGCCCGGCTCGGTTCGACATGTCTCGGCTCAGCCGATTCGGCTCAGCCCGGCTCGGTTCAACATATCTCGGATCAGCCTGGCTCGACTCAGCCCGGCTCGGTTCAGCCCGGCTCGTTTCAACGTGTCTCGGCTCAGCCCGGCTCGGCTCGGTAAAGGGGCTGCTCGCAGATCCCTCCCAGCTCGGGGAGCGTCCCGGGGCTGTCCCGGTCCCCTTCCACCGCGGGCAGGGTTGGGGCTGTCCCGGCTTTTCGCAGCCCAGGGAATTGCCGGGGGCTGTCCCGGCCCCCTTCAAGCCGGGGGGGGGCGGTTCGGGGCCATCCCGGTCCCTCCGTCCCGGGGGTGTCCCCAGCTCCCCGCAGCATCCCCGAGCCCCGCAGCCCGGAGAGCGGCGGCTGCTACCGGGCACTCAAAATAAAACAGCTGGCATTGGGCTCCGTTATCTCCTCCCGGCTTTTTATTTTTTTATTTTATTTATTTTATTTTATTTTCCCCTTCCTTATTGTACCAGCTGGTCTAATAAGAGCTCCTACCTGCAAAGCCTGCCTCAGTCTTGCCAGGGCTGGGGGCTGCTGAGGCTGGGGAAGGGGGACACAAGCCACTGGCCATGGGGCACGGCTCTGGGATCGACACTGGGTATTTCGGGTGCAGAGCCAGGAGCTGGCTGCTCACCGAGCATCCCAGGGAGCAGGGGGTGGGTGCTGGACCCCTTTAGGTGCCTACAAACCTCCAGGGACCTGAGTTGGGGTCGCAGTAATAACCCCCAGTTTGGGCAGATTTGGATTTTTCTCTCGCATCTTGGCTTTTCTGCTCTTCCCTGCCCTGATCTCACACCCTGTGCTTTTCAATTCTTTTTCCCCATAGGACTTTTCCCCATAGGGATTCCCTCTCCCTGAATGTCCCCTGGATTCTGCAGGGACCGGGTGCATTTTGGATGCTGGTGTGAGCGGGTGGCTTGCGCCTGCTCCAGCTGCTCCCGGCCACCTATATCGGGCTGTCAGGAAGGACAAATCCTATATTTAAAGTGACAGCAAACAACGGCAGCCAGACAAAGCCAGTGAGCTCGCGGGAGGGGTAGCAGGGGAGGAATAGGTTCAGGAATACATCAAATAATTTTATGCTGTGAATTATTTAAGCACAAGAAAGTCTGCTCTCGCACTGAAGGACGGGGAGCCCGACGTGTGCAGCCAGCGTGCTCTGCTCCGTGCTCCCACCTGGTCCAGCCCCAAACCATCTCAGGACCCAGCTGCGGGTGTGGAATTCACCCTTTCCCCTTTCCTTTTGCAGCTGCTGTTCCCTGGCCTCCCTCCAGCTGGGGCGTAGCTTTCCCGAGGTGCAAAGCCCAAAGCTGAGCCTCCGGCACCCCGAGGACACCCCCGTCTTCCTCCATCCCCCAGGCGGATGGGGCACTTTGGGGTGGATGATCTGCCTGGCCGTCCCGTTGGCCGCGCATGTGTACTGTCATGTCCTTTTTCACAGCATCCCCGTGTCCTTGCGATGAGATTTAGGTTGGGGTTGATGCAAGGTGCTCCCAACAAATCGATCCGGACCATCTCATTCTCTTCCCAAGGCTTCCAAAGAGAATTGAAGGCTTGTGCCACCAGCTCTGTGGCATTGCCTCCCCTTCCCCACCTTGACAATGCCCATGGTACTTTGGGGGCTGCATCCCAGGGATGTGGGTCCAGCCCTGGAGCCCTCTGACGCCCATTTTTTGCCACCACTGTTGCTTTTTTTTTTGGCTTTTTAGTAAGGGCATCCAGTGCTTCGGCTCATGCTCGCAGCGAGGGCATCGCTCACTGCCCCACGTGCCCACAGGAGGCTCAGCGTCCCCCTCTTTCCCTGCCTGCTGCTGCTGCCAAACGAGGCTGAAGGCTCTCCTCCTCCTCCCCACATGCCCCAGGCCTCCAGCTCTAACTTTCCACGGGGTTTTCTTGCATTTTCCTCATGGTTTGTGGGCAGCACTTTTGGGCTGAGGTTTCTATGACCGGAGGTGTCGTAGAAACGCTTTCAGTGCTGGCCAGCCTTAAACAGGCCATCAGCAACGTACGTTGCCCCTTGTCTCTTACAGGGGAAGATCCAAAGACATAAAAGGTGATTTAAAAAAAATATCATCTTATGGCCTCTGTGCTGCTCCTGGGCACATTTTCAAGTCTTGCTCCGTGAGTGCAATGAGGAAATTGTTTTTGCACTGGGGAAGGTGCAGAGCCTCGTGCAAGGCTTGGGAGGTGGAGAAGAGCTGAAGTGACAGTCGCGATAGCGGTGTGAGCTGGGTCATTTTAATGCCACTGAAATTCACACCCATGACACTGGAATTGCTCCTTTCCCTGCAGAAGGCTCCTTAAAAGAATGCTGGAAAATGAGGAGTGAGAAAAATGCTGGAAAATGAGTGTTTTGCTGTGACCTCTCCAGGTGAAGCCGTTGCTAACAACCCACCTTTCACTTCGAAAAACCCTTCCACCTGTGTTTGCAAAAGGCTGGCACTGAAATGAAAATTTTGTTTCAGGTTTGGCTTCATCCTAGCTGACTTCCCTTCCTTTCTTGCTTGGATCACAAAAACTTTTGTAAAATTCTGCTTTTAGCCCAGCTCAGGAGGCAGGAGAAGAAGGTTTTGAGGCTTTGTGCTTTGCTCTGGTGTGGTGCAGGGACCCGATGGGCGCTGGGGCTGGCTCCGACCCTGGGCCATGCCCATGGCCAAGCGGTGTCCCTGAGGAGCCTTCCCCTGGCTCAGCGGGAGCAGATAAGAAGCGGGGAACAAAAGGCAGCGGGGATGGGGAGACAAAACACGTGGCCAGCATGTCCCGGTGGCTGATCTCCACTTATCACTGCAGGCACGAGCTCGTCCCAGGCACGGCGGTCACCCGGGACCTCCTCGCATCGCCAGCAGCACCAGCATCCCTTCACCACTGGGTTCGAGGAGGGTGAGGGTCGTTATGGGGGCACGGCCACTGCCCATCCCTCTGGGTATCGCTCCCAGCCCACGGTGCTTCTGCTCTTTGATTCATCAGCGCCTGGGTGGGGTTGGATGTGTTGTGCTAAGGGGTGCATATTTTAGGATGGTATCGAAGATTTTGCGTGTAAATATTCCGGGCTTGCAGAGCCACTTGCAGGCAGGCTGGGGCAGTCCCATGCAGTCCATTTGCAGGGCTGGGGAGACGGAGAGGTGCCGAGGGCAGAGGCACTGGAGCAACTTGGGAGCAACTTGGGACCTGCAAACTGCACGGAGCAGCCGGGTGCGGGCCCTGGGAGCACCACCGTGGCTTTTCATGCCGAATAAATGAAATCCTGGTCCTGCCCATGATGTTTTGCTGTGTTGCAGCCCCTGCTTCGAGAACAAGGCTGCGGCTCGATGGGTGCCGGGAGCGGGTGTTTTGGGTGCCCGCAGCCAGGCTTGGCTTTGGCGCGTGTCCTGGACATCGCATGCATGCTTTTTGCTGCAGCAAGCCAGCAGCAAAAAGGCACCTCTGGAAATGTCACAAAGCCCAGGAGGGAGAGGAGGCTCCTCCATCTCAGGGCAAAAGCAGCAGGGCTTTGGTACAAAGACAACGGGTCAGCAGAGCCGGGGCTTTGTTTAACCACGCCGTTTGTGCCGCGAGAGCCGAGGGAGGGAGTACCTTTCCCCCAGATGTCTGCAAAGCACCGTGCGTGCTAGTAATGCTCTATAAATACATTAGCAATAAATAATGAATTACCTGCATGGGCATTAAAGTGTAAACAGGAGGTGAAGGGCTCTCTCCCATTACCGGTCCCCCGGGACTCGCGCTGCCCTCTTTCCAACTCCTGTTTGATGCGATTCCAACTGCAGAGCCCTTAGTCACAGCAGCGACAATATCATAGATCAGTGGCTCCATAGTTAAGAAAAACAAGCCAAAAATAGTCCGGAGGGCACAGTCTTCCTCCCAACGGTGCGCTGGATTTACCTGCATCAGCATTTTTCCCTGCTGACCCTCCCAAGGAGTCGCAGTCCTCTCCATCGTGCCCTCCATCGCAGGAGCCGCGCAATTTGGGAGGTTTTATTCCCCTCGGGCACAGGGGCAATGGGAATCTGTCATGTGTCACCCACCCCACGGCTCCAGGGTGGCCCCAGTGCTGTGGGGATGTGGACCCAGAGGGATGGGGTCAAACGGGGCTGGTCCCACAGGTAGTCCCAGGGATGACAGGGATGGATGGGGAGAGCCGGGCACAGCGGAGACACCCACCCGAGGGGCCGAGAGGGAAGAGATGGTTTCATTATGGTGCTGCAGGGGATTGTTCACGGGGGGGACACTCCATTACTGAGGTTACAGGATAATTGTGGGCTGGGGTCAGTCAGAGCTCTCCAGCCTGGGTCTGCACATAGGGGGCTTGCCCTGCACTAAAAGGAGCAATGTGATCCCAAAGAAAAGGCAATGGCGCCCTGCAGGTGCTGGGCACAGGACGTTGGCCACCTGCAAACAGCTCAGAAGTCGATCTGCTTCTGCAGGGAGGATGGGGAGGATGGCATCATCCATCTGGCTTTAATGGGCTCTGCGCACTGAGGCACAGGGATGGGATTTGGGAGGCTTGCAGGGTTGGGCACCCGCAAACCCAACGCAGTAACAGTAGCCATGGGGTAATCGTGTGGTTTTGCCCCTTGCAAAGAGGTGATGCTCAAGGTCTGACCAGTGCCTGGACATGCAGATGTGATGCATCTCAGGGCATCGCGTAAATTCTCCACAGAGCTGTAGGAAGCTGGAGGATTGATGCAGGGCGCTGGGTTGGAGCTGTGGGGGACCACAGGGCAGTGTGTCCCAGTGTGAAATAGTTTTGGTAGCACTTCTGCTGCCCAGTTGTTGTCTTTGCCTCTCCCCATGCCTTGCAGACCCCCAGGACGCAGTGGTGCTGGAGAAGGCAACACCCAGTTGGGATGTGGATGGGAGGATGGGGTTGTCCAGAAGAAAACTTGGTTATGGACACTGAGGGGATGGGAGATGCAAGGAGCTGGGATGGACGTGTCCAGTGGGGATAGGGGCATGTGGTGGGGTCTGGGTGGACCTTTTTGCCCTGAGGTGGTTGGGTGGTTGGACTGTATGGTCTTCGAAGGTCCTTTCCAACTGAACTCTCCTCTTCTCTTCTCTTCTCTTCTCTTCTCTTCTCTTCTCTTCTCTTCTCTTCTCTTCTCTTCTCTTCTCTTCTCTTCTCTTCTCTTCTCTTTTCTCTTCTCTTCTCTTCTCTTCTCTTCTCTTCTCTTCTCTTCTCTTTTCTCTTCTCTTCTCTTCTCTTCTCTTCTCTTCTCTTCTCTTCTCTTCTCTTCTCTTCTCTTCTCTTCTCTTCTCTTCTCTTCTCTTCTCTTCTCTTCTCTTTTCTCTTCTCAACTCTCCTCTGAGCCATGGAACATCCTAACGGCTCCTGCTTGTGTGTTCAAGCTGCCAAAAGGTGGTGGTGGGGGAGAAACCTCCTCGTGAATTTTCATGTGCATTTAATCTGCTGGAGCTCTCCCACCTATCACCAAGCCCGTGCTGATCTGTATCGCCAGGAGTGCCTGTGTATAATAAAGTGGCGTGGGCCATTAGCATATACACAAAATAGGTAACACAAAGGATGAAAAAAGCTGATTTCTGAGCAGCGGCTTGGTGCAAGCTGCACCTCACAGGGTGTTCTTTTCCCTTCAAGGTTTTAAGATTAAAGTCAGTTTTATTGAAGTTGTCCACAGAGGAGAATTATCTGCCCGACACTGTGGGACGGGTAATTAGGCGAAGGGCTCAGAGTGGCCTCGTGCCTCTCCTTGCTGCAGAAACACCCCCAGGGCCTGTTTGTCTTTTTACACCACTGCAGAAAAAATATAAAAATATTTCATGCTTTTCAGGGTGTCAAATCCATTTCCAGAATTGGGTTGGAAAGCACGTTAATTATGTGGTCTGGAGGAGGGGGTGAGCAGCATCCTGCCTCTCTGTGCTGCTCGATGCCAGGCTCTGCACCCAGGGCAGGAGGATGCGTAGCTGCTCGCAGCCTCCCGAGGCACAGAGGCACAAGCCCAGGGTAAACGAGGCAGCCAGCAGCTGACGGCCACCACGCTTCTGGCTTGTGCTGCCCCTGGATCCTTTTCCTCGCCAGGCAGCTGAGCTCCCACGACTGTGCCAAGCAAACAAAAAGCCATAAATTTTCCTGAGCCTGGGACTGGGGGGCTGAAATTACCCATATCGGCGCCGACAATTAATAACAGAGACATGACAAATTACACTCTCGCCCACAGCAGCGTGCGGCACCTTGAGAATATTTAATTAAAGCTTGGGTCTGCAGCTTCTGGGCATGGAGCTGGGGAGTCCTGGTTTTGATGTCCAATAGCAGGGGCAAACTTGGAGCTCCTCCTGCGGACATGGTGAGGGCAGGTGGAGGGACAGGCATCCTTGGGATGGGGCTGTCAGCTGGGGACGGTGTTATGGGGACACCTGCTTGGTGCCACTTGCTCCTGGGGGCTTCCCTCCCCATCCCTGCAGGCTGGGGGGTGGTGTGGAGGAGGCTGCCCAGGCTGTGGTGGTGGTGGTGGTGATAGTGGTGATGGTGGTGATGGTGATGGTGGTGTTGGTGGTGATGGTGGTGATGATGATGGTGATGGTGGTGGTGATGGTGGTGGTGGTGCTGGTGCTGGTGGTGCTGGTGGTGGTGATGATGATAATGGTGGTGGTGAAGATGGTGGTGATGGTGGTGGTGGTGAAGATGGTGGTGATGGTGGTGGTGGTGATGGTGGTGGTGATGATGATGGTGGTGGTGATGATGATGGTGGTGGTGATGGTGGTGGTGGTGATGGTGGTGGTGGTGGTGATGGTGGTAGTGGTGGTGGTGATGGTGGTGGTGGTGGTGGTGGTGATGGTGGTGGTGATGGTGGTGATGGTGATAGTGATGTTGGGGATGGTGATGATGGACAGGCTCATGCATGTCACAAGTGTAGGGGCATTAAAATTAGCACTCAGCACTGTGAGTGGAGATGGGCAGGAAGCTGTTGCAAATCCATTTCCTTCCTTCTATGGGAAGTTAAAAAGAAAATCAGGGAGGGCAGAGAGAGGTGGGGACACAGGGACGTCCCCTGTCCCTGCCTGAACCTCTTCTGCTGTGCCATGGGGCTGGGGATCAGCATGGGTGGGGATGGAGATGTTGCGTAGTCCCAGCAGGGCTTGCCCAGAGTGCTCGGTGTTAGCCACCCAAATTTAGTGTCCCTGGAGTGCAACATATATGGAAAAACCTTTTGCCACCCCCCTGCTGCATCTCACTGCACAGATGGGAATGTTCCTGCCCAGCTCTGCTCCAGGGCAGAAGTCTCCCTGATCATCCCCCAGGGAGCAGTGATGGAGACCGAGCTGATGTGGCCAGGTCACCCCTGGGTATTGCTGTCTTCCAGCTGCTCAGGCACTATGGTAAGACCCAGATTTTATTATTTAGGTGGCATAAATGGTCTCCTGAGTCTAAAGGGGAAAAAATAGGCAGTGTAAAATGCACACGTGGCCATGGCCGTGCTGATGGATGGGAAACGTGGCTCCTCGGAGACAAGGGGAACCCGATGAGAGCACAAGACCTAAGTGTCCTGCAGTCCCCAGAGACCCTAAGGGATAGCTGAGATGTTGGGCCGTGATTTGTTCCTATTCTCCTGTGCACAACAGGATTTTGGGGCTATTTGAGGCTACCTTGGTTTTGGGATGAATAATGGCTATATAGCAACCAGCGGCTCGCCTGTGACGAACCGGAGCTCCGCAGACAACGTTTATGGTGAATTCTTCCTGAGGGACACTCGATGATGATTTCGGAGCAAGAAGTGACAATGGAGCCAATTGTGTGCTTGAAAACTCCTGCCTCCAGCCTCCGAAAGAGGTGCTCGGGGGAAAAGCGGAGGCCAATGATCAGCAAGATTATAAATAACTCGCCGTGGGGACCTTCCCCTTTCCTTTCTGTGGCGCGTTCATAAACAGTTTGCTTTGGGAAGCACCGCTGCATTAGTGAGAGCTGTAAAACACCAAGGGCTTTGGCTTGGCACTGCGGACTGAAAGCCCAGCAAAAAAAAAAAAACAAAAAAAAATAAACAGGGAGACAAATGAATCCCATTTCCTTTTATGAACCGCAGGGATCTGCCAGCTTGAAATGTGTTCTAGGGGACTCACAGACTGAAGCCAGCAAGGACAGACCTGCCCCTGCCTCCCACCCAGGGGACAAGCTGCTTGGGTGAAGGCAATGTCAGAAGGGGATCAAGGTGCGTTGGGGATGCTTTTCAGGAGCTTCTCCCCAGGGGACCACTCAGGATAATGGTGCTGTGTGCGGGTGGAAACAGGAGGTGTTGCACTTGCGTGGTCATGGGCAGGGGTCAGCCCAGCAATGCAGACTCTCTGGGGGGATCAATCCTGCCCCAGAGGGGTGCTTGGTGTCCCGGGAACTCTTTGGAGGGATCAATCCTGTCCTACAGGATAGGTTGGTGGCCTGGGTGGGTCACCAAGTGGTTGCACAGAGTGTTGGGTGGGCACGGGCTGGACAAGCAGCCTCAGCAGCCCAGCATGGGAAGGTCTCATGGAGCTGTGCTTACCTCTATCCATCCCTGGTACCTTCTCCAAGTCACCTTCCAGTCCTTCCTTGACCTTTCTGTGCTGTCCTTGGCCAACGTCTTTGTGATTTAGCACTGAGAAATCCCATTTGTGAGGTCTAGGGGAGAGCGAGGTGTCAGTGCCAGCCCTTGTACAGGAGGCTAGAAGGTTGTGTTGGATGGAGGCTGGTGCACCCCTGCCCGTGTTGAAGGGAGGATGGACCCATGGAGAGCTGGGGGGCTCTGGGTTTGGCCACCAAAGCCAGGTCCCCCCCGCACTGATCTGGCCTCCCGCTGGGCTAGGAAGGTGCTTTCAGGGAGGGATTGCTGTCAAAAGCCAAGGAGTGACTCAGCAGCGGGATATTTCCCGCAGGAGCATCTCCAGCACCATGAATCAAAGTCACAAACAAGCCACAAAGCAACCTCCCTCCAGAGCATCCCCAGCCTGGGCTGGGGCAGCCCCTGGGATGGTTCCCCCCAGTGTGAGCAGGAGATGGGGAGGCTGTAGGGGACACGGGGAGCCCCCCCCCAGCTCATCGGCGGCCTCCGGGGTGAGGGCACCCCCCAGGAGGCAATGCCTGAGCAAAATGCTGCAGCCAGAAGGTTTTGCAGGAGAAAATGCAGACGAGGGTGGCAATAACATCTGGCAAACGATCCCTCTGTTATTGCTGTTTTATTTTTGTTTAATGGTTGGCGTATAAAAAACCCCAAGCTTCATCAAGGTTGCGGCGAAACCTTCCGACAATCAGAGCAAGGGCTGCTCTGAGACCACTGCGTGGGAGGGAGCGGGGGGAGCCCCCGAGTTCTGACATCTCAAAGTTTTTTTCTGGGTCACGTCCCCACGGGGGCTCTGCCCATGGCGTGGGAGATGTCATCTCCACGGGGTCCCCGTACCGGAGGGCAGATACTTCCAAGCACCCCCTAAATAGCTTAGAACAGAGGTCTAAAAAAGTCCTGCTGCACAGAGAAGATGTTAGGGATGAGCAAGCCTGATGCGATCGCATCCAGAGTTATTATTATCTTCAGAGCTGCTGGAATCGCTTGGCTCTGGTGGTGCACCAAGGGCATGGGACCTGGCTGGCTCGGGAGCAGAGCCAGGTCTGGTTACCAGGATCTGGCCTCACCTGGGGGCTGCATGCAGGGAATGGGAGCAGGGAAGGTCCCTGTGTCAACCCTGGGGGGACATGGGTGTCCCCGGCTGGGCAGGGGGGCTCATTTAGCCTGTGGCAGCCCTGCTCCCCTCCCAGACACGGTCATCTCTCTAGGAGGAAAGATGCTCCTTGGCATCTTCTCTGTGGGCTGCTGTGGGATGGAAGGAGGGGTGTGGGAAGTGGGTATTTCCACAAGAGGGATCTGCCCACCCCTCTATGACAAGGGTTTCTCCATCCACCCACCCTCTGAGGGTCTTTCTCCAGATACCATCAAGGCTCAAGGTACTCCCCGAAGCAGCGATCTCCATCATCTCAAGGCTCCAAGCCCTTCGGCACTGCCCATCGTGGTCTCTGACCTCTCTCCAGATCAACCCCCTGGGACCTCGCCATGGTCCCCAGGGTTGGAAGGAGCCACTCGGTGCTGAGGACCCCTGGATGTGGTCCCTGGAGGCAGGGTCTCATGGAGAGCTGGTGGGTTGTCTGCAAGCGATGGTCCTGCCATGGTGGTTGCTGTTTGCTGGTCTGAAGCCTGCAAAGGATTAGGAGAAAACAGATGGCTCCTAATTGGCAGGCCCAGCTTACTTCCTGCTCTCCAGATAAACCATTAAATTAAGGCTTAAATCTAACCTTGTACAAGTTAGGAGGCTGCAAGTAATTATTTCAAAGCCTAGGCAGACTCAAAGGCCTGGATCACGGCTCTATTTACTGGAACGGATGGAAATCACAAGCCCTTTCCTGTAAGGCTGAGCAGCAAGGAGTTAACACGATGGAGATGGGATTGGTGAACTCCACAGCCTGTGACTCCCAAAGTTTTGGGGGAAGAGCAGGAGGCCATGGACTTTTGGTCATGCAGGCCCATGGGGACCTGCAATAGGACCACAAACGATGGGATTTTGTGGTTGCTTTGGGAAACCTGTGAGAACTTAACTATCCTAATCTTCAGAGCTTCTGCAACATCTACCCTAAATCTCCCTGGGGTTGTCTAAACCTCCTCTTTCTTCCCCTATTTCCCGGGTGCACGAAGGAGAGTCAGTGCTCTTCTTCTTCCTGGCCTGACTTCGGGTGTGTTTTAATTTCAGAAAACCCGTATTCAAAACATACAGCACAGCTTAGACGATGTTCCCAGGTGTTGTAGGACTGCCTGAAACTTCAGGCTCTGCTGGGCCAGGCCTTCAGCTCCTCAGGATTTCAGCTCCGTACCTGCAGGCACACGTAGATGTTCACAGCATTTGCAGGGATTCATGAGTCAGCCATGAGCGTGGCTCTCTTCCAGACAAAAATTAAAAATAAATAAATTAAAAAAAAATGCAGCATCTTACTGAAAAACACCAATTCTTCCCCAGAGTCTGCAGGAAGTCAGATTTGGTTCTTTCTCCAAGAAGAGCCAGCGTGCCTGCAACACTGGCAAAGAGATTTCTGAAGCTTCTCCCTTTCTCAGCCCATCCAAGCAGGGAAAACACCCTCTTTCCTCCACAAAATAAATAAATAAATAAATAAAATGCTGGAGAGCTTCATTCTATTCCTAAAATTTAATTTGAGTGCCAAAACTCAACCTCTGCAGGTGTCTTCTTGTCTCGTTAGCACTAAGGGCAAAGCACCAACCTCCAGAAACCAGGAGAGAGGGGAAACATCTGGAGAGCTCTGAGACCCGTGGAGCACAAGGACCCATCCTTCAGGTATTAAGGCAGCGGATGCACCCCAAAACAAGGTTATTCCTTCAAGAACTGGACCTAAAAACCTTGTCTGGTGGCTCAGCCAGAAATGAAGCCCTCCTCTGCTGAGGCCCAGCATCTGTTGGGATGCCACCACTTTTGGGTGGGATTTGAATACAAAAAAGCCCTTTTTGGGGGGGGTGGGGAAAGCGTTTTACTTGAGCATGGTGCAAAATTTGTACCTTGAGCATCTTCTGCTCGCCCTCCTCTGTTATCCACCAGCATTCGAAGACAGATTGGGGCTGCGATTTGTGCAGCCCAGCTCCTCCTCCCTCTGCTGTACAGGATCACCCACACTGCGATGTCCTGCTCTGCTCTGTGATGTCCTGTGAAGAAGTTTCCTTTAATCCCAGCTGCTGCTCCACCCATAGGGATGGCTTCCCACAGGAGCTGGCACCACGGTGGATCCCGCTCTTGTCCCCCCTGTGTCTCCCTCACTCCCTCCCATGTCCCAGTCCCCATCCTTCCTCCCCTCTTGCTCCCATGTGGGCTTTTCCCCAGGGCAGAGTGGAGCTTGGTTGTGTTTTTTTTTTTTTAATTTATTTATTTTTATTTTTTTTTGGCATCCGTCTGTCAGCTTGCTGCAGCACTGCTCATCGCTCCGAACAGCATTTGGATTTGTTGTGTGCAGAGCACAAGCAGCCACATTCAGCATCCTCTGCAGCTTTGCAGCCACCCACAGCTGCTCTGCTCTACCTTCAGTAGCCGTGCTGTGCCCAGGCAGGGAGCAGAAAGGGTTGCAGCTGCACCGAAATGTAGGGCTGCTTTCCAGGAAGGTGAGACCCCAGGGGGTTTCTTGCTAAGGGTCTTCTCGGGCTCCCCCACTCTGCAGCATCCAGCCAGGGGGAGACCTCCGGTGGGAATCCCCATACCCCTTGCACTGATTTGTTATTTTCTGGGTCCCGGTGAAGATAGGAAAAATATAACGAGAGATGCTAAGGTGCCGCCTCGGTGCCTACCCATGACAGCAGTGGGAGCTTCCACGCCACCGCCTGAGAGCCTGGATGTGATGGATGCCCTTCTAGTTGGAAGGGTGAAAATGTGGTCGCTGGGTCCTTAGAGGTAGGCAGGTCCAGCAGAGGAAGGACACTGAGGCATTGCCCTGCTCGGGGAACTCCTGCCTCTGCATGGCAGGGCACGGAGAGATGTCTCAGGCTTAATGAAATTGGGATCCTGCAAGGAAATATCACCAATATCGGCCAAGGGATTTTGGTGCTGTGCTATAGCCTCACACCAATGTCCTTCCTGGTGCCTTGGAGGGCAATTGCAGGTAGAAGCTTCCAAATGAGACTTCTTTATTCTTTATTCCCCAGAAATTGACATCTTTCCAAGCTGCTGCTGGGATCTTGTCATTCCTATACATGCTTTTCCTTCAGGATCTTAAATCCAGGAGCTGCTGGCTCTTAAAATCTTGAAGATTTTGCAGATGGACTGCAAATGCAGCATGTGCCCAGGACAGCGGTGGCCACACCGCGGTGCCTCCAAACCCTACAAAATCACCCCCAGACCTGCAACACAGTGCAGGAAACTGATTGCAGCGAGGGAATCTTGCCTGCTGCATTGTTTTAGGTTTTTTCTTTCAAGAGTTTCATTTTTTAAAGTTTTTCCCCATGCTGTGCAGATTAAAGGGAGAGAACAGGTATGACCCCATCAGTGGCCATCCCTCTGGAAAGAGGCTGGGAGGAGGGAAGAAGCTGTCTGTTGTGGCACTTGGGATGGGAAACAAAGTGGCAATGCTGGATGTGAGAAAAGGCTCCTGTAAAATCTCGTGAACAACCCCCACAGGGACTGCACTAACCTCTCAGTGTGAATGATGGTTATTGTTAATTAAACCTTCATTTAGAGCAAAAAAATCCTGACAGTGAGGGCACCTCACCTCACTGCCTGGCTCCCCCAGCGTGGTGCCAGAGCCCCTTGGAGCCACGGGCAAGGCTCCTGCAGCAGAGGCAGGAGGGGGAGATGTTGCCAGCCCCATGCTGCACTGTGCCATCACACCCCCATGCTGGGGTCCTCTCTGCTGACCCCACGCCGGCTTCCTCCAAATTATTTCCATGTGAAAGAAAGGCTGTGCAGGAGCCATCTCCATCCCATGTCTCCTCCTGCTGCGGGCTGTGTCCCTCCCAGGTTTGCTGGGCACAGTGTGCAGAGGGAAAGGTCTGAGCAAGCAAGGAGCCCAGGGCTGAAACTGGGCAGGGCGTAGAGTAAAAGTGACAAAGGGACTGGGAAGAAACAGAGGGCACAAGGAGACGCTGGACAAGCAGCTCTGGTGTCACTGCTTGAGCAGGGCGTTGGACTGGGTGCCCTTAGGAGGTCCCTACCAGCCCCAGCCAGCTTGTGATGGATGCTGGGCTCGCCAAGGGATGCTCCAGGGGTTTTTAAGCTCACGGCATCCCTCTGAGCTGAGTTCTTCTGCATCCAGACCCGGGGACTTGTATGTAGCAGGTTACAAAGGGACAAAGGGTGGTATTGCTCCGGGCTGTGCTGTGCTGGCAGCGATGTGGCCTTGGCCCTCGGGAGCATCTCCTGGGCCAGGCTCTGCCAGCTGCCCTGGTGCACTCTGCTCCTGCCCTGGCTTTAAGAGGAGGGTGATTAAAGCCAGATAACAGGTGGATATCTTCCCCCAAACCACCTCTGCTTCATCCCCAAGCCACACGGGAATGCGGAGGAGTGGGATGGGCACAGTGGCACTGCTCTGACCTCCTCCACGGGGATGTGGTGCTGGGAACGCCATCTGCAGAGCTGGTGCACAGGCAACAGGGGCACAAAGAACTCCAATGGCCAACTATTAAGGGCTCATTTATTTTTATTTTTTTAATCTACACACTAAATAGCAGGGACTTGTTTGTGCATTTAGCCTGTTTCCTACCCATTTGGTGGCCAAGCACCAAGCCCATCCTGCTGTGCATCTCCCGATGTTGGGGTCACCAGCTCGGGACAATGACCTGCAGTGGAACCTGCTCCCAATAACACAAATCAATAAATTTTAGAAACCCCAAGGTTTGGTCCTCCATCACTTTTGACAAACACGTTGCTGAGCTTCCCTGCTGATGGGGAGCGTGGTGGATGCTTACGGGCACCAGTGCCACCAGGCACTGGACCAGCTGCCATGGAGCCATTCATCACCAGGCTTGGAGACCTGGCAGAGCTGTCACACACACCCAGGTGACAGCAGACGTGACCTGGGGAGGTGTCTGCCCTCCTCCCTGCCTTGCCCATTGAGATGCTGCAGGCACCAGAGGCTTGCAGTAGCGGGTGCAGGACGATCCTTGGCGGTGCCTTGCTGCTCGGGGCTATGGGGAGGAGAAAGCACCAGGAGGAAACTTTGACTTGTGGCTGTGTGAGGAAGGAAGGAGCCAGGGCAGTGCCAGGGACAGCCACGGCAGAGCTGAGGTTCCTTTAGCTGCAGGTGTTTGGGAGGATGCTGGTTGTCAGTTTGTAGTGCTGAGTCTATTATATTCCTGTACTAATTATCCATACTATGATATAATGTGATTTTCCACCTGTCCATACCCTTCTCTCTTTCCTCTCTCCCATTTATTTTTTCTTTTCTAGTGTTCACCCCTAGGCAATATCTGCAATCTAAGGGTGTTAGAGATGATCCCTTGAAAAGAAATTTGCCTGAAACAGGGAATTTTCCATAGCACAAGCAAAGAGAGACCACATAAAATCCATTTGCATTCGATCCTTGTATGGAAACTGCAGGAAAGTGATGAGTAAATATGAGAAGGAAAAGATGCCTTCATTTAAAAGAAAAGGTTATTACAAAGAGGCCCGACAAGGAGTTAACCTGCTCAGAGGTAAAATCTGAGCATCTGCAAGTGGGAGATTATGCACGAAATTGGGTTCAGAGCTGCAGGAAGGCTAAGCCCAGCTTCTCCCTCACCTCTGTTATGAATCATCTTAAGGTTTACAAGGCAGCCAGGTACCTCTGCACATCTTCCTTGGATCCAAGCAAGGTGGAAATGATCCCTGTCATGTGGCCGAGCAGGTTCTCTGACTCTCTGCCTCTCACTTAGGATGTTCCCAGTAACAGCATCTCCCATTGATCTATCAAAAGCTACTTTGAGATAAACTCCCAGAAAAGTTAGTAAACCACTGCTCATATTCTCACTTCATGCGGGTTTTAATGGTTATCGAGTTGTGCTTCCAGTATTACACTGGACACAGCACTTAGGCTTATTGAGAGAATTGGGAAAAAATGAGAGGTTTTCAGCCTTGGTTTGCTGATTGGGAATCCAGATGTGCCGTCATGATGGGGTGGCAGGGAGCCGTGCTGGAACAACAGCAGCACAATTTTGGGAGGGATAAGGGTCTTGCTGGGTCTGGAATGGCATACACAGAGGTGTTTTTGCAGGCAGGGAGGTGTCACCTTTTATCCCCAGCCTATTTCCCATGCTGATCCATGGATGCTCTACTCCAGGGGAAGAGTTGATGTATTTCTGCGTGTTGCCCAAGAGAGGTGATAACACTCCACACACGGGTTCTGCAGCCCCAATAATTTCCCAGCAATCTAGAAAAGTATTGATTGTGCCAAGCAGCGCATCCATGCTTCATCCCAGAGTGAAAAATTCGGTCCTGCCATGCAGTAAATTCAGCAAGCATTCACAATTAATGCGCAGTTCCTGGCCATGCCTCTCGGATAGGCTGCCACGGACTGATTGATAATAGGAATTTTGCTAACTGCTTTAAGAGCAAATTAAGGAACAAGTTAAAATATCTGCTCTTTGGGCACTGAAAAACAACCTCAATGAGTAAGCTTTAAGGTCTAATTAATCTAGATGGGCCTCTCAGCTGTCCCTGTAGGATCTCCCTCTCCTTCCAGCCCTCCTGTCAGCCCCACCAAAAACCAACAACATCCATGGGCATGTGCAAGGGCAGACACAGGGCTCAGTTCTCACCCCCACAGGGAGTTTCTAAATTCGGGCTCAGTTTATGTAGGTGGGAGGAGAGCACAGGAGCTGCAGCTCCCCACAGACCAGCAGGGACCAGCACCCACCCGCAGGGCCGTGGGTGAGTTTGCCAGGGCAGGGAAGATGCAATCACTAAAAAAAAAAAAAAACAAAAATGTGATGATGAAGGGACTCAAATGCTATTTCTTGTATTAGCAGGTGGATGTGCACCAGGCCTCAGAGGACCAGCTAAGTGCTTGGAAAGCAAACACCAGTATCAGCATTCACTAGAGAGCTCGTGATCGCGTCTTCCTTGTCATCCAGGAAAGGGATTCAGGCAGAAGTCCTGATTCAAATGGAAGAGCAGAGGCTTAACAAACACGATCCCTTCAGAAAACACCTCTGGGAGAGGGAAGATGAGCAGGACTTGCCACAGAGCAGACACACAGGGCAGGAGATGCCTCGTGTGGGTCCAAACAGCAATGGGCAGCACAGGAAGGGTTTGTGCAAGCAGGATTTGGCCAGCCCGATCTTGTAAGACCCCACTCCCAAACCAGGAGGCTGAGGGGCTCTTAAGTCTGCCACTCACTCCCCTCATTGCTTCTCATACCGGTGCACTGTAAAATTAAATGGTGTTGAGTTTTACTGCGAAGCCCCTGGAAGGGGAAAAGCAATTTCAGGCCGGCTGAAGCTGATGGGAGCTCAGCACCGGTGCTTGATAAGCACTGAAGACCAATTTCCCTCCTTGGTGTATGCACCAACCAACACAAAGAGGTTGAAGGACTCAGCTTGGCATTTTTATGTATTTCAAAGGCTTTGTTGCTGTTCTCATTTCACTCTGAGAACGGCCACGTTCAGCTGGATGGGGATGCCGACAGAAGCTGTGTAACCCCAGCACGGTTAGATGTCTCTGCAGGAAATGCAGACAGAGGTTGTTTAAAGAACAGAGGAGCGCTGAGAAGCCTAATAGCATTGCAGACTATGCACAGGCGAGGGCTGTAAGAGCCCATTGAAAATCAAGTGCCATTAAGGTATGAATAAGCAACCGAGGGGAAATGAAAAAAAGCCTCTGTATTACAAAGAGGGATGAGGAAGAAGGCAGCAATTCACCGTAGGGAATGGAAGTGCTGCATCAGCCTGGTGGCTCCATCCACAGCCAGAGGGGCTGATCCCTCTGTACCTTGTGTTAGGACACCTGGGAAACACGCCACCACCCCAAAATACATCTCCCAAGCGCTGTCCCTGCGGCAGCCTCTCCTGGGAATGCTGCTGGGAGGGGACCCCTTGCAGAAAGGACACGCAGGTGCCGGGGGGAGGTTGTGCATTGGCCGCGTCCCAGCCTGGATTTCCTGCTTGACTTTGAGCTCTATTTCTGTGCTCCAGACTTCATGTGCATGGTACCGAGCTGTTCTAGGTGTGCGTCGTGGTAGCAGAGCAGCCCAACGAGCACCTTTCAGCTCTGATCCAGGAGGGACGGAGCACGTGTCCCGTGGAGCAATGAGGCCATCGTGCAGCTGGTGGGCGACCAGTCCCTGCTGATTGCATCCACGAGGCAGTCGACAGCCTCAGAGCACAGAGGTTTACGTCACCAATGAGGACACCAATCTGCAAGTTAGGGTCTTGCCTTGGCCAAAGCACCCCTTTAATGCCGGATTTCCTTTGGGTGCACACTTGAGCAGACACGAAGTATAATTCTAGTCCTGACTCCTCCATCAGTTTGGAGCAAAACTGTTGGCAAGCCACCGTAAGCCAAGAATTCAATTGCTGAGCTCAAGGGGTGGATATCAAATAAATATTCAGACACTTGGAGGTAGGGTAATTGCATATAAAGCTCTGCCTGGAGGCTCAGGAGGTACGATTTCCATTCCCAGCTGTCAGTGGGTACGTGGTGGTCAAGGTCTGGACCCAGTTCCTAACCTATAAAATGGGAATAATTCTGCCGTCATTTCTCAACTGTCTTGGATAGACTGGGAAGGCTTTGGGGTTGGTGTCATAACAAAGCCTCATTCATTGTGTTCCCTACAGCATGCACAGTGAAAGAGGAGCACCAGGAGGACACAGCTGCATTCGAGAGATACCCAAGGGTCACCTTTGTGCTAAGATCCCCACGTAAAAGTACAGCACTGCAAATTTCATGGCACTGAGTTAAGCTTGGTTGTGGTCCATCTCTTTGTCTTTTGCTGAATTATTCCCATCCATCCCACCCCCGCTTTGTGCTGGCCATCTTCTCAGTGATTGCTGCTCCTTGTGAGGACGCTGTTGGACTCTGACAAGAGGCAATGACGGTGAGGAGAGCGTTTGAGCACTGAAGGAGAGGCACGGAGTGCGATGCCGGTGGGTCTCAGGGGAGGAGAGCCAGAAGTGCCACGGGTGATGGATGGCTGCGATGCCAGGAGCACGCCTGGATGTCCTCCTGCTGCAGGCAGCCGGGGTTGCACGAGGGAGGGATAATGAAGGGGAGGAAGAAGCAGATAAGTGGATTGAAAGGATTTATGGCTCCTGCACACAAGGACGGGGGGCAAACTCTTTGGGACCACAAGGGAAAAGGCAGGGATGATTCCACTTGGGCTTGCAGCTGTGTTGTGGGAAGGTGACCCAGCTGCCAGGCATGGCAGGGTTAAACAAATTCCCTTACTGCTCGCTGGCTGCTGACATAGAAATGTGATTTATGCGGGGGAAAGCCATATTTTTACAACCTTACATAACGCTGTGACATTCTGGACCTTCAGTATTCCCCTGGAAAAACGCTGGGTGAATGCCATTGCTGCTAAAATCTAACGACCTCTCTGGAAAGCAAGGGGCAGTTGTATAGCTGTCACTTGGAGCTAGATTTAAGGGGCTTCACCTAGGCAGCAGAAAACTTAATACAGACCACAACATATTGAAAAATAAATGTCCCGTGTCCTCAGGAATGCCCGGCGCCACCGGCTGAGCGCTGCGAGCCCCCGCAGGCTGTGGCTGGAGAACAGCAGCAGGGCTGCGTGGCCACGGTCTGCTGCTCTACAGACAACGTGGTGCAGCAAGGAACAGCTGAGAAGAGTGCTTCGACCTGGAAAAAAAAAGTGAATAAAATTGATAAATGCCTAGTGTGCATGTGGAGAGATTCAGAGCATGCCCCCGGTCCTAGGGAAGTTATTTGTAAGCAGCCTTGAGCTGCTCAATGAATTTCCCTACATTATCTGTCAGAGAAGTGCAGAGGAGCTGACTGCAGCTTTGTCATCTTTGCTCGTGACATAGGATTATTGCCAAATTATTTGTTGTTCTGTTGATGGCTCCCAAGCTGTCAGGGCTTTGCAAATGATCGCAAACGCAAGGTTGGAAGATGCTTTCAGCGAACCCTGGTTCCTCCCTGGCTAATTGACAGGAGGGGGACACGGAAGGGACAGCCACGTAGCAGAGGGGATTACTGATTATGGACCTGAACAAAGAGCACAGCAATTTTTTTATTATTATTTTTTATTTATTTTTTTAATTCTGTGCAGTTTCATTGCTGAGACAGATGCACTGGGGACTGTTTAAGGATACTGTCTAGGATGCAAAGATTAATGGCACAGCAAAACAGAAGGAGGTTTGAAAGTGTCTTTGGAATGGATCTGCCCATCTCCATTGCTTGGAAATGCTCACGTACGCAGTCCCAAAAGAATTTGTTGCAAGACTTCGACCTCTCCTCCAAGTGAGGGTCCTTGTTCCTGCTCAGAGCCCCTCGCCCTTTGGTGCACGCAGCCAGAGATGGTGCGGGGCTGCTGATGGGGCCCCTCGCCGTGAGCTGCGCTGGGTTTTGGGAGGAACAAGAGATGCTCACCACGGCTGAGCTCTCACCTCCTCGCGGGAGCCTCACAGCTCTTGTCCCCTTGATTCTGCTCTGCTCGAGTCCACAGCCATCATTAATCACACCCCAACCAGCTGCCGGAGGGGTTGTTTTAAATCTCCCCAGATGGCTCTGCAGAAAGTTCATTAAACATGAACACTTGCCATCCTGGGAGGGAATTAAATGAGAGTTAACACCTCGTAATGAGGGACTTAAATGCTGGGTAATAGAAATAACAGCTGAACACCATGTATCTCGAGGCACGGATGGGAAACAGGGGACTCGTCGTGGAGTCCCCAGCAATCCTCTTTTTCTGGCAGGTGCCCTGATGGAAACCATCCCAGAAATGTCCAAAAATCACTTAAGAGCTGCCCATGGTGGCCCTTCTGGGGATTAATACAAACCTCAGAAGGGAAGATGCTGGGCTTTGGAAGAACTGTGGGTGAGTACTTTTACAGCTAAAGGTGGAAATCCGAGCTAAATCCCCCCAAAACAACTTTTATACCTCTATCGTGAGCTCAGCCTCTGAAGGGGACTCTCCAGGAGCAGGTGGCTCAGCTAATCAGCTAATTGGCTTTGTGTGTTGCAAGGGGGCCCCTTGAAATTAAAACCCCTCTGAATAGGACCCCAAGGACCTGTGCTTGGGTCTGGGTGGGATCAGCCCTTCCTCTGCTCTGCAGCAGTACAGACACATGAGCAGTGCTGAAAGATGGCATAAAAATGCAAAGAAAAGGAGCTTTAAAATGGTAATGTCTTTTTTTTTTTTTTTTTCCTGGTGCCTATAAATCTGGGGGCTGATAAATATTTGCATTTTCCTCTGATAAAAGCTAGTGTGTTAGAACTGTAATGGAAAGTGGGTCTGCTTTGTGGCGAAGTATAGATCTCGACAAATTCTAATCACCCGCTCAGGAATAGACACAGGGGAGTGGGGAATTGATAGATAAAGCATCAGCTATTAAAAGAAACACTGTACAGCTCCTCCTGGCTGGATAAATCAAGGAGCCCTTCATATTCACGTTCACGTGCAGCTCAGGAAGGCAAATTGATGAGGACTTGAGGTGTACTCTTGTGTCAGATTAAACTGTGATTTATGGCCAGGAAGATTACATTTAAATGTACCTGCTGTGGAAAGTTCTCGTTGCTGTTTCTGGATGTGCTTCTCCCCTACCAGCCAGGTAGGCAAGAAAGTCCTAGCAAAGCCGAAGAGCCAAGTGCATGTTTCAGATGGACACATAAGGGCTAAATTCTGCTCTCTGCTATGCTCGTGTGACCTCAGAGGTTGTTCTGGAAGCAGCACGTGCTCGTACCTGCAGAGGTATCTGTTCTTCCTGCTCTGACCCAAAGCCTTGGTGCTGCCACCCCTCCTTCGCCCCTGGGTCCTGGTGTGTGAGGATTGATGTGGCTGGAGGAAATCCATGCGATGATGGAACATCAGAGGGTTTTTCTCATTAGCACGTTGACCCAGCTGTGACAGGGTTACCTGTATGTTTTCCATCTCAGAATGGACCAGATCTATTTGTCTCAGCCCAATTTCACACCCACGCCACCTGCAGTGCTGGGAACAACCAGGGGATGCTCTGCGGGGCTTCAGTGCTCCAAGGATGCTCAACAGCACCCAGCCTGAGCTCGTGGTGGTGGTGCCTCTTGCTGCCTTACCTAGTGGGGAGCTAGGAGGCATGGAAAGAGGCTGCTGGAGGAGCTCCTCCTTGTCAGGAGGGAGCTGGCAGCACTTCAGGGATCCCAGGTGAAAAAACTCTTGGTGCATCTCAGGGGCTTTGCCAGGCTCCCTCCGGGGGGTACAAGGAGGGAGCTGGGTGAGAAGTAAGGATATTTTACTCGTGGTCATTTCAGATGTGGTTGTGAGTGGCTAGTGATGCTCTGGGGCTGGCTGGGGGGTTCTGTCCTGGGCAGAAGGGTCAGGATTTGGGGTGGCTGCTTGTAAAAACTGAAAATAAAGCAAATTTCAACCTGGCACTCACCATTGATCTGTTCCTGGTTTTGTTTCTCACTTCATTTCAAGGTTTATTTTGAGTCCTTCAGCTGCAGCAAGCCCAGAGCAGGGCCTCTCCCTTGCTCTGCTGCAGACCATCAACCTGGATAAAAAAAAAAAAACCTTGCAATTCCCAAACAGAAGGGAGAGGAGAAAATGGCACATCATTGATTGGGCTAGGGAAATACAAAGAAAGAAGAGGTGGACTGGATATTGTGCGGAGCAGGGACTCTCTTTTTTCCCTTGTGAAATGCTGGGGAACGTCTCGTACATCCAGAGGCACAGCGACATGCCACAGCCGTCCCAGGAGCTGATAGCGGTGGTGGGAGAAGGGGAGCAAGGAGATGGGGGTCCCCATCCTCCACCCTGTGTTTGCTTTGCACATCCTGGTGAAGGCAGCATCCTTTCTGGTGCTGGCTTCAGCAGGACACCGTGCTGGATCCTGCTCTGCCTCCTCCAGGCTGAACACCCCTTGGTCCAGTCCCACCAGTTTGCTTTGCACTTCTCAGTGAGAGCAGTGTCTGGATGAGGCCAGCTTTCCTTCCTGCACCTCCTCCTGAGGCTCCCACCCTCTCCTGGACCTTGGCAGGCTGCTGACAAAGGAAGAGGTGGGCGAAGCATCCAACCCACACTTGGTCCTCGGAAACAACCCTGCGTAGTTCCTGGTGCTGAACAAGCCTGGCGTGCTCCTGAGGCAGCATGAGGGGAACTCTTCAGGAGCTATTTAGAGTTATTGATAACCTGGAGAGGAAATCCTCGTCATCTGATGGAGTGCCAGCAGCCTCCGCGGGGCTGGAGGAGCGCTACGTGGGCCGGCCGCATGATGCCTCACATCCCAGGGCAGATCAAATACATCAGCTCCGGAGGATTCGGGAGGCAGAGGAAAGAAAGATGCATGCTTTGGAAGATGCAGTGGCAATAAATCCGTGTCCTGCGTTGTGTCTGCTAAATGCCCGCGGCGTTTAGCTCCTCAGAACTCTGGTTTTTGAGCCCCTGAGTAAAGGCTGGCCGTCACGGTGGCAGCATCCATACAGATGGGAGCCACCAGCCCCAGATAAAGCCAGCACATCCCATCATGTGCTCCCAGCTCCCCCAGTACCCCTCAGTCATCTTCTGCAGGGTAAACTGGTCTGGGATGGGCGGGAGCAGCCCCATGATGGGAACATGGCCAGGTAATTCCACCCACGGCAGCAGCCTTGCTCAGGAATTAGGAGCCTTGTGACCGCGGGGGGAAGCTGCTTGGCTGACTGCTGATAGAGAGCTCTCATTTCCACCTCCGTTGGTGTGCAAATAGCTATCAGCAAGGGGAGCTGGCTCAGGGAGGGACATTAACCATTCCCCCTCCTTTCCAGTGCCGGTAACCGATCCTTCAAGGCACCTGCTGCATGCAGAATGGATTTTCTTGCTGGGTTCCAGGCCAGGCTCTGTCCCTGAGACTTGCTGCGGTATCAAAAAGTGCTGTCTGTGCTCAGGGCCTGTGGGGCAGGGGAAAACACGAAGAAACCAGCTTCTCTTCCTTGAGCTAGGACCTTTAGGTCACGTTGTATGGCAGGGCAGGAGAGGAGCACTGAGTGCTTCACCTGAAAGGGGCAGCAACTGCTTCTGGGTTCAATGAAGTTCTTGCGGTGGAAGAGAAAACCCCGCTGTGGTTCCCCCAGCCCCATCCAGCACCAGGCAGAGAAACGATCTCACAAACCTGCCAGGAGATGATGGAAACCAGAAATAACTTTCCTCCCAGCTCACAGGAGCTTGGTTTGGTCTTCCCTCCGCTTGTCTCCTCCAAGGGAAACCTACAGAGGTCCCCTCTGACGGCCGGGGCTGCAGCGTGCTGCAAACACTTGGGTCCCACCTGCACCCAGGTCTTTGGCACCACCATCTGCGGGCAAGGGGGCATGGATCCTGGTGGAAATATCCCTCAAATAAGTGAGGCTAGGACAATGCAGGGCCAGCTGTCAGCTTGCTCAGGGCCTTCTCCTACCCAGGTATGAATGTCTCCAGGGATGGGGAGGCCACAAGCCTGGACTGCTTGGACTTCAGCCGCTCCTGCTTGCCCAGAAGGCACTTTCCTGGGTACATCCAGGATATACAGCTCCCTTTTTATTAAAAAAAAAAATAAATGATTATTAGTTTTGGTTGATTTTGAATGATTTTGAATCATTGCCATCTGCAGAGGGCTAGAAGAGGAGCTGCCAGCAGACATCCCCACTGCCAGGAGGCACAGGAGAGCTCTCCCTGCTCCACCACTGCCAGCAGCAGAGCTGAGAGAAGCCCTCATTCCTTCTCTCCCCTTAACAATGTATCACAAGATCACTTTTCCTCGAAAAAAGCTCAGAAAGGTGAGAAGCGCTGGCTGCTCCATCAGGAGGTGGAGTGGAGAGAGGGGTCCCTGGGACACTGGAGGAGGGGAAGAGGTGTCCCCAAATCTGGGTGCTCTGAAAGCAAAGAGAAGCCCCAAATAGTTTTGAAGCACCTGAGTTTCCATTCCTGTGACTTGCTGGAGCAGGCAGGCACCCTTCTTTCTGTACCGAAGAAGCAAATAACAAACTTTCTGATATTGCTTAATATTTTCTCTTTGCCCTCCTCCTTCATGGAGAGTTTCACTATTTTGACATCTCCATTAGGGGTGAAGATGGGTGTTGGGATTTCCCAAGGGGCGGAAATTCTCATTTTCCTTCAGGTCAGCCCAAGTAATAAATCTGCAGCCAATTAAACCTCCCACTTGTCCCCATTCCACAAACCACGGCCTCCTGGAAGTTCATGGCCACAGCTGAGATGAACTCCTCCAGTCCTCCCACCGCATGGGCAGAATATATTGCTCCCAGGGGACCCGTTTTCCTGCCTTTTGGTGATATTATTCCAGGCATTTACCTGGTCTAGTTGTACTGCCTCTCGTTTCTTTCTTTAAAAGGCTGCCAGCAAACATTTGGGATTATTCATGCATGTTTTGCTGCAAACACCAGTTTATTTGGTCACAGGGAGTCCCTTGTAATCATTATTCTTGCACAGAACAGAAGCTTTTCGTCTGGTTTATTTATTTCTTTTCTTAAATGTCAGAAGAAATCAGTGGAGTTTGCAAACACAGACGGGGAAAAGGTGATGCAAATGGCCCGTCCTGATGCTGGAGCCAGGAACTGGGAGTACATCTGGAGGGGTTCACAGAGAGGGTTGCGATGAAAAGAGGATGAGAGGGGAGAAATGGTGGTGGTGTTGGATAGAGATATGGAGATGCTTTCCTGCAACAGCCTACAATGCAGACAATTGCTAGGTCTGACAGTCCCCTGGCTGCTCGAGAAGGATCCTTATGATCTTTGCTCTTGGTGAGGGATTTTCCTAACAGCAAGTTCCGAACAAATCCGCACCAATGCTTTGCTCCTGGACAACAGGGAGGTGAGAACTGCATCAAAATGCCCCAAAGCACCAAATGTCTGAGCTGGAACATAGAAACACCCGTGAAGGTGGCAAATGCAGATGTGAAGCATGCGGGTGGTGAGGGTCCTGCCATTGCTTTGTGCCCCTCGGTGCTGGGGGTGTCCCCCATCGGGATGGAGCTTACAGGAGAGTTTGGAGAGCTATTGACAAAAAGAGGCACAACCAAATGGGGAAATAATTCATGAAAAAGGGGTTGTGAGGTGCCACTGCTGAGCACCTCTGCACATGCACCACCTCTGCAGTTAAACCTGGGACCCCTCTCAGGACCAAAGCACCAGGGGGCTTGTTATGGGTAAATATCTTATGTCAGGGTCATCGCCTGGGGGAGAAAAGCCACATGTAATTCTTGCAGAGAAGCAGGAACGGAGACGTGTCGCAGCAGAGATCTGTCATTATTTTGGGGCTGTGCCATCCCAGAGCAGCGTGTGGCTGCCCCAGGGCTGAGAAATGAGTGGGGGGGAAGGGGCTGGACCTGCCCCTGGCAGCCGGAGCCCAGCAGGGCTGCTCACAGATGGAGAGGGGCTGGCGAGGCAGCCAGCTGGGTCTGGGACTGTTAGGAAGATGGATGGGGACCATATGCTGCATTAGCATCAGGGCACGAGCGAGCAGGTTGGAAGCAAGGGATGGCTGTCAGCGCTGTCGCCGTGTCAGGTAGTCTCACACTGGAATGATTTCAAACCCGTCCTTCACTGCAGAGCAAGCAGATGGATGCCCTCACCCTGCCTCACCATCCGCCACCAGATCCAGGGACACGTTGTGCAAGCTGTCCCCTCGTGAGATGCCAGCAGGAGATCTCAGCCCCTTCTGGCATTTGGTTTGCACGGGGCGAGGCTGGGGATGGACCTACAGGAGCAACCAGGGGTGAAGGCTGCAGTGGGAGCTTGGGGGGATAGATGGGGATGGTGCTTGCTTTTAAATTCTCTCTCTTTTTTTTTCCTTTTTTTTTCTTTTTTTTTTTTTTTTTCATTTGAAGTCATATTCCTACCATGAAAGGTCTCTGGGGAATTGCTGCTGTGGCTTGAATTCGCTTAGATTTCATCTGGGATTTGCTGTTCCCGGAGTGAGGGACCTGGAGTCCCCCAGGGCAGCTGGGGAGTGAGAAAGGTGCAGCTGGTCCCGCTGGGAGAAGGAACCTCTCCTGGGGGAGCGACAGCCACAGCCACGGGGATTTTACCAGCACAAAATTCCCCTTCCGAGATGGCACTGGGCTGCGGGGGGCTGCTGGATGAGGGAGGTCTTGGGTGGCTTCTTGAAGGGCTTTGTCACCAGGGAGAAGGAGGAGCAGGTCCCTTGCATATACCACCAGTGCTGACCTTGGTCATCAGTCACAAGCTTCAGTAGCTCCTGGGTTTCCACCAGTAAACCTCATTGCCTCTAAAAACTTTAGTCGTTAGTCCACATTAAATGATACTACAAAATGTGGCTGCCCCAAATCCCGGCAGTGCTGCACGGCAGAGGGAGCGCTGGTGGGGGTCACGGTGCTGCCTGACTTTGGGTTTATCAGCTCAAGGTGCTGCATCACGAGTGGCTTGTTCTTAATAAAAGAGGTGGCAGAGGATGTGCAGGTAACAGGGGCAAGGTGAGGGTGTGAGATGGGGTGGGGAAGGGACCCTGCAGGGTGCCCAGCCTGCAAGCAAGGGGCCCCACATGGCCTTCAGGGCCAGGAACACTTTGCACCCCAAAGCCGCCCATCCCAGACTTGTTTACGCAGGCAAGACCCAAAGGAATGGATCTGGGCCTCAGAAAATTGAAATTAAGGTTGCAGGCTGTTCTCATTTTTATGGCTTTTTTTTCTCCCAATCTTTAATCAAATGTTGCTTCAGCTTTTTATGTAGTTTCTATCAAAAAAGAAATCTGTAGAACAATTTTTCCCTCATTTCTAGTTTAATTTTTTTTCCTGTGAGTGGCAAAATGTTCTTGTCTGAGACATGTTTAATGAATTTTCCACTGTCGCTTGCCTTTATTAGCCGCAATTTCCTATTTCTGGCGATGCGCTCTGCCATTCCCATGTTCCGGAGCGCACTAAATTATTCAGCCCTTTTATTTCTGACTTTGGGTATTGTTCGGATCCACCAGCACGCGCTGCTCAGGTGCTGATGGAAGCTTTTCCTCGTCGAGCAGGGGATTCAGCACAGGCAGCCTCAGTTGCTCCCCACCACGCTCAGTTTTAGCAGCTCCTCTGCAAAGTCCCACCCGCGCGAGGTGTCGTGCTCATGGGTGGCAAGCAATAGTCCTGTCCCCTCATCATCCGTGGTCCTGCTACCCCACAGACAGAGGAAGCTCATCTGATATTCATGTGCTTACCCAGGGCATGGATGTTTGTGGGAACAGGTTGGTTTTAATGGCCTCCTGCTCAGGAATAGCTCCTTAAGGACATCTCCGCAGGGCACTGGCTTGTGCCATCAAGAAATCCTTTCTGCCTCCATTTTCCCATAAATACGATGTTGTACCTGCCCCAAAAGTGGACTGGGCTGTTAGTATTTACGAGGTGCAGCTGTTCCTAACAAAGGCAGGTGGGAAGGGAAGCAGCCCACATGCAGGAAAGCTGTGCTTTCTTGCGGTGCTTTCCTGATGCTTGTTTGCCAGAAAAGAAATAAACCTCCAGGCATGAAACAAATTGGTCCTATTTATGTTCCCTCCACCCATAAAGCCATCATTTGCTGCCTGAAATCTCCACACTGCTGGAGAAAAGAGCTTTAGGATTTTTGAAAGCAGGGCTTCAGGGAGGAGATCATTATCAGAATTTAAGGGCTGGATGTAGGCTCATCCATTCCTAAAAGGCTGGTATTAAGTGGGCTTCTGTTTACTGACATTCATGCTTTTCACCTGGCATAAAAGACCTTGATTTAACAAAGAACATCGGTACAAAATATAAACCTGCCAGTAAGATTTCTAGCTGCGTGCTGCATTTACCCAGCACCAAACCTTTCATTAAGCATACATTACTGCAAGCAGGCGACTGAGGTGGAATAAGCTGGGAGAAGCTGGGAGACGGGATGTCACTGGCCCCACTTTTGCACTAAAGCCAAGAACTACATTAATAATTCCAGGTATTATTCACAGAAAGTGTCACTCAGGGGCTTGTGGCCCCAGATCACAGAAGAGTTGAGTTCCCAGCCCCAGGGACACTTGCTCCCCCACACTCATTCTCTGCAACTTCTTTCCCCACCACTGGGAGACGTATCCAGACCTGATCACCTTGCACTGACTCATAACAGTGATTAGGGCACGTCGTGCCTGATCCAGCCCCAGGCACTGCTGCAACATTCCCAAAGCTCTGATTCAATTGCTTGACCTTGCCGAAGCACCATGAGCTGCTCCTTCTTGGTGTAAGGTCCTTTGTTGTCTACCCCTGCTCTCCGTATCAGTGTTTTTCCAGCATGGAAAGCCTGTCTCGGCTTGACCTGGGAGCTAGTGGGCAAGGATGAGTTTCTGGAGAACACACTTTGGGTTTTCTTCCATGTTTTCCTTCACTTTTCTGCAAAAACAACAGTGCAGACACTTCCTTGGTTTCTTCTGAGTCCCCCCCTTGGACGAATCCCAGGCTGTGATGTCTCCTGAAGTCCTGACAGCAGCTGGGTTCTCAAGGATACACGACCAGAGCTCCTACCACTCACCAAACCTGTCTCCATCTGGCCGCAGGTCTGTCTGGGGCATTGCCTGTCCCTGAAACCAGCGCTGCTTTTCCATGCAGCATGTGCACAACACCCGGCGGTGGGATGAAGTCCCGAGGAACCTCTTCAGCACTGCAACAACAGAAGTAGCTCTAACACAGCTGACCCTCTCTGGTCCACGGCAGCTCTTCTTGGTGGGGCTAAACCCTGCAGATCCTTTTGTTTGCATGATGCAGCATTTGAGGTAATAAATCCCCTGGGAACAGAGCATGCTGCAGAATGCACCAGCGAATGCCCAGGCAGGGTCTGGAAGCAGCAGGGCTTGTATTATCTAGGTTTTTCCTGTTATTTGCACAATGCAGTCTCCAGTTACCCTAGATGAGAGACAAACTATTGTAATCATAATTAAATGTCACATATATTTAACAGAGTGCAAGTCTATTCCACGCTCCCTCTTCCATCTGGCTCCAGCGCAGATGCGACCTGACTCCTCGCAGCCTGTGCAATGATATTAGGGCAGTTTCTGTTTATCAGAGCCGTGATTGATGCCCACAGTCAACCCACGATATACTGAAGGGAGTTCAGGCAGTACAATGGGGGTGTATATTTAGAAGATGAAATAGTACCTTGTGAGCTGTTAAGTGTGACAACATTAGCACTGGGGAGTGTAAATAAAAAGTGTAACATAAGGGCTGGTGAGTCACCATATCAGGGCGCTGCTCTGCAGCCAGTAAAGTACCTATTCTCTCTTAAGAGAGAGGGGTTGGAGCTGGCTGACACTTTCTATGAGTCCTTCTGTGCTGCAAGCCTCCTGCACCTTCTCTCCTGCAAGCCCATGGCTGCACGATGGGCTCTGCATATGGCTTGTATGAGCAGCAATTTCATTGACCCCCCACCAGATGGGAGAATGGCTCCGTGCTCATGGGTGTGGGGTGGTTTGTCCCCCAGAATTGCCAGTGGTAATGTTCTCTGCACACTGCTAACTGTATCTGCCAAGGGGAGGTGGGTGCATCTCACTGAACGGAGCCTTCCAGGATGCCCCTACTCATGCTGGATGGCTGCTGCCGCTGCGAGCCATCACACCAGGTAGAAGGACAGGGTTTTCAGTGCATAAATGAAATGGGAGAATGGGACTGAGGAAGGCACTACGCACCCTGGCTGTGCCATGGGCAGCAGCTAGTTCTGGTAGCACCTACCTCCAGGGAAGCAAGCCTGGCAGAGAAACCTGGGGAGGTTTAACTTCTCCGGGGGGATTACAATAGTAGCAAAAAAAAATAAAAATAAAAAAAAATAATTTTTTTCATCATTTTCTTTTAAATACAGAGCTATCCAGCAAGGCTGAAATGATAGACGTGATTGTGTTCTACATACAGAGAGCACACTTACATCTCAGACGTGTGCTGAGCTCCCTGGCTGGAGCTCTGCTCTTCCCCATGTGTGTCTGCCCAGGGAAGTGGTTGAGTCACCATCCCTGGAGGTCTTTAAAAGACGTTTAGATGTAGAGCTTAGTGATAGGGTTTAGTGGAGGACTTGTTAGTGTTAGGTCAGAGGTTGGACTCGGTGATCTTGGGGGTCTCTTCCAACCTAGATGATTCTGTGATTCTGTGATTCTGTCCTCTCCTGTGCAAGCACTTGTCTGGTGACAGAGTGATTTGTGCAGTCCTGGCTTCTTTGGGCTGAGACCTGTCCTAATGATGGTATCACAATTAACTCCATCTTTGCTTCCGTCTGCACCCTTTAGATATTTTCCCACTGGTTATGGCAGCAGTCTCTTCTCAGCAGACCATTACGTGTTGCTCCGTAATCCTCCAGAGGTAGATGTGTTTGAGTAGCACCGACAGTACAGATTTTTGTTGCACAGCAGTGTCAGAGAGTTTGCTAACTCATGGAGATAAGGTAGGGTGCTGGCCCAAGGTGATGCACCACCCAGGAAAAGACTGCTCTTGTGGGAGCTGCAGTCCTGCCTCGAGTCAGCACAGCAGTGGAGCCAGGCGTGCAGCCCTCACCCTGCACACTTCCACCTTCCCACTGTTCTGCCTGGACAAGGAGACATTTGTATAGAGGAACTGGCGCAAAAGGAGGTAAGAAAGTGTCTCAGCCCACCTTACCCCATCACTGCAACCTCATCCCACATCATTTTCATTGCACTTGCAATTTCTCTCAAATTTCCAAGTCCTCCAGGAGGATTCACACCAGTGCATTAATGCCAAAGGCTTGGACTTAGCATGGAATCAAGCACCTGCAGGAGAAGGCAGAAACTGGTAGCACAGCACGTTAGGTGGTCAGAAGGGCTTAGGATTTTCTTAAATATCACAGGCCATCCTGGCATCATGTTGGGAAATCAGAGCTCTGTGCTTCACCCAACATCCCAGGTACGTGCTAAGCATGATAGAGATATCCCAGAGTAAAAGTAGAGGCAAGCTTTGCTTCATTTCTTCTTCTCAGTCTTCCTGGATGGAAAAAGGCAAGAAGAAATATTCCAAGGGCTTGACCTCCTGCAGAGCTTGCACCAAACCCCTCGCATTGCCAACTGAAAGCCACCAGCACTGGCCCAGCCCTGTGTTTGCCCAGGACCTGGAAATGACATCTTCCACGGGGCCTTCTGCAGTCCTCAGCAACCTGGTGTCCCCTCATCCCAGAGAGCTTGCTGGCACTTCTGCGCACCCGCCTGTTTCCTTGTTCCTGCCAGCAGCCTTGTTCAAAACATGTTAGATCAGGTTTACAATTAAGTTCAGCAGGGGCTGGTTTATGACAGGTAATCACTGGGCTGCTGCTCATAGGTAGTGACAGACCTCACAGATCACAAATAATTCTGATGTCTATCTTACCGCATGCCAGTTTGCATCTTCATTTCAGCTGCGATTTCCCAATTTGAGCTGACAGCAGCTCTCGCCATCTGGAGAGAGGTGTGCTTCTCCTTGGCGGAGCTGTTTGGCACGGAGCTGCCAGGGTATCATTAGCAAACATCAGAAGCTGGGAAGTGTCAGGTGTTTATTTCCCCACAAGCTCTTGTGGGATGTCTATAAATAGGAAGAAGCATGCTCCTAAGTGGCCTGGGAGCAAAAGCATGGGAGATGTCCATGGTGGTGGGTCTCAGAATAAAACAGGGCTAAAGCTGAGAGCCTGGCCCAAGGACAGTCACAAAATCATGGAACCATAAAACATCTTGGGTTGGAAGGGACCTTAAAGATCACCCAGTTCCAACCCCCCTGCCATGGCAGGGATGTCACCCACTAGATCAGGTTGCCCAAGGCCTCGTCCAGCCTGGCCTTGAACACCTCTAGGGATGGGGCATCCTTTTTCTCTTTGTCGTGAGTCTTGCAACAAGCCCTTGGTTTCCAGGTGAGGTTTCACACTCAGCTTGAGCTAATGGTGAGCTACGGACTCTGGTACTGGAAAATCTCCTCTCCAAGCACATCCTGGCCATGCTGCCCACCCTGTCCCTGGTGCAGCGCAGGGGTTGGTTTGGTTGCATAACCCGATTTGGCCAGAGACTGCTTTTGTTCCCAGACGGTGTTTTCAGCCACAGCTCTGTGGTGTAGGTCCCCGGGCAGCCGTGTGGAGAGGAGCAGGGTGGAACGGGAAGAGGATGGGACTCCTCTCTTTGGGCTTCAGCTTGGCTTGGAAATAGCAACCTGCAGAGCCCATACACAGCGTCTACCCTTGAGTATCATGGACCCAGAAGAACCTTCTATTCGGCTGTCCACCTGGGATGAATGCCACTGACCTGTCCAAGGCCAGGTAGCTTTAGAAAGTGTCTTTGCCTTGCAAAAGTCCAGGCCAGAGTAAAGATATCCCCTAAAAGACACCTTCTGGTTGGGAAAAAGCTGTTAAGTCTGCCCACCTTGGAGGTGACCGAGAGACTGCAGAATGCAAACGTCCCCACATTGCCTCTGTGCAGGAGGACAAGGTCCCAAAAGGTGGAGATGGGGACAAGGTGACCCAGTGGACCTTTGCCATTGCTGGTAGGAAACATTCCAGGGCCTATTTCCATGATAATGCCAGCTACTTCTAAAACCAGCAATTTGACAGAGCTAATCAGCAATGTTCATAAGGATCTTGTGCCTGTAGGGGAATTCGGGCTCATTCAATGAGCAGCATTTTACAGATATGTTTAGTTTCAGCAAATGGTTGTTTCAGGAAAAGTCCCCAGAGTGGAATCTTCTTACAAAGCTGAAATAGAACAGGCTTATTTTCCCTTTTGGAACTGCTTTTGGGGGTTTTAATTTAAGCATGTTTTAACCAAAAAAAAAGAAAAAAAAAGAAAAAAAAAGTCCCAAACCAGAACAGCTTATTGTCCTCTCTAAATCAAAAGCAGAACAAGATCATTTGGCTTCCCGACAAATTTTCAAAAATGTTTCTGGACAGGAAAAACTACAGACATACAGAACTGCAGAAGAGAAAGGAAATAATTTTTGTCCAGGTCTGGGGTTCTGCATGACTCTGTGCTGGGGAGAATGGAGAAATCTTCTGGCACCAGCCACGACAACACACAGATATTTCCACGGTGTGGATCACTATCCGATTCAGTGCTGAAGAGTGAATTATCTCAAGACATCTGCGTCCTTCTGGTTTCATTAAAGGCATCAAGCAAGGAACCGGCCTTGCTGAACTACTTTGTCAGAGAGAAGAAAACCTCCTAGAGCAGGAATATTGACAGAGTTTATAACCTCTGTCCTGACCTTACTTCCTTCACATAAACTTGCTGGCTGAGTCAGGCCAATAAATTTGCTGCATCTCACTCGGAGGGAAATGATTATCCTTCTCTCCTTAATGGGGAAGATTTTATTCCAAAGCCTGCAGTGTTGGTGATTTGCAGGAGGGATTTGGGTGGTGATGATGCTTCTGGCCATGGGAAAGCGAGATGAGCAATAAGAAGAATCTCAGCTGAGATTCAGATGGGATATCAATGAGGCATGGAGAGAGAAAGTGGAAGCATGCTGGCCCCAGAGGAAGAGCTGGAGAAAGAGGGATTTTGCACCAATGCAAATAACCAAACAAAATAATAAACGAAGGACAGAGAAACAGTCTCTATGTGGATATTACCAAACCCCAGTAAATAAAATGTGCATCTTTTGCAAAGGTTTTCCTGCCAGAACCTGTTGGAAGTGCAGCAGAGGCTGGAAGAGCCTCGTACAGCTGCTGAATGTGAGGACTCCAGCCTAGGAGTGGACACAGCCTTTGTGCAGAAAAGAGGTAGAAGCAGGGTTAATTTTCTTCTTGAGAGCAAGAACCAAGAGCTTATTTATGATGGACAGCAGCTTAGTGGAGCCATGTTTAAACAGTCTTATAAAGAGCAGAAATGGTTTGAAAGCTCTGAATGAAAGCCAGTCAACCTGCTTTTTTTTTTTTTTTTTTTTTAAAGCCTCAGCAGGCTCTAAGCAGAGTTTGGCTTTGGTGCATGGCAGATGGCTCAGGAGATGTTCCTCTGCTCTATACATAGCAATTTTTGACCTAAATCTACTCTAGCCTCTCCTATGGGAAGCACATATATTTTTGATGGTGTGGAAGATCTTCAGAGGTCTTCCAGGACAATTCTTCTGGAAAAGGAGGGGACAAAGCCCATTCCCTATCCCTGGGAGGACAATGACCCTTCCCAGAGAGCAGGCTGCATCTTGAGGACATGAGCACAACTTGGCCAGACTTATTACACCACTGGAACATCTTCTTGCACTGCTCTGGTGTTTTGGTGGCCATTTCCAGGGTGCAGCTCAAGGCTGTGGGGACAAAATGAACCTGGAACTCAGCTTGCCAGAAATACTTGAACTGAAGCTTTGTTTGTCCCTGTGTGTCCACCTCTGTAGCAGTGTCAATGACAGATGTGTCATGATGTGACAGTGCCTTTGCTTGATAAGAGAAACTCAGACCAGTACCTGGCAAAGGGGCTGCTTAGAAGACATGTATAAAGAAGGTGAATCCCAGCCTCAGTGAAGCTGTATCCCAGATGAGCAAATCCGTGATCTCACAGGAACTTCTAAAACCTATTTAAAACACAATGCTTCCCTTCTGCAAGCGCTGCCAGTTGGGCAGGTACCTCGAAGGGATATTTCCAGTGCTGGTTGCTCATCCACAAGGCCACGAGGAGCCTTGGAGGTGGGACAGCATCCAAGGCCACCTGTATATAATCATAGAATGACAGAATCACAGAACCCCTGAATGGTGTGGGTTGGAAGGGACATTAAAGCCCACTTAATTCCAACATGTCATGGTCAGGGACACCTCGCATTAGACCAGGCTGGCCCCAGCCCCATCCAACCTGGCCTTGGGCACTGCCAGGGCTGGGGCACCCCCAGCTCCTCTGGGCAGCCTGGGCCAGGGCCTCAGCGCCCTCAGAGGGAAGAATTTCTTCCCAACGCGTCCCTGAAGCCTCCCCCCTGCCAGGCTCCAGCCGGTGCCCCTCGTCCTGTCCCCCCAGCCCTGACCAAGAGTCCCTCCCCAGCTTTCCTGCCCCCCCTGCAGGCCCTGGCAGGCCGCTGGCAGCTCTCCCCGGGGCCTTCTCTTCCCCAGGCCCAACACACCCAGCTCTCTCAGCCTGGCCCCACAGCAGAGCTGCATCCTCGTGGCCTCCTCCTGTTTTGCTCTAACAGGTCTATGCCTTTCTTATGCTTCCTCAGGCACAGAAGATTTTGTGAGCCAGCAATCCCAAACTAGGAGGGTGTTGTAGGGTCACCCACAGCGCTCTGGGCAGGAGATGAGGGCTGGTGGCCCAGACTCACCCCGCCTCCGCCGCCTTGCAACCAGCAGCTATTTGCTTTCCTTCTGCAGGCTTTCAACCCCCTACTTCTGCTCGTGTTTAAAGGAGGAAGAAGAAATGAAGTCATCAGAGACGTTGTAACACAGGAATCCTTTCAATGTGCTAATGCGCTTGCATTAGCGCTAATGGGCACCACCACCAGCAGGCTCTCAGAGGAGGGAGGACATGGAGCCGACTCGCGCTGAGCTCCTCTAATGCTTCCTTAATCCGACCGGTCTTTAAAAGTGTAATGAAAACAGCCCCCGTTTACAAATAACCAGGGCATCATGGAGTTTTGTAGCCATCTTTGGACTTTCTCACTCTTTGTTCCCCACTGCTCTGGGCTGCAGGTTCTTCCTTGCATTGCTTTCCCAAATCCCCCTCCCCAAAATCAGAGATCAGCAGCCTGTCCTGTTAAATGGCCATGTTGTCTAAGCTTGGTCTGATTTACTGAAACAACATTTGCAAAGTGCAAATCCTGTTGCCAGTTATGTAACTGAATTATCCTTCCATATGCCAGACAGCAATTCTACAGTTAATTGATTTTAATTTAATCATTTGTAGCCAGTCACCAGTTTTAACCAGCCCTGCCCACCCCCAGCCCACTGTTTTGCATGAGCCATCTTTCCAGCAATTCCTCTTTTTAATTATATGAAAGCCTGGTTACGTTTCATTAATTCTTGTCACATTACCACAGCCTTCCATTTCCACAGCCAGAATCCAACCACCTCAGCATCATCATCCATTATGGTACACAAACAAGAACAGATCCTCGTTCCAGTCTCATTAGATTTTGAACGTTAATCAGCAAGGCTCAGAAGAGGCAAAGCACAGCTGCTCACCCCTTTTCCTCTCCCCCAGCCCCTCTTTTCCCTCCCCTCCTCTCTGCAGCCTGAGCAAAGCCAGAGTCAGGCTCTGAGCACTGGGGACCTGCTTCTTGCCTGGTGGCAGCTGCTATGGGGGCATCTGAGCCCAAAGCCATATCTGCTTTGCAACGTGCTTCATTTTCCCTTGAGTAAAGCACCCTCAGCTGAGGGGCAATCTCCTGCTCATTTACACTTCCCTAGTCCCAGCTCTTATTAACAGCATTAAATGCATTGTCAGCAATGGTCAGAGGGAAAGGTGCAAAACCCTGTTGTGCTGCTTGGGGTGTAAGGTGGCATGGCTGTGGGTCACTGCGCAGAAGTTGGGTGGTAGCTGTAGGCAGTGGGTGATGGCGAGCAGGGGCAGGGAAAGGAGGAGGAGGAGGAGGAGAAGGAGAAGGCAGAGGGTGGGAACAGACCTCCAGGAGCATTCAAGAGGGAGGATTGCACACCATGGGCCAGGCAGTGCCTGCAAGAGAAGGCCAGAGCTTGGATTTGGTGCAAGGCTGGAGAAATGACTAATTGGGCTCACTGGGACATCCATGGTTAGTGCTGGAGATCAGTGCCAGGGCAAGAGGCAGGAGAGGCAAAATTCCCCTCTGTTCAGCCTGGTTTTGCTGATCACAGAGCCTCAGAAATGGTGGCCCAGCACATGGCCCAGGTGGGATGGGCAGGATGTCCATGATCTGTTAGGAGAAGCTGGATTTGGTCAGGAAAATTGCAATCAGAGCCGGATTTTTAGGCAAGCATGAAGCTCGGGGGTGTTGAACTTCATGGCCTCTCCTCCTGCTCCACATAGCTCCGTTCTCTCACCCCAATTTCCAATGGGAACACAAGCCAGCTGGTGCTCTGGGTGGATGCCCAGAGGTCAGACCATCACTGCTCCCATGGTAGGGAAACCCTTCCTGCTCCCATCACTGACCCAAATGGCAAAGTGATGCTGAGGTGGAGGCATTGTCCCAAAACCAGAGTTTGAGGGACAAGCAAAGGCACAGGAGGATTTTGGCTTTGGAGACTCTCTACCTGTGGGCTTCCTGTTTGTCTGCATGACACTAGCTGTGAGGTCCAGTTTGTTGCTATCCCCCCTCAAAAAAGCCTAATAAAATGAAGGACTTCTCCATGGCTAGCAGGAAACAACAGCAAATCCTGCTATTCATATGTGAATATGGATATTTTCTATTCCCAAAGCTTCTTTGCAAGGATCCGCTCACTCCATCCTGCCCAGATTTAGGATGGGAGGAAGGAGATGCTGCAAGTCTCATGGGGGCTGTCCCTGCACCCTTCCTGCCACCCCCCTGACGATGCTGGGAGATGCTGTCTCTGGAAGTGTCCTGGCCATAAAGCTGGAGCCCTTGTGTCCTGCCACAGGTCTTTGGGAATAGCAGAGCACATCACAACCCCATAGCCCAGAGGGACAGAGACCTCACACACCTGAAACAGGGCAGAAAAGGGAGCCAATCACTCCAAATGAGGAGGTGTCACATATAAATAATGTATTACCAGTGGACTTGTATAATGAGGCTTTTATGGACTACTAATAAAACAACCAGTAAAAGTCTCATTGCTGTCTAAGGTAACACAGCCAGCATGAGCAAATAATTTTGGCTCTGGGGACGACTTTGTGTTTAATCCTCACTCTCTCCATTTAGGCCAGTTTTATATAGATGTGAATTATTGAATCCAGTCAAACCTGCCCTGCTATCCAGCTAGCCGTGAGCTCTGCTGCTGAAGACATGTAGGAACACCAGTACAACCACAGCAATAGCACCCTCAAAGGGTTTCTGTATATACGTATAGATGAGCTAAAATAATAACTATAATGAAATGGTGAGCTTTGTGCTGGTAATTGTATAGATAATCCAAATTTCACAGCACCCCTAAATGTAATACCTGCATTTTGCACATGTATGCAATGCTATAGATAATGTTACATTAAATGTTCATATCATTTCTGAGATTATCTAGCATAAGGCAAAATGGGGAGTACTCCAGCTGAGTCTTGACATTAGAGGCAGACTCCCAGACATGAAAGCCTTGGTGGCTGGGGCTCAGTGGGGAGCCCAGAAGCACTTTTGCTTTACGGAGGGAGCCTTCTCCACGTTCAAAGGGAAATGCATTGCCCAGGATGAGCTTAACGGTCCAGAAAGGCTTATGGGCTCTTTGTTGTAGGGAATCCTGTATGGCTGGAGCAGAGCTGCTGCAGATGACTGGTGATGGAAACTGACTGGGTACAAGACAGCATGATGCTTGTGCAGGAGAATGAACTGCCTGGACCTCAGTGGCTTTTGGGGGTTTTGCATCGGACACCAGAAAGCCCCATCACTGTCCTTCCACACCTGGCTTGCCAAATCCTGGCCAATCTCGGATGTACTGAACCCATTTTTAAGCAGTGCTCTCGAGGACCTGATAAATCTCTCCTAGCACCCTGTTCTCCACCTAGACCTTCACTTTCAGGGTCTGGAGAGGTGACCAGAGCCGATGGGAAGCAGCGTGCACCCAGTGCCATGCGCTACAAGCCTAGGGGGCCAGGTGGGTGGACAGCAGAGGGCTCTCGAGCCCTCAGCAATCCCAGACACGCAGCTGGAAGGATGCTAAATGTGCGCTTGGCCACTCTGTGAAACTTATTTGGGCCGCTGCAATGAATCAGCTGCTTGAAATAGCAACAGTGCTAATAGGAATTTACTTCTGCTGGGGAGGAAGATGGTCCCCGGTGAAATGCTTTCCATGTTGCTGCCAGAAAGGTGCAGTGTGATTAAGTACGACCAGGTTTCCTTGCTGAGTCCATTTCCACCTGGTTATTTTTTTCTAAAGCTTTCCACAATAAAGCGGGGGGGGGGGGGAGGGGGGGGTGGAAATAAAAGAGGAAGAAAAAGCCCTGCCAGCTCTGCTCTCTTGTGCAGAGCACTTGTCTGGATGCTCTGGTGGGATAGGACCCTGCTGGATCCTCCCCTTCCCATCCCACCATCCCTCCTCGCAGGAATGTGAAATAATCTGTTTTTTTGGCTCAAATCAGAGCAGCAGAAGGAACCCCCTCCCTCAGGCTGGGTTGGGAAGAACCTGGATGGTTTTTGTGGTATTTTGAGTGGGAGTCGGGGGGATACCAGACCGGGTTTTTTACACTGGGGGGGTGTTGTGCACTGCTGGAGTTTCCCTTCCTCCCATTTTTTTTTATCCTGCTGCCTCTGTTCCCTGCAGAAAACTGCTTGCAGCAGAGCCCTGCCATGGGAAAGTGGGATGAGGCTGAGCAGAAGGGGCAGGGAGCAATTGAGGATGGTCCAGGAGCTGGAATCAATGCCCTCCTGGGTGACCCCAGGCAAGTCACTTTGCTTCTCATGTTCCCCACTGGCTAAAAAGGTGTGATTGCCTCCCCAAATGCAGAAAAGATGCCCCAAAGCAGCAGTGGTGGGTTTCCCACACAGGGTTTGGGAGGGCTAGCTCCCCTGGGACTCACATTTCCATGGGCTTGCGAGCCTAGCTCTTTGGGTCCCATCCACACGAGGAGGACAAGGAGACATCTGCTTGGTCTGCTTGGCTGATGAAGGCTATGTAGGAGCCTAGGAGGGGGGATTTGGAAGCCCAGATAGGAACCAGGTGCTTTGTTTTGTAGGCTCTGCACCGTGCAATGCTGAGGGACATCCACCAGTCAGTCCCCTGCAGCCACAGCACAGCAGCAGCAAAGCTGTGCTGAGCGTGTCCCTGTCCCCGTCCCCGTCCCCATCCCAGCAGAAGCCCAGGGTTATCACTGCCTTTGCAAAGCGCGGAAGGAAACTGCCAATAACACCCTGCTCCTTTGTGTATTGTGGAGATTTGCCTTTCTCATTTATGTGTAAATAAGCCCTTTTCTGTCTGACACCGAGCAGGTCCTGCACGTAACCCCAAGTGCAGAGCTCTCGCTGCACGCCTGCAGAGGACTTGGGTGTGCAGGGAGGGTTTGGAAGAACAAAGGGCTGTCGAAAACCTCATCTGGCTAATCCCATGGCGACCTGACATCATCCTCAGCGTGGAGAACAAGGTGGCAAGCCTGCGAGCACACCGCCTCTACCCGGCCAATTAAATTGTGTCCGCTCCGTCATGAATTATGTATCTATGCATTTCCATTTCACTTCTGCTGCTTGTTTTTGATGAAATTCGCCTCTGCTGATAAGGATTAAGCGACTTGCTTCAGAGCGTGGCACTGTGCTCAGCAAGACTGGGGTGTTGCATGCCTGGGGCAGGGAAGGTGCTGCAGACGCTTTCAGCATCCTCCTCCACCGCCTCCAGGAGCCGGGATGAGAGGCAAATGCAAACCAGGGGTGGGCACCCAAATGCGAGAGGTTTCAGGGAGGTTTGGGTGTCATTTGCTGTCTGGACACAGTCCTGGAAAACTCTCAGTGTCCTTGCTTGAGCAGAAGTTGGACCAGATGACCTCTCAGGTGTCATAACCTGGGAGGCTGGCACCAAAACAATCACCATCCCTGTCTTCCTCTGCCTCTTGTCTTGCCCCTGGGGAGAGTAGCCCAGCGTGCTGTCCCCTGCACAAGTCATAGCCCTGCTTTGGGCAGAGGACAAGCCTGCACCTAAACCATCAGGACACACGGCCCTGGTTGGAAGAGGTCACCGGTTAAAGACATGAGATGTCACGGAGACATTTGCAAATATTGGTCAAACGCAAACAGCTGAGTGCATGTGGACCTGCTGGTGTCATCAGTGACAGAAGGCAGGGAGGGTTTGTCCTGGTTAAACACTGTCTGGAGAGGAGGAAGGTGTGCGTGTGTCTGCCCTGGACGTGTCCAAAGGGTGTGCAGTGTCCACCAAGGGGCTCAAGGACAGCCCCGCTGCCAGTGCTCAGGATCACTTGCCCTGTGCAAAGTCAGGAGCATTCCTACAGCAGGAGCTCCTGAGAGAGAGCTCTCCACTGGGTAAGATGGTGGCAGGTACCCAGAGAAAAGTAAAAAATAGGGCCAGTGTTGGGGAACAGTGTTGTTTTCCTCTGCACAGCTTTCAAGCCACTCTGCCCCAAGCCTGTAGAGTTGCATGGTGCCTTGCTTGTCCCCTCTGAAGACATGCCCAGGAGCATGCACTGACTAAGCCCTATCTGACATGCTCCCCCCCCCCGATTTGAAAGAGCTTTCTCAGATGGCACCAGGACACAACTTTAACAAAGCCAACACAAACAGGAGCAACGCGCCCAGGCAGCCTTGTCCTCCATTTGACCAGGGAGCCAATATTTGCTTGGGTGTTTGTTTTTCCAGAGGAGGGAAGATTGATGGGAGAGCCGGGCATGTCGCTGCTGTAGCCCCGTTCACCCACAAAGCCCACCTCTTTCCCTTCACGGTGTGAGCTCAGATCCAGGCTGATCAAAGCACCTCCTGCGCCCTCCCCTCTCCGTGCTGCAGCTCCCCAGCCCACCACTGCCTACCACACTTTGAGGGTCTAACACCCGACTTGGAGCTATTTTCCTGCTGAAAACCAAATGAGTGAGGCTGGGTTTCTCTTAACCCGGATCCTTTTGTTTCTGCTGCCATGAGGGGTGAGCTGCAAAGGAGGGGTGACCCTGAACAGCCAAGCAGAAGGCATCTCCTAAACTCCTTTGCTTTCCTCTTAAGAGCTGAAGGCAAAGTCCTTGCACAATATGCACTGCCAGCAAGTCATCAGCCCCCACAGATCTCTCTGCGCTCTCCCGCTCCAGAGTCCAAGTGGTGGTTTTCTTGCTGTCCTCAGCCCTCGAGTGCTTTCCAGCCTCATTTCTTGTCCTGGCTTGTCTGCACCCCTGCACTGAAACACCTCCTCAGCCCTGCTGCTCTCAGTTCCTGGCAGATCTCCCCTTTCCTGACCTCTCCGTGGAGCTTTTCTCCCAGCTGCTTCTATTCGAGGACTTTTGCTCTGAGGGCAGGCCCTTCTATCACAAAGAAATATAACTGCTTCAGAACTCTTTCTGAAGATAATTATCTGCACTAGCTTTAAGCCACGCAGTGAGTATATGGACTGAATGCCTGCATAGTGCAAGTTCATTCACACGGATAACTTCTGCATGAGTGTTTTTCCTCTTTTACACATCTCAGGGTAAAAGGTTTTGAACCAGAGGTGGTGAGAGAGCATACAGGGAGAAGAAGGGATGCTGTCAGATGTTTCTGCAGTTGCTTATCAGCTGTGTGACACCAGCCTGGCTCTCTCCACCAAAGCATGGACAATTTTCCTGAATGAGCCCACCAGAAGATGGGAATGCTCTGCTTGGTAGTCCCTGGTGTTGCCTCTCCCTGGCAGAGCCGTGTCAAGGCTCTGACACATTCCAGGAGCTGGCAGGAGCATCTGATCTGCCTGGAGCTCACCTGCCCACCCTGGGACTGGCGAACAGAGCAGGAGCAAGAGGAGGATGAAAGCATCTCCCTGCACACCCCATCCCTGCTGAACAAGGCGCTGGGTGGATACAACCCCAGGACCTGCCGGCTGCTCCTTTGTCCATACAGGCAGAGAAGTTGGGCATGGAGAGCAAACTGGAAGGAGCTGGGGAGGGATCTGGGCAAAGCACAGGTGGAGGGTGCTGGGGAGAGACCAGGAGAAGGCTGCACATTTCCACCTGTATCTTGGAGTGCTGCCACAGCTCACAAGGAGCTCCTGTTTCAGCACAAAGCTGAGGAACATCGGTTGCTCCAGCATTGGCTGTGGCCACCATGAGCATCCCAACAAGCATCCTGGACTGCAAGGGACCAAGCATTTGGTGCCACCATGGCACTTCCAAGGCAGAAAGCTGCCCTGCTTATCTCTCTTGCCCTTCCCATCGTGCCGGATACCAGGCACTGAGCAATTTGAGGCCAGATCCACAGCTTTCAGATCACTGTGGACAACCATACAGTGCAAGCATGAGGAACAAACCCATCCGCAGCCTCCCACCCCGTGCTGCAACCCCCATGGCATGGCAGAAGACACTCTTTGCCCAGGTGCACCCTAAGGAAGGGAACGGAAGGGCTGAATCAGGGCACAGGGGCTTTCCTCGCAGCCACGGGCTCCGTAACAGGGCTGTGCCCAAAGGCTGTGATGCAGGACGGGCTGCTGGGATTATTTACACCAGAGGGCACGAGGCTCTGTAGAGTCTCCAGGGTAGCTGGATGAATTGGCTGCCTTTATCTCTGATTTCTTTCCCCAGCACTTTGTCAGTAAATCAGAGGGATGTCAGATGTTATCAGCACCTGCAACTTTTTTTTTTTTTTTGGAAGTGATACAGAAGTACATAGGTGACTTTGAGAGTGCTGAAAAAAGGAAGCAAGAGGTTAATAAATCTTCCTGTGAGCTGTAGGCATTCTGGTGTCCTTACCCCATTCCTGGCCTTGCATGGAGACATGACACCCGCTTATTCCTCTGCCATGCTGTGAAGCCCTGTTTTGAGCTTTTTTCTAAAGAAAGCAGAGGTGGGTATGCCTTGGGAGAAGGGGAGTTATGCCAAAGATGGGCTATTGCAGGAAATTGAGACCCCACATGTCAGCCTGCAGCCCCTTCCATCATGGATGCATGAGCACAGCCTTCTCCTCTCCCTCCTGCTCCTCATCTTTCCCTCTCGAGGCAGGTGTGGCTGCCCCATCAAACAGTAAAACCTCACCACCTCTTCCCTTTGCACTTTTCAAATCGTTTTCCAGAAGTGCAGCTCAGCGCTGGAGGAGATCTGTCATCTATTAATTAACTCGGTACCTGACGAGTGTCATCTCGCTGAGAGAAGTTTTGAGGACAGCATTGAAAGTGATTAAGGGCTCGAAGGAAGTGATTTATCAATGGAAGATTAAAAGAGTTAAATATGTAAAGCTCAAGTGAATGATGGCAAAGGAGACTCTGACAGCTGCGCAAAGTGGTTTGAAAGGTACAAGCACCCCAGAGTGGTGACATTTCTGAGATGGGGCAGCTCAGCAAAACCCCAGCGGGAGGCTCAGGGCAAGCAAGGGGAACAGCTCTGCAAGCCCGTGGGTCCACGCAGGGTGCTTCTTTAGTGCAGCAGGGAATAAAGAGGCATTGTTAGAAGGCTAGAAACTCGGTTTCTCCTCCCTTTTCCCCAGCATGGGCTGCTCAGTGCCCCAAATTGCCGCATGCTCAGCACTGCTGCGTCTTCTGAGAAAGCAGGGACCTGCTCAGCGCCATACAGACTTGCCCTGGGGCTGGCACGAACCTCGCATGGCAGTCGAGGCAGAGGCACAGTGAGCAATATCTGCTTTCCTCTGAAGCACCGGATTTTGCTATCACAGATGCGATCAAAACCTTCGATCTGAACGCACTGGTCAGAGGCTGTCTCTGCAGAGCAGGGTAAATGCAGTAGGCTGTAAGCCATCCAGCCTGGACAAAGGCACAAAAAATCCTCACACGGGGCTGTTAACAGGCAACATCCATCTGAAGGAGCTGTGGACGGGCTGTGTTTCCTTTCCATTTGCCATGAGAAATCCTGTCTTGCAGAAATAGTGGTTTCCAGAGCTACTGGTTTCTTTGCCTTCCTGTTTGGCTGAGTTCATCTCTGTATCTCCTAGGGCTGCAAAATGTTTGTGCACTGCTCGGACCACGGTTAGACGATAACCCAGCTAATGAGCTCCTTGGTGCAAGCCCACGTAGCTGAGAGGTCACCGCCAAACTGTTCTGTGTCCTGATCTTTTGCTCTTCTCCCCAGTTTTTCTGACCTTGCTCTTGCCCAGAACGGTTACATTACCCAAAGCTTCTAGAAAGTGAAAAAAAAGGAAGAAGTGTTGCTGCTAGTCTAGTTCTTAATCATTTTTCCTTTAAAAAGTTTGTGCCTCTTAAACCAATGCTAATTATACTTTTCTTATGGGCAGCATTTTATCAATACAGCCAATTGGGACTGGAACACCAATTAAAGTCAGGGAGAGGAGAACTACAGCTGTAGCAGAGCGCCTGATTTTTTCAGAATTATGACATCAACTTAATTGCAACTTTCCAATCCATTTTCCCCCCAATTAATCTAAAGTGCTCTATTCTTAGGAGAATTTCAGAGCCGTGATAAAGCAAGTCAATGACCTGTTTTCTGACCCTCTGCTAAACTGCTAATGACTTTTTTGGCGGGTTTCATCTCCGTTTTAATTAATGATGGACACAGGCAAAACCTGTTTAGGAAGTTGTGAGCAAAGTTGTGTTCTCTCTTCTGCTGCCGGGCCATCCTCTTTGGCTTTGGATGCAGAGAAAAGAAGTGGCTGGGATGACTCAAAACCGAGATGTCAGCTGCCCAGCTTGTCTGCTCTGTCCTGCAGCCCTGGCCCTCCATCCGAGCTCCTTCTTCACCCAGCACATCCCCAGGCCCCTTTCTTCTTCCCTGCACCACCAGCATACCAGCATGGTTAGGACCAAATTTCTTCCCAGCCCGGTGTCCTGTGTCTAAAGCAATAGCCTACGGAAAAAGAGGACAAACACACAGTGATGCTGCCCCAAAATGTTCTCAGACATGCCATTCCCTGTCACTCTTCCCTGCCCCTTTGCCTCTTGGCCCTTGGTTTTCCCTGCAGAAGCAGATCCCTCCTCCTCCTCCATGGGGGATTTCCATCACTCGCAGCTTCCAACATCTGCGCTTGCCAAAAACACGCTTGAGAAGGATCCTTGGGGCTGCAAGGAGGACTTGTGTAGGTCTGTAACTGAAATACCCTACTCCTTCAGGCTTAGTGAGTGCGCACACACTTGGATGGTACTTTCTGCACTGACCTCTCAGGAATGCAACCTGCAATTATCATCTGCGCTGCTTAATCGCTAGCTCTCCCCCCGCCTGTGCCAGCCAGCTCTTCTCCAAATAATGCCGGGACATGGGGCAGGGTGGCACAGACCAAGGGATGCCCCCGGGAGGCAAAGTGGATGAACCTGGGCAAGGAGAAGGTTCAGCAGCATAGACACCTCCATGTGATGCTGCCACACCACTGGGTTTAGCACAACTCCCTCCTCCCACCTGGAGCTGCCAGCCCTGCTCATGAGCTCAGATATTTCCTCCACCCCACGACGAACCATCGGTGTGTGACCCGCTGCTGCGCACGGGTCACAAGAAGAGCGATTGTGGCTTTCTGAGAGCAACAAATCATTCTTTAAAGCAATGGAAAATCTCCACCTCCTCCAGTGATCCGCTCGAGTGGCTAATTGCTCTCCGTGCTAAAAGTGTGTGTGTGTGCCTTCTTGCAGCTTGGACATTGCTGTTGTTAGCCTGCAGCATCTGGCCCTTGCTATCTGCTGGCCGTAGCTGGCCAGAGGGAAGCCTCCCTTGTATCAGCCCTTCTCTGTCTTTGTTGGTAAGCACGGGCAGCAATTTAACAGCCTCTTAACCTTTGCCATAATTATCTCCATAGCCAGGGCTCGTGTTGTCTCCTGCCGTAACAAAGGCTTTTCCAGCTCCTGAATCATCCTTATACCTCTTCCCTGAAGTCTCTCCCATTTATTTCTAAACCTTTTTAGACCCCGGGTGCAGGAACAGATCCATCACTTCAGAAGGACTTCCCAGAGAGTGCAGCTACAGCTGATGGCACCTCCTGGTCCCTGCACAACTTCCCCTTAGTGCATCCTGCAGCTGGGTCCCCCCCAGATTTGTGGTGCTCCGCTGGTGTGCTGCTCGTGGCACACACGGTGCAAACCATTATGAGTGTGCAAGACCCAGTCAGGTACCCGATTAGGAGAAATCAGGACTGGGAGGGACTGGGAGAGCTCAGCTAGATGTGTGCTTTTCCAGAGAAAGCAACAAAACCATTCCTGGATGACTCTTGGCTAAAAACCTCCACCGACAGACCCTTACTCCCTCTCCCTCCAGAACAAAACTGCCTTAGCCTGGCTCTCCCTCGCTGTAATTTCAGTCCCTGACTTCTGTCCTGTCGCTGGAGGAGCTCTCTATTCTCCCCCTCTTTGCAGTGACCTTTTGCATAATTGAAGACCGCTGTTGTGTCTCCCCGCAGCCGTCCTTCCTCCGGACTAAATGACACCCAGCAGCTCGTGTTTTCCCAGCCTCTGATTATTCTCTCTGCTGTCACACGAGCGCTCTTCAGGTTGTCCTTGAAGCGAGATGTCGAAACCAGCAGTCTGTGAGCAGAGAAGAGGCAAAGTGCCACTTCTGCCGTCACCTCCTCGCTGTGTCAGCCTCTGAAAGTGGCCTGGGGGACGCTGGGGGTGAGGCTCCAGGTGCCTGCAAGGGGGCCTTGCTTCTGGGACTGCACCCACCAGGCTTCCCAGCAAGGCTCGATGCTGTAAGATAAATGGTTGTGGGTCTCCTGAACCAGTTTCACTCGGGGAGCTGTGGTGACCGTCCTGAAATTACTGGGGACATTGCTGTCACGGAAAGGAAGACCGAGGACGTATGACGACGGGAAGGCAATTAAGATGCTCCTGAGCTATCTGAGAGCGTGATGTGCCATTCGTCTGTGCCAGAAACCCTGGCATTTATCAAAGCTTAAGGAGAATCAGGCATAACTGACCTGGAGGAGAAAAACATCTGTGAGAAGCAATTGATAGTTGTACAAATGATGCAGGTCAGATTCAATTCTCTGTTCGCAAAGGAAACCATTAGAAATCACTGAACCAAAGTTTTGTTGGTGATGATGGAAGGAACTAATGAATCTGGAAGTTTTATGAACAACTGCCTGGGCTGCCGGAGGAGAGTGATTACTGGGCAGGGTGTGCTATTTGTCATGATAACCCTATCTCATATCTGAAGTATTCTAATGGGAAAAACAAAACAAAACAAAACAACAACAACAGAAAAAAAACAAAGCAACAACAAAACAAAAACAAAAAGAAAAAAACACAACTATTTACAAACTGCCCCCAATTTTAAAGTCTTCAGTCTGTTTTTGCTTGAGACAAATATTTCTAAGGGTCAATGTTTACACCCAAACTAAGCTCTTAAGCTCTTTTTGGTGCATTTGCAATATGATAAAGGTCCCAGCAACATCAGGTACAAAACAGCCATCTCAGGGGTCACTGAGTGCTATTTTTCTCCATAACGGTCCTTCACTCATGTGCTGGGTTTGTTTGTAGGTCTAGCTGCACTTATTTCTGGAAATCCCCAATGTAAGAGCTGACGTTGGCCCCAACATGGCCCAGTGTCCAGGCACAGCCCCCCCACAAACCTATTTTGCACCGAGTTTTCTTTGTCTTCTCTCTTTTCACTAACCCATAGCAGAGATAGTGTTCTCATTCGGAGAACAGACTTGCTCAGAGCTTGCAGGAGACACGACAGAGGAGAGAAGCCAGGGACGTAATGAAAGAAGGCAGAAATGCTGGCTGAGGAATCAGACAGAGCACTTTTACTCCTGTAGTGTCAAAAAGCATCCAAATTCCACCTGGAGGCAGCCAGGTTGGTCTTAAGGATTTCACAGAAAGACAAAAAGGTCACTTGAGTTGGAAAAATCTGTACAGACTTGAGGGTTTAGCTACAATAGCCTTGACCTTATGGCTTCTACTTTCACTGTTATTCCTATTGACACCCCCCAGCCACGAGAACCACAGCCTGCTCCTGCTTGTGTGATTCACTTGGAAATGAAAAATAAGAAGGTGAAGTCTTGGGAGAATGCACATCTCTTGTGGCAACCATCCTTTTCTTAAGTTTGGACACAAAAAAATCATTTTTCCCATCAGCTCAAAGACTATCATGACCAGAAGGAAAGGGGACGTATTTTCTCCCAGATAACCCGGTGCCATGGGAAGAACACTCCGGTGACCAAAGCACCACGTCCATCAGAGCTGGGGGGACCTCAGGAGATTGCCTAGCTCAACACCTGCACCAGAGGGTGGTGGAAAATGGCTGGAGCCCCCTCCCCTTGTGTCCTGGGCTGGGAGAAGGTTCTTCAACACCTCTGCTCACCGTAGCTCCTCGCTTTGCCCTGCACCCAAAGGTTGGCAAGCAGCTGTGTCCTGGCAGAGAGCATCGTGCTTTGACATGGGTGGATAACACACAAGGGAAGGACACAGATTTCTTCCACCTCCTGCAAAATGGGATTTTTTTCCCCGTTGCTCCTGCTCTTTTTTATTCTCAGCCCTTACCACCATCCCGGGACAGGCTGGTTTGCCTCTCCCCACACCCCCTGGGCTGTTAGCAGTGTCCCTGGGAGATGTCCCAGGGCAGGAGATCCAGCTCCATCCCAGCAGGGCCCCAGCACCACAACTGGTGGCACATGGGGGTCCCTTGGCCACCGATGGAGTCCTTCAGGATGGAGCTGTGGGGCCAGGGGACACCCGTGGGACTCACACGGGGCACCCTAAGGGATGTTTCCCCCCTGGATTTTAAACGAGAAGCCTTGCCTGACAACACAGCCATGCAAGTTCTAGCAAAAGGTTTTCCTGAGAGTTTTTATCCCAATAGAAAAGCGATTTCCCAGTCAGTTTTAATTCTTCTTGATATGCTGTCTTCATTTTTGGTACTTTGTGGTGTTAAATAGCTGCTGTGTTTCACTCCAGGAGAGCACAAATCCCTGTATTTCTGCCCCAAAGGGGCAGAGGGAGTCACAAGCGAAAGCACTCATTCTTTTTCTGTCTCCCTCTTATCTCTAGTGCTTAAACAAGATTTCTCTTGTGTCTTTTTCCTCCTTGATCTTGTGATTTTTTTTTCTTATCCTTTTTTTTTTTTTTTTTTTTTTCAGGTCCCATCAACTTATCCTTTCTTCCTCCCCCGGGTTTCTGGACTTCCTAACTTTTATGTATAAAACCAACAGCTCTCTTTAATCAAGCACAGCTATTAAAAAACTCTCAATTACAGATGTCACCCCATGTCACGGTTTACTCCTGGCTTCAGGATTGTGAATTCACCTATTATTTCAGTGCCTGAGGAAATCTGAGAGGAATTAAGCACAGAGGACTGGAGCACAGAGAGAAAGCACCCCAATGAGTGGCATCCCCTTCTCCAGAATCCCCAAAGTGTTATCGCTGTGGATGCACCAGCTGAGAGCTTTATCCCAGATTATATTATTATATTTTGTATTATATTTTAGTGCTTTTGCAAGCTGACAAGCACCACAGAGTTAGCAGCTTGCTGGGAAGCCTTCCCTGTGCTCCCTAGGATAAATGAGGAGAATCTGAGCGAGAAATAGGATGTCTTTCCTGGGGGTTTTCATGTCCCCATTTCAGCAGAGAGAAAAAATAATAATAAAAGAATAAAAAATGATAATAGCAGTCCTAAAGAGAAGAGGTTGTTTCCTACAGTGCTGGAAACCAGCTGAGGCAGCCCTGCCAAAGCTGCCTTGGCAGTCAGGCTGCCTTCAGCATCGCCTCTTCCCTCTGTGCGCACTCCAACCCTCCTCCTCCTCCTCCCTGGGCTGCTTGATGGGCCATGGAGAGACATGCCAAGAAACTTTGCCTTCTCTGAATTCTTGAATATCCGACGGGGACGGATGTGGGAACAGTGCCCAGCGGGGCTCACGCTCATGTCCTGCCTGCTGGGAAGCTGCTCGAGGACAGCAGGTCAACTTTTCAGCCTTGTTGAGAGGAACAGGGGCTGTCTGGAGGTGAGCCCCCAGCTGAGAGTCCTGAAGATTTGGTTTTGGCCAAGGACCTGGTTTTGCTTGATTTGGAGGGAGACTGGAGCTTACTTTGGGGGAGGAGGTGATTCCCAGAGGAACAGACCTTGCATCCCAGAAGACAAGAAGATACACAGTACTTCCGTGGTACAAAAGAAACATACATTTTTTCTCGATCTAAGCTTCTTCCCCTTTATGGAAGGCAAATGTGGAAGTGAAATATGCCTTCTCAAAGCTAAAGCCTCGCAGCTCTCCCTGCCCTAACAACTAGCCAGGGCTGAGCCACAAGCTCTGGTCTTTGCCAGTGATATAAATTATTACCTCGGTGCTTCTGCGTTTTTTTTCTAGACCATGTGTGTGGCTGGGAGGACAGCAGAGGCCAGAGCTTCACCCCTGCTACCTGGACCAGGCTGTGCCTCTCGCCCCCGTTATTTACTGACGGAGACACAGCCTCTAGCAGCAAGTCAGTGCAGTCACACTGGGGTTTTACTGCAGATTAAACGCTTTGCTGTGCAATTTAGTTCAGATGTTCCCGAGCAGCGAAGTGTATTGCAGTGAAAATGAGCTGCAGAGAGACTGTAAATCTCTGGCTGAGAGGCAGTGGAGCTGAGTGCTGGAGTAAGGCGCCTGGGTGCAGCCTTGGGCATCCCTGCGGGAGCTACACAAGGCTCTGCTGCTGTGCCAGGCGGAGGGCAATGTCTGAAAGAGGGCAGGAAAACCATGCAGAAGGTCTTCACCATGGATTTTAGATGACATGAAGTTTGCTTTGGGTCTGCTCACAGCTTTCAGTGTTAGCAGGCTGGAAGTTTTCCAGCAGGAAAGCTTATGCACTCGAGTGCGCATGCAAATGAAACTTCATATTCTCTCTCCATCCTTAATGCCCAGGAGCATCAGACTCACAGAGCATGTGTCCCTGTCCCAGCACAGCTCCTACTTCAAAAGGGGGTTGCAGGAAAAAAAAAAATTGCTCTCTCAGGGTGGATTTCCCAGTGAGGAGGATTGCTCCATGCCCCAGGAGCCAGGCTGGGCTAACTGCAATAATGCTGACACCTCTGGCCAGAGCGTTCACCCCTGGAGTGGGCTGGTCAGCATTTACACCAAGCTTTTCATGCACACACGTGCATAAACCACAGCACTGAGGTCTGTGCAGCCACAGCACTTCAGAAATTCCCTGCACTTAGGGCTAGGGTTGGCTACAGCTGAAATTTGGTGAAGGGAGGAAATTGCAAGCTACTGGGCTGCTGTGCTGTGTGATGGAAAATGCTAGTTCCCCTCTCATGGGATTCACACGCACTTTTATACATTCCTCACAGATCTGCCCTGTCTCAGGGGCTGGACTCAGCACGCTGTCATTTCTGATTGCATTTTGTTCCTCAGGAAGAAAGCACAAAATGGCCATTAAGAAATGCCAGCAGAGGAGAGGAAACAATCTCACGGCAGAACGACAGCCCGCAGGGCATGGGCTGCCCCAGCCAAGGTCGGGGATGGATGGATGGATGGATGGATGGATGGATGGATGGATGGATGGAGGGGTCGATGGATGGATGGGTGGATGGATGGATGGATGGGTGGATGGATGGATGGATGGATGGATGTCTGAGCCCTGTCTGCTCATACCCATTGCACCAGAGTGCAACAGGAGCAAGGAAACTGGACTCCTAGAAGAAGAGAAGATCAGTTATCTCCATATTTACTTGGGAGGATGTGGAACATCAGGGCAGAAAGGACTTACCCAAGCACAAGGTGACAGTGATGGAGCTGGGGACAGTCCCTGTCCCACCCCTCGCCTGTGAGTGCCTCCAGCCCTGCAAAGCCTCTGCCCTGACCTATACCATGATTGCAGAGCCATTGTCAACACTTCCCTGAGAATTTGCTCATTAAGAAGTCTGAATATGATTATTGCAGTAAGTAAAGAGACTTTTTGCCCTGGCCTCAAAGGCTGTGACTGGCCACGTAAACAGCAAGGCAGATGGATTCAGGCTGCCTGTCGCACGCTGGTTTCAAGCAACTGCTGCTCATAGCAAGTCTGGAAGCAAAGTGCAGAGCATCCCCTGCAAACAGGAGCTTACAAGGCCCTTAGCCATGCTCAGAGACTTCTGGGAAGCTCCAAGCTGAATCCTGAGATCTTTATTGAGTGTTTGACGTAGCAGAAGCCTCGCACAGCACGGGAAAGTCAGGCTGATCTTTGTCTTTGAAGCATTTCCTTTCTATAGCATCTGGCCAAGGACCTCAGCTGTTGGCCACGGAACTTTGCTGGGAGTTGCGGGCACTCGTCAGCCTCCCAGCATCTCTCTGGAGCTCCAGACTGGTTACATCCCTCCTCTGAAAACTCCTGGGCTCTCCAGAAATGCTGAGGGAGATGCTGGTTAGCTTGAAATGAAAAATCCTTCCACCCAACCAGTGGGATCTGCAAATATCCTTTGGCTCATGGGGCCAAGGTCCACTGTAAGGTGGAGCGTTTTGCTTGGAGTGCTGAGCTGGCCTGTTATTCCCCTCTGCTGATGCAGGGATTCATTTCCCTCGGTCTGGAGGGCGAGGTAAGCCTGGTGAGCTTTTGCAACGCTCAGCCCATCAGCTGGCTCGAAGCTTGTGCCTGAGCTGCTTCTGTTCCAGAACAGCTTGAGGGTTCCCACTTTGCGCCTGTCCAAGGGACCCTAAATCCTTGTGGCTACCTTGGAGGGTTGGCTCAGAGACAGTACAGCGACCAGGCAGCTCAGGAGCGCACGGAGAGCATTTGCTGAGGCCCGAGGAAAGGCAAAGCTCAGCTTGGCTGAAGAGCACAGAGAGGGCTCCGTAGCACCCCTCGTCCTCTCTGCATCCTTCTCAGCCTCCCACGCTGCCTTCCCCCAGCTCTGGAATGGTTCTGAAGACCACTGATCGGGGTCTGGGGGGCAGGAGGGTGCCTTTGGCACGTGCAGGCACATGCACGCGGACACACAATCCCGTTGTGCTCCTTGGGTCCTCGTGCAACACCGCGGGCTTGCTCTTTTTTACCTGCAGATCCCACCCGTCCGTCTCAGCTGCCACTGAACGCAGGGCTCCATGATACAGCGGTGCCATGATGTGCTCCGAATCCCACCTCTGTGCCTGGGATTTCTCCAAAAGTTCCCATTCCTCCTTGGCCAGACTTATACAGCTGCACCAGACAAATGGTGATTGCTCCATCCATCCTTGCTACGACAGCCTCGTGGCGCGCATGCTGTGTTCATTTCTCTCCCCACTGACCTCGCCAGTCTTCTCTGGAGCGTGCTCACACAAAAAACAAAGCAGAACTGCAATTACTCCGCTGTGATCATGGGAACATTGAAAACAGTGTGGAAACATGAGCAATGTGAGCACCCCGACCATGGGTTGCCATTCCAGGTAATGAACATCGGTGGATGGGGAAGCTGAGCGGGGGCTCCTCCCGCGGCACAGGTCAGTGGTTGTGTGGGTTCTTTTTTCCTTTTCTTTCCAGAATTAATGGAGAACGACAGAATCACCGCTCACCCAGAAGCACGGGGGTGGGCGTCTGCGTGTGCTTTGCATCCTGATGGCGACTTTGCTGTTGTGCTCCGGGCACACAGTCAGCAGATCCCCAAGTCCCCATCCCAAGGAGCGGGGCATGATGCCTCATGGAGGCCCAGCCATCCGTGTTTCTCTTCCCAGCTTCTTCCTCTCCAACCTGTCCAAGCCAAATCCCTTCACTCTGTATAGTGCTGATGTCCTTGGCCAGGCTTTTTCCTACCCCCAGGGCATCCTGCGATGGGGGTTATCACGTTATCAGTAACTGCTACCCCGCTAAAGCATTGTGGTTTATTTATTTTATTTTTTTTTTTAATTCAGAGAGCCCCAGTCGTGGAATCAGAGAATCCATGAAATTCCATCAGAAATCCATCAGAGCCACACCGGGGCTCTGATAACTTAATTTCTGCCCAGCTGTGTAAGGCAGAAATCTCTGCCTTGCAGGGATGGGCGTGCTCGGCTGGCCGGCAGCACGTGGAGGTTATTAATGAATGGAGTTAAAAAGTGGGGCGAGGCTTTCCCAGCTCCTCTTCCCCAGGTTGCTCTGACCCGTGCAAGGGGTCCCCATGGGATAAAGTGCCCCAAGCGGGGCCAGCGACCTTCCTGCTTGTGAAGAGCCTAGCAGATGAAGGCAAGGAGGTGCCGGAGCCTTCTCCTCCACAGCTGGCTGGGTCCCTTTCCCTTCACCTTCCATCTGGTCCTTTCACTCCTGACTTTGCTTTTATTCAAGCCCTTATCCCTCCCTATTTATTATTAGCGTATACATTTTCTGCTTAATTTCTTCCCCCTTTTCTATTAATTAAGTGCACCCAGGCAATGGGAGGGGCACTGGTTTAAAAGTTTTTATTTTTATTTTTTTAAATTAAGTGTTTTTAAATTAAAGCTGCAGCTGTGCATGGACCAGAAGGAATCAGAGCTGAGCTTGAAAGCCCCCCATTGCTGTCCAGGGCTGGGGTCAGCCCCAAAACTGCTCTCCGGCACCCCCAGTGCGAAGGGATCTGAGGGCGCTCAGGATCTGACGTGTTTTACCAAACCACACTCTTCAGGACTTGGCTGCTTAGTTCACAAGCAGTGCTGAACAGTCACAGCACCACTGTTGTCTTTGGAAGCGTTTAATCCCACTGCCTGCAGAGCCATTGTGCTCCTCAGAGTGTTTACAAGCGGTGGAAAGGCGAGCCCCAGAGGGGACCGCGTGCTGGCTGTTCTTCCTGGAGGAGACACGCAGAAGAATAATGAAATATTTCCAATTTATGGACGCGGGGCACCCTGCAGTGGGACATGTTCCCGGTCGGAAAGGGATGTGCTGGAGAACGTCCCCTTCCCCTGCTTTTCCCATCGCCTGCGCAATTTTCTCACTGCCCAGCCCATAAACAAGCGGAAGGAGCAGCTTCCCTCCAGGTACCCAGACAATCTTTATTATTATTATACGTTTCTGGAGAAAAATAAACATGAAATTTCTCTGTGGAAGGAGGCAGGGCAACTCCACATTAACCCTTGTGCATCCTCCTCCCTTTTCCCTCTCCCATAGGGATGCGTGGACAGAAACCTTCCTGGTCCATCACAGCTCCTTCGGTGTCTTCACCTGAGCTCCTCGGTGGCCCTGCTGCAGCTGCAGCTCATGTCTGTCCCCATGGGATGCCCTTGCTGGATGGGGCATACAGGAACAAATTTAAACATTTAGGACCCTAGTGTCTTAAGTGACACTGCACATCGACATTCGTACAGCAAAATTGACTTTAAAGGGAACAGAAATAGAGCACACGGAGTCATGGAAGCATGGAATGGTTGGAAGGGACCTTAAAGGTCATCCAGCTCCAACCCATGGGCAGGGACACCTCCCACTGGAAGACTTCTTGTGGACATCTCTATAGGGGATTTATTGGATAAGCTAAATCACCTCCCAGCTTCACTATAGAGGAAAGATGCTCATGGCTTGAAACTGATGGGGCTGGGAATGGGACGGTGGGGACCGCAGAGGAGCCAGGTGCCGTGGGGACAAATTATGGCATGGCTGCATGCTCTCTGCAGCCAGCACCGAGCTCGAATCGCTGCTGACTGCTGCTTTCTGAGCTGCTCCTCACCTCTGGGCCCTCTGTTCCCAGAACATCTTCCGCAATCGCTCCCCAGAGGTACGGGGAATCCTGGACACTTTGCAGCCGGGATTTCAGGGAACGGCGTTGGCACGCTGGGCCGTTAATTGCAGCTTTTCTCCAGCTTCCTGGAAACAGTAAAGCTGTAATTTCCTCCGAGCCTGCCTGTCATTACCACCATGGTCCCAGAGCAACACTTTGCCTCGTGTGCCAAGATGCCTTCAGCGTTGCTTAAGGACGAACCCCAGCGTGGACCCCAGGCTGTGTTGCTTCACTGCCGGAGGTGACCGACACGAGGACTCTGCCTCTGCCTGCTCGGGGTGCAGGAAAATGGTCCAACAGGGCTCGGTGCAAGACCTAGAATCATAGAATCATAGAATATCCGGAGTTGGAAGGGACCCATAAGGATCATCGAGTGTCTCAGTGATCTTCCTGTAACCCAGACGGATCTCAGCCGTTTGCTCCCAGATTTCACCGACTCCGTCTCTGCTGCGCACATACCTGCTAGCACCAAGGTCTGCTCAGGACCACTGATGTGCAGCACAAAGGATCAAGACAGCGAAATATCCAGTCCCCCCCATCTCTCTCGGATACCTCCTGACTGGCAAAGACAGGCTGTTTTTTGGAAAGAGGTGTGTAAGGGGTATTTTTTGCCTCAAAATCTTGCCTGGTTTGGCTTCTGTGAATCTAAGCTTCTGCAAAGCTTCTTGCCTGCGTTCAGCACAGCTCCATCGTGTCCCCGAGGGGATAGGGTGTGCTGCCACCTCCATGCCAGCTTCCTGCTGCCATTGCTGGCCTGCATCAGGGGCAGTGGCATGAGCAGTGTGAGAGGCGTGAGCAGTGTGAGAGGTGTGAGCATTGTGAGAGGTGTGAGCGGTGTGAGCAGTGTGAGAGGTGTGAGCGGTGTGAAAGAGCAGTGTGAGAGGTGTGAGCAGGACCCACACCTGGGTGGGAGCGAGGCTTTCCCCAGTGCTCCCAGTTCATTTCCTGCTGGTGCTCCCATTTCTCAGCCTCCCAACCCCAGCATCCCCATCACAGACCCCCGCGGGGGAACAAGGGCGCACCCAAGGGTGCACAGCTGGTGCCCATGCCGGAAGCACTTAGAGGAGACAAAGAGAGGAGACCTTCCTCTGTACCCTGCTTCTCTGGAGGCTGTCTGAAAGCAGCAAGACACATCAGCTGCAAGGAGTGTTGTGCTTGGCTATGGGGACCCGTTCCTCTCCGCCACCCGTCCTCCGTCCCCTTGTTCCTACAAACTCTGCCGTGCTCGTCCTGCTCTCCGTGCCACCCCTGGCATTGCAGATGCAGCTTCTGTGCCTTCAGGGTCCTTCACGGGTGTCCTTGTCCACCCTGGTGGCCTCTGAGCCCCAGGACACCACTTTATCCACATCTCCACATTTTCTCCAGGGTTGCCCGGTAGAAAATCTCTGCAAATCTTTGCAGGTTTCTCTCCATGTGGGTGCTGTTTGGATAGGGCAGGTCACCAATGTGCAGCGAGGTCGTGGTGCTGGGAGAAGCAGGAGATGGGGATGGAGAGGAGGGAAACCTTTATTTAACAGCTCGTATAACAGCCAGAAGATTGCAAAGTCAAGTTGATTTTTTTTTTATTTTTTATTTTTTTCCCCTGAGGTTTGCTTGGAAAATTATAACGGTGTGCAGAGCTTGGAACCATCTCAGGTTCTGGTCTCCTTAGCAAATGACATTTTAACTAGGAAAGTGAGGTGAGAGGGATTAAAATGTTATGACAGCCTTTATCGGCGCTGTCTGAAAGCACTCGTGTCCTTCAGCGCCCTGAAAGCAACAGATTAGGACGAAGCTGGGAATATTCTCAATGACGTAGTGTCAGCCCTTATCAGATCGGGGGATAAGGGATGTTGTTCTCTCGCCGCAGTGATTTCAAAGCCTTTGACAACAAGCTCCCGCACAAGTTTGTTATGAGTGCATTAAGCCCCAAAAGATGAATTTCATATTTCGAGAGTAATCATTACTCAACCTGTCTCCAAACACAGAAGAGGCTTCCTGATTTATTCCGCTCTGCTTGTCTTGGACCTTCAAGTAAGCAAAGCTGGAAAAAAAGAAGGGAGGGCACTCAGAAATAAGTAGGGAAACGTACTCAGTTTGGCAATACTGGGACAAAGTTTTCTGTCTCAAGGTGCAAGGGAAACAATCTTCTCCGCAGAGCACAGCAAGTGAATTCTGGTGAATGTCATTTTAATTTAATTGACATTAAATTAATTGATGGGAGCTTAAAACCCCTGTAAGGAAGACCCCAACCTTCAGATTTACTCTGGTGCATTCAGGCAGCTGCCGTCTCCCCATGTCCTTGCATGCTCCAGCCAAGGGACAAGGAGGTCACGCCAGGCATGGGATGCTCCTTCCACAGCTCGTTAATTCATTTTTTTTTCCAAAAGTGTTTGGAGATGTAGAAAGGCTTGTACATGGCAAGCCCTCTGTGATGCTCAGTGTCACCACTCAGGGACAGCTGTTGTACGACTGCAGTTTGCTTGGGAAGGTGGAACTCTTTAGAGACTCTGTAGAAAGTACAAATTTGGGGTTGATAGCTTTTACGCAGTGGAGAGGTATCTCTGTCACTTCTTCAGCTGGGTGCAGCAGGAGCAGCTCAGACCCTACCCGAAGCCACGAATCTCTTGGCCCTCTCTTCTCCTCTCATTTGGGATGAGAGAAAAGGCAGGTGACCCGTTCTTCACAATATTTCTGCATCAGACCTCAACCTAAGACCCGGGAAGCAGCACCAGATCATACAAATAGGTGTGATTCATTGATCCTCTACCTGCTGCAGGACCACAGGGTCCGTAACCCTCCCATGGACACGTTCAGGGGTGGTCTATGTTAACTGAGACACCACGGGGGCTGTGCTGTTGGAGTGTCAGAGCCTGAAACCAGCTCCCACACCTCCCTGGTGCTGGGGTTGGAGGCCTGGATGAAATCTGGGACCCATCTGCTTGCAGCTCCCAGGCTGCTCTCCCCGGACCCGGAGGTGTGATGGAAACCCACAGAGCAGGTAACCTGCCCGAGACATTGGCCACAGCAGAAACCCCAAATGCAGGTTTTCCTGCTCCCTACCTGTCCGATGCTTCATCGGATGAGCTTTTCTCTCCTTTTGCATTTGCAACCATACCTGATGCTATTGGGAACATAACATTTATGTGGATCTTGCATCCTTTTAACACTCAAATAAAGTCTTGGGACATTATTGGGATTTATTAGCTTGGGAACAGACCTTCCCTCTGTTCCTCTGCTCCTCTCCACTTCTGTCACTGCCTTGTGCAGAGCCTGTAACTGCTTGGTTAGAGGGGCTCCACGGGCTCATCTCTATTACAGTCTAAGGAAAGACGGTGCCCTACCAGCAGCCCCCTGGTTGAGGCTTTGGGTTAGGCTGGTGGGACACCCTGCGTGAGCAGGGGTTGGCCCAGACAACCTCCAGAAGCCCCCCCCCCCCCATTCTGGGATCCTGCGTCTCTGGTACAGGCATCTCCTGTTCCTAAAGCCTTCCACCGATGGGGAGGACCCAGGGCTTTGGAGTCTGCTCCCGCACCTCATTGCATTTAATCTTTTTTATTCCCACTCCTCCACCTGCCTCTTCTCCCCTGCTGACGACTTCTGCACCCGAGCCCTCCTTCCCCGTTTGCTCTCCGTGTTGAATCCCAGCCCATCGATTTCCGGACGTTTCTTCAATTTGCCACGAATTATTTGAATGCTAATCCTGCCATCTGCAGCACCGGTGACCTCAGGCAGAAGTTTTATTAGCTCCTCTTTGTCTCATTATCCGAGTTGTTAATTAAACTATCGATCGGTGCCAGAGACAGGACAGACCCTTGTGAGATTCTGCTAGATAAATCCCTTTGGGTAGGCAGGAAACTACCCGTAACCCCTGGAAGGGAAGCTTCCCAATTATGCCTGCTCTTTTCCTCCTCTCTGCCTGGTAATTTCTTATGGCTGATAATTTTATGAGAATATTTTGGGGTAGGGTCAAAATCCTTACTGCAGTCAAGATACTTCCCCAGGTGGGTCAGCTGCATGCCCAGGCGAGAAATTAAATGTTTGATGTGATCTCTCTGTGGCAATCCATGGCATTATTCTCCAAGTGCTTGCATGCTGATTAATTACTCCTTCATTGTATTTCTGGTGGTCAGGGTTAAGACGGGGGATCTGCATCTTCCTCATTTCCCAGTTCTCCCTTTCTAAGATCCTTCAGGAACCCTAACCTCTGTGAAATGTGGGGTTAATTGATAGAAGTTCAGTATTTGCTTCGCTGGTCTTCACAGTATCCTAGTGGGAATTTACGAGAACCTCCTAAACCGGGTGTTCCTCCCTTTCAGACACACGTTTATATCCTCTGCCTTCCTCCTCCCCTGATCTGGGACAGGGTTTTCTCTGGCTGCTTGCCCCCGTACCTAGCAATGCCCAGGTGCTGGGATTCTCCGTGTTTCTGCTACAAACCATTTTTTCTGATGAGCATTTTCCAGGAGCACATTTCAGGTTGCCAGAGGCAGTGTGAATAAATGCTAATGGAAACACTCAGGGGGTTGATATGGGATTATATTATTTTTTTTTGGTATTTTGTGAGCAGTGACCAAGCCCACATGGGACCATCCGTATCCCCCGTGATGGAAAACCCGCTCCTCTAACAGCAGCAGGCGAGCAGGAGAAATCCCCTGGGCTCTGATTGCCGCGGGGAGGTGGCCAGGAGCACCGCGGGGGGAGAACCAGCAGGGGTAAACAGACCGAGGGGGTGCTGGGTTATTGAAAAGCTCCAGCTTTGCTCTTTTCCAGAAGAATGAGCATCGTGCTTAGCTATAAGTAGCTCTCAGCTCCGTGAGTGCCTTGGATCAGCTCAGACAGCCAGCGAAGAACCAGGTTCACTGAACCTTTGGCAGACTCTGCTGATGGTTTTCTCCTCCTGATGCTTTCCTCCTCCAGCCCGCAGGGACTGGAGCCAACAGTGACTATTTGTGGGCTGAAGACGACAGCCTGGTGGACAAGCTATTTAGTGGGAAGGGGTTAAAACGCCATGGATGGCACCAGTGCTGCTGTCCACAGCATGCAACTTGTTGGAAACCCTCACGGAGGTGGAGGTTTGGGGTGTGGGTTCCCCTGCTGCAAGCAAGGGCTTTAATCACAGGGAAATTGGTTGAAATTGGAGCGATTACTGAGTTTGCTGCTGCATTGTGCTGCTCCCCACAGCCTCTCTCATCCCTCCCCTGTAGTCGAGCAGTGCCATGGGCATGGTGCCACCGGGTCCCCAGACTGATGGGGGCTTGGAGGCGAAGCTGTGCCCGGCTGGGTGCTGCACATGAAGAAACCAGAGGGAGCCCGGAGGTGGCAGTGGTGGATTTATTAGGTTTAGGAAACATAAGCCTGAGCGAGAGGTTGGATCTGTTGGGTTGGCTGACTCCAAAAACAGGGGAAGGCCAAAGGGTGATAGATAAATAAAAATAAAGTTGTTGTCAAGAGGAGAACAACCAGGTTTTCCCCTGTGTCCCCCAAGGAAGGGCAGGAGGAAGTGTGCTAATTTTGCAACAGAGATTTGAGCAGGCTGGTCAGCCTCATCTCACAGACAAGTATGCAATCAAGCCAGAAATCTGTGGAAAGTTCATTTCCTGGGCTAAAATAAAACCACTCAGAGGTATGAGCTGGGAACGGCCTGGGTGAGAGGGGACCCACCAAAAAGGATTACAGTGCATGCCAGGTTGAATCCAGGCCAGCAGAGCTCTCATAACGGGAAAGGCAAACCTCACGGGGGATGGTTTGTCCCCTGTACTGGCCCAGTGAGACCACGCCAGGGATGTGGTGGAAGTTTTGGGGCCCCCAGTTCAAGAGGGATGGGGAAGATCTGGAGAGGGTCTGGGGAGGACCTGGGGCACACGGTTGGTGAGAAGAGGTTGAGGAGCTGGGTCTGTGTAGGGTGCCCAAAAGGATGCTGAGGGAGATCCAAAGCCACCTGTGGCTGCCTGAAGGGCAGTGACAGAGGTGGAACTGAACTCTTCTCAGCCTCAGCAGTGGGCATGGCAGGGGAAAACAGCCACAAGGGGGGTCTGGGAGGTTCAGGAGGAGCCCTTTTCACTAGAAAGGGGGTGCAGCCCTCATCCAGTGCTGGTGCTGGTCTTGCCAGCCAGGTCTCTTACAACAGCTCTCTGATTCCTGGTCCTCAGCTGAGCACTCGATGGGCTCCTACGATGCTCTAGTTGGCAGTTATTAAAACTGGAAACTGCATTGCACTGGACGCCAGCCACTGCATTAAAAACATATGTAAAAAGAGCGTCACCATACGATGAGAAGATGCTGTCTGTAGACCACAGACGAATATGCAAGGGATTGACATAAACAGGGTGATTTAGTGGGGGTGACTCTACAGAAAAGCAGGTCTCAGCCCTGGCAATGTTCTCCTTCAGAGCTACCTGTCTCTGCTCACTGCTTTGCTGCCTTTGCTGGAGCCTGTGTCCCGTGACAGCTTCCTCCTACTTGGCAAAGCTTTCTTCCTAGTTGGGGAAATTGTCTTCCCTCCTGCTTTAAATCATCCTCTTGCCCCTGTGCAATCCTCGCTGGCCCAGGAAGCTTCGTTTTACCTTCAGGTCTGCAGCCCGTAGTGCTACAAAACACCCAGTGAATCTAGCTCCTGGTCTGGATGGCTTTGCTATACCTGTGTTGTTATAACTGATCACCTTCAGCCTCCCTGGAGCACAAAGGAGCGAGACCTGAAGTCAGTGGAGCTATGGCACAGCTGGATTGACTTGTCTTATCCTCCCCTATGCATTTTTTGGCTGCTGCCTAAGGTAGGTCCTTAAGTGGCTTGTAAATCTCTTTTAAGCCAGCTCCAGGGGGAAAACTCTGGGGAGGAGCTGGCAGAGCACAGCAGCACAAGCCCCAGATGCTGCACCTCACTTTGCTGCAAGCCCCCACCTGCTGCTTGCGCTGCATTTGATGTTCCTCCTCCTTCTCCTTCTCGTCCTCCTCCTCCTCACCTTGAGCACCTTGGCAAAAGCACCTTGCTTTTACCTCCCTCCCACTAGCAGCAGGATTGAGCCTTTCCAAGCAGCCTTCCCTTTATCTTCCCTTGCAACTCAGCCACTTCCAAGACATTTCTTAAAGAGCTCAGAAGAAAAGAAGGGGAGAGGTGTTTTTATTTCTCTTTATAGAGCCTCCAGCCCAAATTAATGGAAATTGCAGCAGAAAAAAAAGTAAAAAAAAATAAAACTAATAATAGGCCTACAGCTGATCACAAAGCTGAGAGCTGCTGTTTGCAAGTGCCTTGGCTGCTCACCCACAGAGAGCTCTCCTCTGATGGAGGGGTTATGAAGAAAGTCAGAATTTTCTCTGTACTGGACTGTGCATTGCTTGAGAAAAATCTCTGTAGGGTGTGAAAATATCGATATGATGGCCTGGCCATCGTGTGAGGGCCTTCTGCCTGCCCCAGGAGCCCAGGAAGCCTGGCCACCGCTGGGGCCGAGGGTTGGACTGATCCTTGCAGCGTGGGATGCAGCTGAAGAAACGAGCAAAAGGATGGCAGAGATGTTGCAGAAGGACCGTGCTGGTGGACCAGGACTCCTGGACCTGTGCGGTGGCCTCTGGTGCTCCCGAGCATGGTCCACAGGTGGGTGGGAGGTGCAACCTTTTGGGCTCCAGCCCCTGCCCAAATGGTTCTCCCCCCCAACCCAGGGGTACTCCTGGCTCAGCACAATGCAGCCCTCAGCTTTTCACACTGTATGAAACAAACGGTGGTGTTGTTAGCTTGCTCTGGTTTGGAAAGTACCCTGGAGCAGCTTGAGGTTGGGCTGAACAAGGCAGGAAACCGCCTGCAAGCCGAGGACTTGCACTTAGCCAGGAAAGACCCTTCTCCTCCGCTGGGTGCAGGGAGGGTGCCACAAACTCGCGGGCTGCCAGGAGCCAGAGAAACCACTCTGAACATCGTGGTCTGCCTCTTCCCTCCTCCTGTCCAAAAAAACTCATTCCTATTCCACACCTGCTGACAACTTTGGTTTGGAAGCTTGTTTTACCTAGTCATGACCTGAAAACTGAGAATAGTGCAGACCCCCCCCCGATTTTGCTTTTTGATGCTCGTGGTCAGAATCACATGGTCATGGAGCAGTTCACGTGGGCAGTGGGAAAGGTGAATAAAACCTCACCAGAGCCCAAAGCCAGGCAGGAAAGCGGGGGCTAAGCTGAGAGCCTGGAGCGGAGCCATGGGAAGGGAAAGAGCAAGAATCTCTGATAGAATTACAGAAGGGTTTGGGTTGGAAGGGACCTTAAAGCCCACCCAGTCCCCTCCTGCCATGGTCAGGCCCCCTGCCCCGAGCACACCCCAAAACGTAGTGTAGGACCAGCTGCCAGGCTGTGAGAAGTTAATGAATTTTCTCCACAGTTTATTTCTTTTTCCCTCTGCATATTTGGGCTGAACTTAGAAGTTTTGATTTTGCTACTGAATTCCAATCTGGAGCCAAAAATTACAAGGTACCAATGGTCTGTGATGGCACGCTGATGGGATCAGGCCACCAACACAATTACTCTCGGGTGGAAAGGAGCCCTGAGATGGAAAGAATGCAGAAAATAGGGGAAGCTGCACCAAAATAATACCAGGCTTGACCTTTGCCCTGTAATTAGTGCTGCCTCTGACAGTAACCCCTTCAAGGAGCACAGCCAGGCTGTCTGCTCTGTGGGCAAACACATTAACCACAGGCTCTGCCCAGTCTGCAAAAGGGCTGGACTCCCCTTCTGGTCCTGCACCCCTGGGCAAAGTTCTGCCTTTCCCAAACCAGAAGATGGGAAGGAACCTTAATGCTTATGTACTTCAACAAGGTACTGTGGCAAGCATAGATAATGCAAAAATAAGAGTTATTATTATTACTGCAAAATGCGGCTATGCTGCCAAGGTGCTATAAGCCTGCAGCTGTTGATTTTCTCTCCTGGGCTGGATCTGAGGTTCCTGCTAGTGCCCACCCATCCCCAGCACCCTCATCCCTGCCCCTTATTACACATCTACTCCTGCCAGCAAAGCATCTCCCACACAGCAGCCTGGTGAGGCACGGCTGCTGGTCCTTGCAATGGTACATAGCCTAGGCAAAAACCCCATCAGCATCATCTGGAGGTGGGTGAAGCCTTCAAGGATAGAGAACAGCTTACAAGAGCAGAAGGAACAAGAATAATTACCATTTGGGGGAGCAAGGACAGACCATCATTCAAGGGCTCACTACAAAACACTTTTTGTAAAAACCATTTATTTAAAAAAAAAAAAAAAAGCCAACAACTCTCAGGTCTCAGGCTTATGGTCAGTGCTGGCGTCATTGAGACTGTCAGCAGGAACAAACACTTTGGAGGACATAAATCCAGAAGACTGCAGTGTCCAAAGGTTAATGTGCGTGGACTACCCCACGTGAAGGTGCCACCTGCACCACTCACGTGGAGACGGATGCAGGACAGCGCGTGGACGGGCTCCCGAGGCGCTACAGAGGAAGGTGGGAAGCAGCCCCGTTGCCCATCGCTCCAAGCATCCGCCCTTCACAGTTCGAGTGCGGGGTGATTCACACAGCTTCACCTCCCTGGGCATGGATCACAATTCACATTTTTGGCATCAGACTTTGGATTCTGGGCTCTTTGTGGTGCTTTCTGCCAGTTTCTTCTTCTCCGGGTCTGTCTTTGTCTCTGGTACATTCCTGGCTTCCATCTCCTGCCTCCTGAGGATCATATACACAGTCACGAAGCACAGGAAAGCGCCCACCTCAAAGAAAAACTGGAGACCAAGATACCTGTGGTGTGGAAACACAATCAATCAGGGCGGGAAGGGCTTTGCTGTGTGCACCAAGCACCAAAACCTGACATCCCCAGGCAGCCAGAAGACACCAAGCATGGAGACGGGCTGCTCGGGCAGAGCTGGCCCCACTCAGCTGCAAGCTGGGCTCCTAAGAAGGATGGCAGAAAGAAAAGGAATAGCCATCAACCCTCTTTGGTGTTGGGTTAACAGATCACATCTCCTGGTAAAAAGGAGGCAGATAAAAATATGCCTTGGGGTTGAGGGTGAGTAGGACTTGCTGCACCTACCAGGCAAGGACTCGTTTAACAGGGGTGAATTTGCAGTTTGAATGGAAAAACACCTACAGCTCCCTTCCAGCCCCTCCAGGGTGCACAGGTCAGTTTTGGGGTCTTCTGTGTGTCTCCCTGTTGGAAGACGGACCCTAGGGTGCAAAGTATCCTACAGGGACCCCGCACCAGTTTGCAGTGTTGAGTGGTGGCGAAGGGGTTGGGAGAGGCATGGTCCTTGGCATGGTTTTGGCTCATGCTAATGACTTCCCTCGAAGCCCAGGGAATTAACAGAGGACAGAGGGATGTGAGGCCCCTGTTTGATTACCAAAGAATCAAACAGAACAGCTGCGAGTGACCTACAAAGACCATGAAGTCCAACTGCTTGACCCCTTCAGAGCTGATCATAAGAGCATCTTATTAAGGTCACTCCCATGGCATAAAAGGCCGCGTTCCCCCCACCCCTTGTCCCCACCACCAGCCCTACCTGTGCCTGAAGAGGTTGTTGTCATAGTATCTGCAGGCTGCGTTCCTGTCGCACTTCTTCTCCCAGAGGATGCAGGTGGTGTCGATGGCGCTGCCGTACAGAACGGGTCCCGGCATCCACGCTGCAAGCAGAGTGGGCTTTGTTATGGTACAGGAATGTCTGTTTGGGACAGAGCCAGCCCCATCTGGCTGCAGTTCTGGGGGCCTCTGGGTGAAAATCAATCTCACCACATGAAAAATAACCAGTGGGATCAGGGGACGTGATTTGCAGCCACCCTGATACGCAGGGGCAAACATCAGAGTATTGACACACGGCCAGAGGCTGTCCTCCTGGACCCAAACTCATTCCCTGCCCTCTTTCACTTAGCCACATAGATGCACCCCGATGGAGATTCCTCTTCTCCTCCCCACCACACACAGGTTGCGAGGCTTAGAATAGCGTGAAACTCTGAACTGAGAACGTTTCTGCAGCCCTGAGGTGGCTCAGGGATGAAATCCACATAAATCCCAAAGAGCTGCCATGATTTTCCAGGGTGGCATTTCAACGGATTTAAATTTACCTAAAATTCTCAGCAACATGAACTGTATCCCAACTGCAAACGATTTGTCTTCAGGCTGGATGCTCCTGAAAAAAAAAAATTAAAATAAAAAAAATTGAAAGCTTGCCCTCCTGAACTTATGCATGGATAATTCTCTCCCTGGCATCGCACCAAGTACAGCGCCCCCACCCAGGAAGTCACCCTCCAGCTCAACCACCAGGAACCCAGGGCAGTTCCCACTGAGGTCAGCAGAGAGGACGTTGGTTCATTCATTAGGGCTGGAAGCTCACCACAGCCTTTTCTTGGCCTGGAAAACCTACCCAGCCCTCCAAGAAACAGGGAGGAGCTCAGCCAAGTATTTTTGCTTTTAATTTAAAGAGTCTGTATGAGTAAAACCCAAACATTATAGCCACTGTCTCTGCCGAACAAGCAAAACAAGGATGGCTTTCTGTAACTGAACAAGTGATTTTCCCATTGAGGATGTGACTTTCTTTGTGATGTGTTGTCCCAGGGTATATTTTGGTGGCACCCCAGTTTTTTTCAGCCCATTTTGGGCTGTGGTTCCTGCTGGGGTCACACCGAGAGGACCCCGGGCGGCAGCACACCTTTTCCTCTCTCTCTGTCATATGCAGAGCTCACTCATGGCATAAATAGTGATTTAATATCGCCCGGGGGTCGAGGTAAAAATAGGCTTTAACCACAGCTCCTCCCTAAAAAGCAACTGTTCTGAGTGCATTAACCATGGAAATGGGCTTGAAGGTATCATTTATATATGATATGCAATTAAACCTCCTAGCTTAACACAGAGCAGCATTAAAAAGTGATTAATTAATGGTGTAGCTCGTTACTGAGGTATCAGCCATAGGTGGGGAGAAGGAGCAGGAGGGCTGCAGGACCAAAGGGGGAAGATGGACTGCCACGTGCACGGCCAGATGAGAGGAGCAGGGAAGCCCTGCTCTCCCCTAGCCCCACCAACATGTGCTAAAACCCCATAAAAACAGCAGGAGGAACTGCTCACCCCGTGCTCTGGGGGAAGCAGGGCACAAGGTGCAGTACGGGGGTGATTCGACCATCCAGTTCCCCAGAGAGACCCTTCCTCCCCGCTCCTCGGCTTCCCCAATTTCTCCCTGTCCCCAGAGGAGCACCCAGAGGTTTCACCCAGCCCCAGGCCACCCTGGTGTCCCCACCTGAGGATGAGCATGAAGGACGGTGTGTGGGACGTGCTGGCGAGGATCCCCGCCACGCAGGAGAGCACCACGAAGGGCAGGAGCAGATGGGAGCAGCCGGTGCCGCAGGTCCCGGGCTTGGCGAAGCCCCCCGGCCCGTTTCTGGAGATGCAGCTGCAGTGGGTGTAGTTCTGCAAAGAGGAGAGGAAAGCCAGAGGCTGCTTATTTGATCAAGGCAGTGGGGATGCCAGGGATAGCTGCCAGCTGTCAGAGGGAGGGCGGGTGTTTGGGTTTTGTCTGTAAATAATTAGTGGTAATTAGCACTCAACACTACTGGGAGCAGGGAAAGAAAGAGAAATAATGAATCTGACAGAGGATAGCAGACCGAGCGGATGAGGAAACGTGTTTTCCCATCCCCACATCCAGCTCCCAGCATGCTGCCTCCTCTGGAAGGCGGTCCTGGTCCCACCAGGCCCCATGGGCATCACTAGGACGTCGCAGGCGTGAGCTCATTTGGCTGATGGGGAAGCAGAGCTGGGCCCACAGTGGGGCTTTGGTCCATGTCTGTGCTTCCAGAGGCACCTGGATGTGCTCCCAACCCAGACACATCCTTGTCTTGTCCACATGAGCCCCAGCAATGCCTCCCTACCCCTGCAGTGATCCTTCTGGGCTCCTGCTCCCAGTCCTTTGATCCACGCCTGCTGTGCACTGAGGATGCTTAGGCGCAGGTTTATTTAATGCCATCATTTGTCAGCTGAATGCTTCGGCATGGTGAGTAAATCTGGACTCTTGGCACGGAACAGTCTCACCAGCAGCTGATAAAACACTCCAACCTGACGTGAGCTCACTGGCTTGCGTTATATTTTTTTGGGCAGAAAGCTCCAGGGGAGCAGCCGGGCACCATCCTGCATCCCCAGTTTGTGTCCTGCAGGGGGGTCTGGCTGTGAGAGCCTGCACCCAGGGCGATGCTGGGCAGGGCTGGCAGCCGAAGCGGGCAGAAGAGCAGCCCCCCCGCAGCTCCCAGGAGCTTTACACCCAGGCTCAGCACAGTGTTAAACCAGGAAAAACCTCCTGGGAGAAAATGCAAAACCTCACCTTTGAGAGAGGGTCATAAATAAGCAGCACTCCGTTTGCAAAGGGAGGATGCCCGGGGCAAGGCATAAGATTTTCTTCTATTTCTCCAGCTTTTAGTTACAATTCTCGTTCTTTTTTATTTATTTACTTGTTTATTTTCCCAGAAAAAAAACTCATTATTTGGAAGAGACCTTTAAATAAAGAGGGCATGATCTTGGAGTTCCCTGAGGGGAACAGACTTCCCCGCTCCCCATCGCTGCCATGCAGCATGACCAATTCCTGTACAAGGGATCCGCAAGGATCTACTCCCTGCTGAGAGCAGGGGGAAGATTTGGGATGAAAGGGGACACAGCTCCTCCTCCCACCTCCAGTAAAGAGGATTTAATATTTCAAATTAAGACTGGGATTTATCTTCTCCAGACATCGGAAGCAAGCTAAACCAAACCAGGCTCCTTCTGCAGTCATCGAGGGAGATGTGGGTCTCAAGAGGACGATCCATCCCCTCCATAGATAAGTGCCCATGATAGGAGAGATGAGTTTGGGCCAAAGCCGTTAACAAAAATGCAATTAGATAAATTAAAGCTCTTTTGATCTGTGTGATCACCACCTTTTCCAGAGAATCAGTCACAACATTTAGGGCACTTGCATAAATATAAATGGAGAAAAAGGGCTGTAGATGACTGGAGTGGAGTCCCAAAGCCATGCTCTGCCTCTCTCATCTGAACCCTCGAAGGATTTCAGAGCAGGGAGCGTAAGCCCAGCTGCAAAACCCTCCAAGCAGTGGGGAGAAGCCACAAAGCCACGGGTGGCCCATCCCCGTGAGAGTCATCGTCTGGGATGTGGTGCCATGAGGCTGCTCTGTCTGCTGGGACAACCACCGGGGCAGTGGGATGAGGAGGAAAACCGAGAGCATCCCCACAGCAGGGCTGTGAATCTGGGCAGGAAGGGGCTGCTGGGTGGCAGGCGGCCAGCCCCGGATTTGTCAGAGTGGTGTGCCCAAAAAAACATCGGGCAATTGTTTTCTTAAGAGACAGAGAGGCTCCCATCCAACTGTGCATGCTTCTCTCTTTGCTTTTCTTTATCCCCTGCTCAGACCCTGCGGCCATTCACATTTTGGGATGTCCACTGACCAGCTGGCAGTGGAGGGATGTCCCTGCTGCCACCCATGGCCACGCGTGACGGGAGCAGAGTGGGGCTCAGAAGGGCTGTATGAGAGACAAACCCCATGGCACAGAGATACCCTCAGTCCTGGGTATCATTCATGAACGACCTGGATGGCGGGGCAGGATGCACCCTGAGGGAGTCTGCAGGTGCTCAGGACTGAGGTTTGCTCTGCAGATGCCTGAGCTCAGCTCCGAGTCCAGCATGGTAAAGGAGCAGAGCCCAGCATCTGCAGCCACATCACTGCACCCCAGGGACATGTAGCACGGTCTGGATTCTCTGTGCTGGCTCAGGGCTTGGCATGTGTAACCCACGCTGGGGTGCAGTCACTCTGCGGAGGAAGCTCTCACAATTGGGTCAAGGCTCATCAATACTTGGAAGGAAGGTCTGGCAAATGATCTAAGTGCTAAAGGAGGGAATATCGCTGGCTTTCCAAAAAAGTGTTTGCATGGCACCGTAAAGGGAGCCCTTATTTTGTTGTAGCACGTGGCTATATGCAATAATACCTAAAATGACTACAGGACTGGGTGATGTTCAGGAGCAGGGGATGTCAAAGGGCTGGAGATGTCTTTCCCAAGGAAGAAGCAGTTGAAAAGGATCTGCTGTACAAAAGGCAGGCACAGGCGTGCATAAAAGCACACTTGGGACTAAGCTCTGGCAGAAAATGTAAATGTTATTAAAATGAAGTGTTGTTAATTAACAAAATGCAGCTAAAAAGTGCCCAGCCGGTCCCATGCTGCTAATATATCCTGTGCCAAGAACACGGCGGAAAACCATTTACCATATATGCATTGCTAACATTTTTCAGCTAGGTTTTTGAACTGGCAAAGATTTCCTTATTATGTATTCACTGAGCCGTATTGCCTGGAGACCCAACAGGCAATGGGCTCAGTGGAAGCCCAGCCGTGGGGGGGTTATGGCAGCGGGCAGGAGAGGGGGGCACAGGGCAGAGGAACAACCTGGTCAGGGCTGCAGCCCGAGGGGAGCCAAGAGCAGAGCACACTTCTCTGCTGAACCTCGTGCACCTGACTCGACCGCTGGAGTCGATGGATAGGATGCGTGCTGCAAGGGGATCACAGCATCTTACACTGCAATCTGCAAGCAGAAAGGTGGAATGATGTTGCCCTCAGGAGGCCCTCCTGGAATGTTCACTGAAGGTCTAAACCTAACCACTTGTCTAACACCATCCTTGAACTCACCACTTTATTTCTGTTTCAGTGCCATGGCTAATTCAGCGTTGCTGGTCCCCAACACCATATTTAGCTGTGATATGAAAAGGATAAATAAAAGACAAGTCTTCCTGGCCTGAAAGTGGGAGAGAAACCATGCTACATGTCAATGCTATGTGAGCTGGAGCAATGGTCCCTCTGGATTTGGCCTGCCCAGAGCATACAGAATTGCTACCTGAGTCCCCAAAAGTAAGATTTACCTCCTCCCTTTTCATCCCTATACACGATCTACAGGTGCCTGATGTACGGTGTAGCATGCAGCACCACTAAAAGAAGTTATATGATGGAAACACCCAGGCCATTTTTCCCACTGTAGGTTTCAGCTGTGTGTTCTGGGCTAGTATTTCACCCCTACACTTGAGGGGGGCAGTCTGAGCTAAGAGCAGTTTTGCATTTTGCTACATAAACTCCAAAGCCACAATGGCCTGGGTCAGTCCAAGCATGGTTAACATGGGTGTGCTGCACAGTTGCTGACAGCATGAGGAGAAGAAACAGAGCTAGACAGATTATTTGAAAACTCATTCACTCTAATCTTTGAGCAGCATTTTGTGTCAAGCCAAAGAAAATAGTATTGGGTAAGTCTGGGTGATACCTGCTGCAGGAAAGCAGAGGTACATGAAATTGTGCCACCTGCGTTGATATTTTGCCTTCACACCTTGCAAAAATGGAAACACTTGGACCTCAACCTGCTTCAGAGAACTTGATGCCTGAATTAGGAGCCTGGTTTCCATAGGTCCCTACTCAAGGAACACAGATGAGCCAATTCACAGCAGGAGCCTGGTGGAGGTGGGCCAGCTGACCCCATGGAGAAAGCGTCCCTCGAGTACAAGAGGTGTCACACTGGGTGACCAAAGTGCTTAGCCCTTCCCTTAGTGCACATCATCCTATGTCACCGCAGGACACACAGCTAAAGGAGGTGACCTTGTTGGTCACAGCTTAGGGTGAAGGGAAAGCAGAAGGTCCTTGTGTCACCTGTGCAAGAAGTCCACTCAAGCTCCTGGATAACAAGGGAGATGTTGCAGCTGGGTCCCTGGTGCAGAACCCGAGCTGGGGTGAAGCAGTGGATGGGCAAGGACACCTCGATGTCCTCAGAGGCTGGGTATCTGGAAGCTCTCTGCCTGCTGGTATCATCATGGGTTGTGCTAGACAGGAAAGTGCTAAGAGACACTGTCTGCAAGGGGTTTTCCTGGGACATTCTCAACCTTCCCCTGCTCATCCCACGGGGGTGACACAAACCCGGTGCAATGCTAATGAACATCAGAGGACCTGATGGACCTGGGTGCTGCACTGCTCGTCGCTCATCAGCCGTCCCAAGCCAGGACACTGGCTCGCTGGGAATGACTCACCAGGACTGAATTGTCGTCGATATTCACGACCTCGCAGCCAGCGTGGCAGGGCGAGATGTACTCGATAGCGTCAGAGCCGCAGATGGGGTTGTAGGCTTTCTCGGGGCATTTACAATGGTGGCTGCACTCCAAGGTGTGGAGTCCAATTTCAGAGCTACAACAGAAAGAACACATTAATGCGTGGTACTGAGCATCATTAACATGCATCTTATATGGGATATATACTGCATTTACATGGGGATTAGTAAAGAAACATTGACTGTTTAATGCTCCCCCATAAAAAACGACACATAGAAATTCCATTATAAACCATAGAGCCTTTGCTCAATGCCCAGGAAAAATATCCTGACCACCAATAGTCATCGGAGTCGCCCACTTCCTTCATTCTGCATTCCCAGCCCTAAATGCGGGGTGTAGGGCAGTGATGCCTCGCTGTGGGAGGTGGAGAGCGGAGGGCTGGAGCCAGCTCCCACTGCGACCATGGGATGTGCACAGATCAGCTCACAGAAACACGGATCAAGCCTTCGGAGAAGGCAGGCAGCTCAGGGAAACAGCCCTGGCTCTGAGGGTACGCTCCTAGGGCTGGCCTCTGGCCACGTTACTGGCCTCATGAGTAGCACGCCAGACTTTCCAAGATGAAATTTGTAGCCTGCACTATTCGTGCCAAAGAAAGCATTTACTCGGGTTTCACAACCAGTCAATGAAGCTAGAACATGTAAGGACACAGCAGATTCAGGCTTTATTCACAAAAATGTTAATTCCTAGCCTTGTTCTATCGCTGTTAAGCGTTTTGCAGAGGGAATAACCCCAGCCCTGGGTATATATAACCCCCTAACTCCCATCTCAGCCCCCAGGCATGCAGCTGGGGGGGTGGGCAACAGTGATGCCCCTGCCACCAGCAGTGACCCGTCCCAGCCTTGCTGGCGCTGTCAGTACCTCTCGCTGTAGGTGACACCAGCGACCTTCTGCGTGGGGCAGCCGAGGAAGAGAAGGGGGAAGGCCATGAGCAGGCAGAGCAGCATGCCCAGGACGCACATGGCGCTGCACTGCCTCAGGGACACCTGGAACCTCTTCAGGATGGCACCACCCACCACGATGCCCACCATCGCCCCAGGGATGTTCACGGCACCTGGGAAAAGACAAGTCCTACACCTTGGTGTCCATCCTCCAAGCCTTCTCAGTCCCAGAGGATTTATTGTGGGTTTTCTATTTTTCAGCATCACTGATCTGGAGGGGACCAAGGGTTTTGCAGAGAGACTGCTGGAATAATGCTAAGGTCAGAAAGCAGCTTTGCAAGGACAGTCGGCTCCCGCAGAAAACAGGCTCTGTATTGGTGCATGGAGGAGATGGAGGAGCTAGTGTAAAGCTGTAGTTAATCCAGCAAACGTGATTTTTTTCAGACAGGAGGAAATAACAAGTAAACCCAGAGAGGATATTTAATTTCTGCATAATGAAACCATTGATATAATAATGTGCCTGCTTCTGTTGTCATCATTACAAGACTCTGAACGTTTCCATGACGGACTTGGAGTTTTGAAAAACCCGCTTAGTATTGGGATACTAAAGAGGTGCAATGTGTTCAATTCATCACAAGATCAACAAGGAGGTTGCCTGCAGCCCATAAATACCCACAGAAGGAAAGGATTTCCAACTACAGAGAGCTTTTTGTATAACAGAGAACGATGAAGCAGTAGCTGGGAGAGCTACTGGATAGATCCATATGAGAAATACAGTGCACATCTTTAACACGTAACACACTTTAAAGGGTAAATCAAGCCAGGGAACCACTGCTTCAGCATTTAATCTTCCGATCTGCTTACGTTCTTCGGATTTATTTGTTAGAGACCTTAGAAGATTCTTACTCTGAGGATGCATACTGTTTGTTTAAAAATACATTTAAAATACTTCTTCGTCTGTTGTCTAGACCTCAGAATGCTCCAGCGGATCGCAAGCTTCATATTTGTGTTACCATGACAAGCTTGCACAGGCAGGTCCGAGCCCAGAGCCGTACATTCTGGGTATTGCAATGCAAGTTAAAGCAGTCTGGTCTCAGGAGAGCATATCCAGCTTACAACTTCTCCCTTTCCTTCGTAACAATGCCAACAGCAAGAAATTAGCCCAACTTTTATGAGAAATTAGTCTACTAGCAATAGTAAACATTTTGAAGAGCTTAGAGAAGATTAGCTGGTCTCTTGCTGCAAAGTGTCTCCAGAATGCATGCATGTATTTTTGTTGTTTTTCATTTTATTTGCTCTCTACTTTTTAAAAGAACCTTAACTAATGATCGATGTAAAGTAATCCCTTCCACAGAAATATGCACAACTCAAACGCGATGTTTCTTTGCTCCTTTAATGCAATGAATTCGTCTCCTCTCCTTGAATATAGTGAACTATAGATAAACATTTCCCAGGTCTTAACAGGTTTTATTTGAGCAAGGCCAGGTGGGAGGTAAAGGAAGGAAGGTAGCTAGTGCCTGAGAAGTGAGACAGGCAGGGGCCTCGTGCTGTGTCTCTCTGGAGGTGATGGAAGGAGACTGGCAGCTCCGGAGGGAGAGGTGCTCCTTCAGTCATCTCCAGATGATTTTTTAAGAGGAGCTCAGAAGCTGGCAAGCCCCTGAGCGTGACAGCAACACTTACCAATGATCATGTTGGCAAAGGACGCCGTGAGGGAGAACTGTCTCTCCAGGAACTTCCCCATGAATGTTGCTAAACCAGCGACCATGGCTGAGAGGTTGACCTGAGCCAGCACCACCAGCAGGAAGACGGGGTGGCGGAGGTTCCTCAGCAGGACCATAGGAAAGTCTGAAAGGAAAAGGGGAAATCTGCTGCATCCAGGAGAGGTGAACGGCAAAATGTTACTCTGTGGAACGTAGCAAGGCTTTGAATTTCCCTGAAATTTTTGTGCAGAATTAACTATTTAAGAGGAGTGAGCTCTTCCAAAGATTTCATTCATAAAAGGTCAGAATGTGCGCTTTCAGGGTTTGTCATTCCAGGGCTTGTGTGACAAAGTGGATACAAAGAAGTCAGGCTAAAGCTTCAGGACACTACAGAAACTGAACGCCCAAGCACTGCAAAACAAAAAATGTGGAAATTCTCCAGTTGAAAATGTTGATAAAATCAATCCTGTCCTGCACGGCATTTTGGAGTAAACAAATGAGCCATTTCTAAGGGAAAACTCTTCCCATCAGAGCATTTTTGGCTGCTTCTAGTAATCCAATAGCAGCCATAGCAAAAGCACAGCTTCGGCTGAAGACAGAGACGCAGACAAGCAGACACAGTGGGATCATTTGTTACACATAGGACAGGGACCAGGAAATCCAGTCAGCCCCCCAAAAAGAGTTTTCTGCAAATAAAGCAGCTTCCCTCTCAGCTAAGAGCAGCCATCTAACAAGACGTGTCTTGTGGGCAAGGGCTGGAGGCATCAGCAAGCTCTGAGTGAAGCATCTTGACCCAAGAAAACTGATAGCTGACCTCAACGCTTGGGCGATGTGCTCGAGCAACCCTGAGCATCTGCTAATGCAGAGGACAAATCTGTAGCAATACCTCCTGCCAGGCTCTTATTTAGAGCTGCCAGGGACCTGGGATGCCTTAGGAGGAAACCAAGTGGCTCTGGGGTAGCTTTTCAGCCTCAGCTGAACCTCTGTGCCTGTGTCTCCTGCCTCTAAAGGGCGGGCTGTCCTGAGCAAGCTGAAATCTGGATATCTGTCCCCCACTGCCCATGGGCAAGTCCTGAGGGCTGCGGCGTCGAGTGGCTGCACGCATGGCCCAAGTAAACACGGCCTCAGCTCCTTTCCCTGAAACTTTCTGGCATGGCTTCTTGTAAAAAAAAAAAATGTATGAAAAGGAGCTGGGAGGTCATTAGGAGTTAATTTATTTGTTTGCTGTGGTTGCAGTTTTAATGTCCTTTCAGTTTCAGTCGCAAAGATGCATTTTTTTGATTACAGGCAAGACAAACACCAGCAGATTCCCCTGTGGCTGAACCCTCACTGCTTAAGCAAAGACCTCTTCAGCCTGCTCCTCAAAGGCATCCACCCCGCAGGATGAGGGTTGCTGAGCGCTGACACCCTCCAGCTGCAGCTCTCCAGCCTGGAGAAATTTCTCCTTCGTGCAGAGCCTGAGCCCCCTTTCTGCTCGTGCCTCTGCTCCCCCTCATTCTGTGCCTCCTCCGTGCTCTTCATCTGGCTTTGCAGCACGCAGGCAAAGGGCAAGCATAAAGGCAACTTCCAGACAAACAGCGGATGAGCTTCCCAGATGAGGGCTCTGGAAGCCAATATGCTGGAGCAGAGATAAGGAATTAACGGGGAGGATTAATGCGAAGGCCTGCCGTAAATTAATGGTGTTAACTCTCCGCAGCTCACAAACAATTGGGACAATCTTTCTATCTGCTCCAGCAGAGGCTGCGGCAGGGAGAACCATCCGGTGCTCGCCTGGGAACTGCCCCAAGCTGTGTGTTTGTTTTAGCTCTTTTAGTCCCCAAAAGTCACACGTAGAGCAGAGACCCATTGGTGGCTGCAAGGGAATGACCCGCAGGCAGAGGCAAAGCTCATGTTTGTAGGGGCGTCGTGTCCCCAGCTCGGCTCTCTGTGCTCAGGGTTAGGCAAACAGCTCAAGGCATTGGGGAGCAACAAACCAAGGGCTCTAGGGAGGGTCCAAGGGTGCAAGGTCCAAGAGCCAAGGACCCTGAAACACCAAGATGCTGGAGAGCTGGGGGCTCTGCTGTCAACCAGGGAGGGAAGGGGCTGTGACAATATCCCAGTGCTGGACCGATGTGGACCTCAACAAAGGGAGGTGATTTTACTCTGAAGTATCAATGAAGTCTTTGGTTTTTGAAGCATATTTCCGCCTAGTTTGCATACTGGAAAATCTTACATGTATTGCAAGTATGAGACCTCCACTTGCTTGCTGAAAGATCTCCAAGAGCTAATTCAGCTTTCTTTGTGGAAGAATCATCTACAAAAAGTTTTATTTTTACCTAGAGTTTTCCAGTCTTTACCCTGTGGTCACCAGAGCAGAGCTGTAAGGCTAGGACAGCCTGCAGGTCTCCCACGGCACGGTGGGAGGCAGCAAGGTTGCTGTCCTTTGCCATCGCCCTCTTGTTACAAATTCAGTCTGTCTTATAGCTCTGGAGAGGAAGCTGGCCAGATACTAAAAGCAAGTGGAAAAAATAGTTCTAAAAACTTTAAAATAAAAAATAAAAAATCCTTGAAACCTTCTTTAGGCATCTTAGAGAAACAAACAAGTCACAAGCCCCGGGTTTTAATTGCTTTGAAGATCACCTTTAATGGATTAATTCCCAGTGTGTGCAACAGAAGCTGAACATCCTCCCAGGTGTTTTCAACAGAAGCCTAAAAATTAGCAATGGAAATGACTTCTAGCTAGCTAAATCCCACTTTCCTGATTGCTGTGAGCAGGGCTGCAGAAGGAGCACGTTGTGAGAACGAGGAGCAGGGTGCAACCCAATGTCACCCGGCGCATCTGTGCAAGAGCCAAGCCCATTCCCCACAGTGCTTTGACTTTTCTAGTTTTGAATAACTCCAGCAAGCGGAGCCTGCTCACTTCTCAGGTAATCGACCTCATTGTTTGGAAGGGTCCCCAGTGCTTTGCCTGAGTATTTATCCAGTACACAGCTCCATCCTGTTATTGCTGGTTGTGGAGGTAAAAGCTCTTCCTGTCCTTGAAGCACAGTTCCCAGGGCTTTGCAAAGTGCTCTCGCTGCTCATCACACCTTGTCCCAGAAAGATTTAAAGCCCAGTGGCTTGCAGAGAAATGGAGAACACGAAGCACCTCCTGGGATGGGCTCTAACCCATCCTCGCTTTGTTCCCAATAATATAAGTGGCAAAAATTCCTTGAAGCCTTATTTTGCTCTGTTATCTCCGTGTGCACTGAAGCAACAGAACAAATGACAAAATGCATTTCCTTCTCCATAATCATGCTCCATTTTGCATCATTTAAGCTGAACTAAGTGACTAAACAGCATTTCTGAACATCTTTCTCCTCCAGGTCAGCTTAGTAACTCAGTGCTTGCCTCTGCCAAGCCTTAAGAAAGTGATGAACTCTTAAAGGCATTCCTCATCCTTTCACTGCTCAAGGAGGAGCTTCAAGTGCTCTGCTGAATCACAGCCTGAACAGGCAGTGTCTGCCTCACCTGGAGCTTCCTTAGCCTTGGGCCAGGTTTGCAGAGGGAGCTGCATTTTCAGCAGGGGTATTTTACAACCTGCTTGTGGAGTTCAGAAAACAAGCGGAGGGAGGACTCTGTACGAGGGATGCGGGGGGAACAGGACTGAAATATCCAGGGGAAGACACGAGATGCAGATTGGAGGGCACCGCGGCTGAAAGGGCCTGCAAATCTGCTGAGCTCCATCAGTTGTCTCAGCCTGCAAAGGGAGTGTCAGAGCCAGGAGCTCGTGAAAAAATCCTGGGTCAAAAAGCACCTTTCTGCAGTCCACTCTGATGGGCACAAAGTCTGAGTCCTGCCATGACAAATGCTAGCAGCCCTTAAGAGCTCTGGGACAAACACTCGCTCCTTTATGCCTTTCCCCATGTCTCAGTGAGTCCCAGCCCTGAGCTTTATCATTGCTGCTATTAGAAAACCCAAGGGATTTCAGCAAGGTTGCTCTCCTGGCCAAAATTACAGCCACGTCATCTTTTTCCGGACTGGGACTTAGGGGATAAATTCTCAGAAATAATGAATTTATTAGCACAGCCCCGATACAAACCCTAAGCACAGGTATTTCCTTCTCTGCACCGAGGTGCAGGGAGCTCATTTTTATTCATTTTTTTTTTCAGTGGCAGAGAGCAGAGTGTTGGTGTGAAAATCCCATCTGAACACTATTAATCTGTTCCCACGCAATAGCTTCCAGCACCAGTGTGCTCGGCATGCAGCTCGGCACGCTGGTTTGCTAAATGATGGTGCAAGGTCGGTGGGGGAACAGCCTCCTGGCTTGCTCCTTTAACTCAGCATCAGGCTGCGATGAGTAAATGGTGTAAACAGCAGAACAGAAACCTGCCCACGCTTGTCTGGCCGTGCCTGCCCTCCACCGACCTTACTAAATAAATGAATAGGAAATATGGAGGAAGCTGACATGGATCGACTTTTTTTTTTTATATCCCAATAAATGAAAGGAAATATGGAGGAAGCTGACATGGATCGACTTTGTAGGGCTACTTTTCTTAAGTAATTGCCAAAGATCCAAGTATTTATTTCAAACAAATCTGACCCTTTGACATGGACCAAAGCCCAGCTGATTCCTTTCAGCTCTGAGACTCCCTGAGCCCCCTGATTTCCAGACAAGCTCATTGCACCGGATTAACACCACTCTACACAAAGATGCAGCTGATTTTAGTTGCTCCAACCCTGGCTCCAGGCAGCACTGGCCATCCTCAGCAGGACAGGCAGGGCAGCCAGGCTGTCATATCGTCACCAGCCTTGAAGGACAGGACCTGGAGAGACTTTTTTTTTGGGATTAAGAGCTACCAGGGCTGCTGGGGTGGGATTGTGAATGCCTGGAAGCTGAGCAATAGCAGCTGGTTGTACCCAAGCTGCAAACCCTGCTCTAGTTGTGTATCTGGAACGGGATCATCACTGTCCCAGGCTACCCCAAGCAGCTGGGGGTACCCCAGCCCTGGCAGTGCCCAAGGCCAGGCTGGATGTGGCTGGGGGCAGCCTGGGCTGGAGGCAGGGCATCCTGACCATGTCAGGGGGGCTGGGGAGGCTTTAGGGTCCCTTCCAACATGAATCACTCCGTGATTCTATCAGAGATTCTCTCTCTTTCCCTTCCCATGGCTCTCTGCTTGGCCCCCACTTTCCTGCCTGGCTTTGGGTTCTGGTGACGTTTTGTTCCCTTTTCCCACTGCCCACGTGAGCCACAAAGCCACGCAATGTTGAGCACTACCACTCCCAGGTGGGGAGACGGTGCTGAGCTCCCCTCGAAGGATGCTTTGATCAGCACAGGGTGCAGTCTGGGCTGTGTGCAGACCAGGGACAGAACTGAAGGTTGAATGTAACCCAGCACTATTCCCAAACTGTGTCCCGAGGGCTTATATAGGAGAAGACTAGCATTGCAACCTGCCCATTGCCAGGATGGATGGGTGTGCAAGCAGAAAAATCGTTGAATAATTTAGGTTGGAAAAGGCCTTCTAGATCATCAAGACCATCAAACAACCTGACCTACCGAGTCCCACCACTAAACCATGTCCCTCAGTGCCACATCCAGACATCTCTTAGATACCTCCAGGGACGGGGACTCCACCTCTTCCCCAGGCAGCTCGTCCCAGTGCTTGACCTTACTTACTGAGGGTGCACTCAGTTCCCTCACCCAGATCATTACCAAAATGTTAAAATCTCAGCGAAGCAGGGGGATGCACAGACTTACGTTTGATGAACTTGGTTAGAGAGAGGTTTTGCACTTGTTCAGACCTTGACCTGAGCTGGCTGAGCAGATCCTCGCTCTTCTTGCTGCCACTCTCCTTCCCACTTGTCACCTGGGGACAGACGAGAATTTGTCACTGCCAGCCTTCCCACTGAACTCGCTTCTTCCGCAGCTGCATTGCTGGAAGAAGGGAAAATCCCCCTCCTGAATCACGGCCTGGCTCTCTGCTGAAGGGAGAGGGGCAGACAGCAGCCCACGCTTCTTGCAGACGGAGCTTACAATGTCCTGGGCTCTGCCAGCAGCATCTGTGGCTTCTGGGAGAAGCCAGGCAGATGCCCTACCTCCTGTGATGCACGGCTGCTGCGTCCTGCCATCAGGATGAGAGCATCCACACAGACGTCTGGGTTACAGGGGTAAGAGCCAACTTTCTCCCCTTTCCACACAGCACTGAATCACATTTCATAAATACCCAAGGACACAGAAACTCAAGGAGAGGTGCACCTGGACCGCAGGAGAAGGTCCACCTAAAGCAGGTGAAGGACACTGCGGTTTTGGATGGAGGATGAGCATTTCCCCTGAGTCTCAGTGCTTACCGAGCTGTGCAAATGCCTTTGCCCCTGGTATCAGCAAGGAGAGCAGACTGCAATTACAAGGAAAAAAGGTGCAGACAAGGAGGGGGTCTGGGATGGAGACGCTGACACAGAGGCACCAGAGCAGGGACGTGCTCAGGGCATGGGGCAGTGCCAGGGGATTCCAGACCCCTCGCCTCTCCCAGCCCTTTTCCACGCTTTTAGATCCTGAGAATCCCAGCTGAATTCTAGCACCTCTGCTCTCTTCAATGCTTTTGGTGGTTTTTAGCCACAACTTTCCCTTGAAAAGCAGCAGTGTGGAAGGGACCTCCTGGAAGAGGCCAGATCCTGCAGCCTCCCTTCTTCCTTCTCAGGGGATCGATGCTTGGCAGCCAGAGGCCAGATGGGTCCAAGTCTGTGCTTACACCTCTCATTTAGCCTCTGCTGAGGGTTACAGCTCTGTAGGGCATCAATCCAGGTGCACCCCCGCTGTCCTGCTGCCACCTCTCCAAAGCAGAGAGGTGCTGGAGAAAGAGGAGAGGTAGAAGACGGGGATCCTGAATCACCTGAGCTCATCCCAGCCTCCTTAGGAGGTGAGTGCATGTCCAAGGGGAGCATCCAACCTTCCAGCACCAGCAAGTGGGAGGCCACGAGGGGAGTTTTTTTGGATGCATGTCGGTTCCCCTGTTCTGCAGGCTTTTAGGGGACTCACTGGGTGGAGGGCACTAACTAGATGACAAGTGATACTACACAACTATAATTGCATAGAGTGCTCAAGGGTAGTGCAGTTTTCATGGGGAAAAAAAAAAAAAAGGAAAGAAAACCCACAGTGCAATTTTAGCCAGCAACACTGAGCCAGCAGAGCCCTGTCTGACATCCCACATCAGCTCAGCCACCGCACTGCTGCAGCTCCTGACACAAACTTAACGTGAGTCAGATGAATGAGTTAATTCAATAGAAACTAGATGTTAATTCCCCCAAAGAACTGGACAGCTCATCAGCTAAAATGAGCTCTACTTCTCTGAAAACAAGAATGATTATCAAACACTGCAGAGGTCAAAATGTCCCGTGCTGTGAATACCACAATCTCTTCTCAAGAGCCTCTGCAAGGCAGCAGTGGGATTTTTATAACTCCTTTCCTGGTTGTCATTGGTAGAACTTGGAGATTCATATATATATATATTTTTATTTTTCAGATGCAAAGACAAAATCCAGCTTCCTTTCGTTTTTCCATTAGGGTGTCTCATAGGACCAGAAACGCAGGTGCTAAAACTGCAGTCCTTTCCAAAAATGCATTCAAGCTGTTACTGACTGCGGCTTCCTCAGATGCCAGCTGCTGGCATTTCGGAGGGGTAACAGCCTGCTGGGCACTGCCGGCACATGCAGGACACAACCCACATCCCCAGCACAAAACCCCCCCAGCTCGGGATGCCTCGGCATGAGCAGGACATCTCTGTGCGCATCTGCTGCCTTAGCACCGAGCAGCAGCTGCTCTCTGTGCGCGAAGCAAAGCCCTCGAGGAGAAGGCAAACTCCTCTCCCCACAGCGGCGTGGCCCCGCAATACATTTCCGCTGCCTGAATGGATCGGGAAATGCATTCCTGCAGGGTGAAGCAGGCATGTTTGGATGCTGGGAAAGCAAGCGGCGGAGGGAACGGGGTAAATCCTGCCCACTCACTGGGCACCGGCACGCTGCGCTCCTGCAGCTGGGGATTTTAGCATTACTCTGTGCTGGTGGTTTGGCACACCAGAGTCGGCAGGTGAAATAGCACCACTCGGTTGTGCGTCGCTTCCCGGCCGTCTGCGGCAGCGTCTTGTCAAACGAAAACAAATGAGTGTGGGAAGCGCCTTGCAAAACGCCCGCGTGCTTGGATTTTTCAGCATTGTTCCTTGGAGGGTTCAATGAAGGGGCCCGCACCGCATTCCTGGTTTTTGCAATCCTTTTTTATCTAACGCTCTCTGGATACATTCGGGGGGGGTGGAGGAGGCACGCTGGTTTTGGGGAGACCTTATTTGGGACCCCGAGGAAGCACCAGCCAAAGCAGATGTTTGGGAGGCTCCTAGCCTGCAGAGTCCCCCCAAGATGTGTGTCCTGGGGCCTGGTGGGCACTGAGCTGCTGGGAGCCAGCTGGGGGCCTGGAGCACCTCTGCCGTGAGGAGAGGCTGTGAGAGCTGGGGCTGCTCGGCCCGGAGAGGAGGAGGCTCCGGGGGAGCTCCCCCGCGGCTGCCGGGGCCTGCGGGGAGCTGCGCAGAGGCCGGAGCCGGGCTCTCGCCAGGGGTGCCCAGGGCCAGGAGCAGAGGCCCCGGGCCCAGCCTGGAGCCCGGGAGGTGCCCTCTGGGCCCCAGGCAGCACTGCTGTGCCGGGCGGGCGCCGGAGCCCTGGCACAGGCTGCCCGGAGAGGGGCTGGGGGCTCCTCCGCGGGGTCTCCAGCAGCCGCCGGGACGTGGGGCTGGGCGAGCGGCTCCGCGGGGCCCTGCTGGGGCAGGGGGCGAGCGGTGGCACCCAGGGGTGCCCCCAGCGTCAGGCTGCGGGGCTATGATCACATCTGGATCATGTTTGACATTGGAGGCACCTCTGGAGATCGTCTGGTCCAACCTGTGCTTGAGCAGAGCCTCCCAGAGCAGATCCCTTCCTGCAGCGCCTCAAGCACCGGGCTTTGCATTAGGAAGAGCATCCCCAGCCTGACCTTGAGTGGGGGAAATCCTCCACTTCCAAGCACAGACATGAATAAATCAGCTACAATGGAGCAGGGCTGGGAGCCAGGGGAGGAGCAGGACCTGCTCTGCAGGAAAGGCGGATGAAGGTGGCTCGCCTGTGAGCCGGGATCCTGGCTATTGCACCTGCGACAATGGCAGCATGGTTTAATTCATGTACACCACAGGAAGAAGGGATAAGTGACCTGCTCTGTGACAGAGAAATTTTCTTTGCTTGATTTGGGGATTCTGCAGAGTTCCCCTCTGGCTGTGCAGAACCTCGTGCTCCAGGCTCAGTGAAAAACAAGGTCAGTGAACCCATTTTTGTATTAAACAAACAAAATGCAAAACCTCATAGACCGAAAAAGGACTAATTTCCCTCCTGACAAGGTCGTGCTCCCTACAAACGCTCCTTTATGCCTCTTCCAGCGCATGTGGGTCCCACCAGGGCCCCTGTTTCCTAGCGTGTTAAAATAGCCAGCCCACAGCCTCGCTCAGGCAAAACTGGCTATTTTTAGCTGCCGTTTGTGCCTGTCTTTAAAGCTCCCTGGAGAAAATCTGACCATTGAGACCAATCTGTTCCAGTAAGGCAGGCACCTGCATGCCAGTGCTACTTGGCCTCCAGATGCTCCCCAGATTGTCTTTCCAAGCTGCTTTTGCCAATGCTCTGGGGGCTTTAACAGGGAAGCCTCAGAGCACCACAGCCCCGTGGCACTGAGGACAAAGCTTTCCGATAAACCCTTTGATTTCCCCACCCCAGCTCTTTAACCATTCTCCAACAGGCAGTAACACAAAGAGGAGCAAACTTCTAAGAGTTCCCTGTGGGATATTTTCCTTTTGGCTTTCCGTGTGCCCTGGGAGCATGCCAGGTCACTGCTGGATCAATGTGGGAGGGTTCGAATAAATGAGGACAATTTGTCCCAAGACAGAAACTGAAGAAGTTATTTTCACTTCCTCTCCCCAGAACTGTTGCACAATGTCCCTGCTGCACAGAAGGGGCGAGTCACTGCCACCCCAACACATGGGACCTGGGAAGTTCACACAGAGTCTGAGGCCACCGCCAGGCAGAGCTGTCGGCTGTCTGCACCCTGCAGGTACCCTCGGCGGGCTGGGGAGCTCCCAGCCAGCAGGACAGGAGGCTGTCAGCTCCTTGCAGGTCTGGGCTCACCTGTACAATCCCCTTGCAAGGCCCAGAGCAGCACCAGTGCCCATGGGGCATCTTCAGGGCGGTGCTGGCTGTGTTCTACCTGTGGGAACGTCTCCTCATCACGGACCTTCTGCTTCAGGACTTGAGGGCAGACATTCCCAAACCTCGCCAAGCAATGTCATCCCAAGCTCCTGCGGACGTCTGTAGCCAGGACACATTTTCAAGGTTTCTCCATGCACTCCCTGCTGCTGCCACCATGCAGCAGGTGCTTTTTGGGATGAAACAAGTTGATGCAGTCTGCAGGCTGCTGTCCTGGATCTGCCAGCTACATTCCCCATGGCATGAGGTGCTGCCTAGATGGATGGGTTTATCCATGGGAGACGGGGGTGACTTCCTAACCCTCTGCTCTGCCACAGAGGTCTCCAGATTGCGGCTGAAGGTCCATCTTGGTGCTCCCTTCTGTCCCCAAGCATCTCCTCAAACTATCTGGGGGTAATTAAAAGCAAAACCTGGAGAGATGATCAACAGGGGACTCATCTGCCCTAGAGACAGAGTCAAAATCCCAGGAGATGCACTTTGGGGGCCACCACAGAGCCATTGTGTTGCTGCATGCCCTGAGCACTCCTACATTTCACATCCCTTCAGCCCCACAATGAAATGTCCCCCAAAATCTGCTTCTCCATTCTGCAAAGGATTTAATCCATTGGCCATTTCCATCCTCTCCACCCTGTCTTCCAGGCGATGGACCTGCTGGCAGCAGGACGGTGCCTCCATCCACCTCTAGCAGGAGAACACAAGTGGTGGGTCCTGAACAGAAACCACGGAGCACAGTGAAGCTGTCTGTGGAGCTGAGCAGCCCATAAACATAAATGCACTGGATTTGCTGAGTTAGATGGAGTTTGCACGGATGTACACTGAGTGGTCTTCAGCTGTACCGTGAGGTTCCCTTTGGTGGCTTTCCTGTGACGTAGAGGCATGGTTCTTTTCATGTTTGTGCTTCCTTTTAGCCTTGTCTTTGCACTTCTCCAAGCCAAAGCACCATATGTGAAGCCTTGATGAAGAAGGACCCAACACGAAAGAGATGTGAACCCATTCATCTCTTCTGGTTTGCATCCCCGTGTCCCCATCTGGATGGGCAACCTTGGGTTAGGGTGGATGGATCTCAGCAGCCTGCTCTCCCTCTTCAACAGCACCCGTGTTTAAATAAGCAAAGGGAACCCAGTAGGTCTAGTCTCTCTGTGCAGCACCATATGGGAAAACAAGAGTTAAACTGGAAAACGTGAAAACTTGGAGACTAAACACAACATTGCTAAATAGGAGAAGAGGACAGAGCATCCCAGAGGGATGGACTGAGCTGCTGTGAGGTGCCAGTGGCTTCCTTAGTGGTTCAGTGCAGAATCCCCAGCTATTTTCAGCAATCCCCTTAGCACAGTAAGAAGACTTGTCATACTTCATCTTCAGAGGAGAAGGCAGATGGGAATTGTGCATACAGGAGGGGCTGGTATACCAAGCAGGAAAACCTAGGCAACTAGAGGGCTGCAATAACAGAAACCACACCTAACTCTGTGCAAAGAGCATAGCCATGTACTTTAGGGCTGAAAAACAGGAATTTCAGCTGCACGTCTGGAAATGAGGACAACAACAAATAGCTCGGGTCCATCTCCACAGAAACGTATGGTGCAGCCATGGAACACACAAGGGTGCAAGTTTCTGGAACTGTGTTCTCGGAGGTCTGGGGGTGAGCACTGGTGTAATGGACCATTATCTGATGGGGACTGAGTGACAGTAAACCAGAATTGCCAGGGCTTGGACACAACAGGGACGTGTCGACCTGCTTCCCATAAAACCACCTGAGCTGTCTCACAAAGCCTCCGTTTGCATTTAATGTGTGCTGGCATTGCAGGGGAGGCTTTGTCAGGGCGGCGAGGCAGCGCCAGCCACCCCCTTCTCACTGTGCCTGGGAGATGGTTGGCTTTGCGTGATGGCTTTGGAGCCACAAAACGAAACCCAAACAGGCAGATAATGGAGTGTGCAAGACAGGTCTTGCACGCCAGATGTACTGAACAAGGGTAATGCCTCTGCTTTTGTTCAGGGTGCTCCATATGGCACTTTTCCCTCATCGAACCCAGGTATAGATGACAGAGCACTGAGCAAACTGGCTGCGCAGGAAAATACTCAAAGGCTGTAGTTCCCCACAGTCCAGGACAAAACCCTGAGAAACGGTTCAGGATCATGGAGACGGCATTAAACTGGAATTATTAGGAAAAAACTGGTTTTGACTGGAAGCAGTTTGTCCAATAAAAGCCTGTTCCTCTTATCCTCCACCCGAGATCCTGACAACTTTATAGCTTTGCTGTGATTGTCCTCAAGTCGTGTTATTCAGGATATTTTGGTGCTAGAAACTTGCTGACGAGTTTCAAAGCAGAGGAACAAAAATGTTTGGAGTCTGGAGTGATTGATTTGTGAGAAAAGGTCAAAAGAGGGGTCTGGAGTGATTGATTTATGAGAAAAGATCAAGAGAGGGGTATGCAGTGGTTGATTTATGAGAGGAAAGATCAAAAGACTGAACTCTGTTCACATTAAGTGCAAAACGTGTTCATGTGAAGTGCAAAAGTCATTGCAGGAACTTCAAAGAAAGAAGCTGTAAAGTAAAGCCAAAGCTGAAATGTGGTTGTAGAATAAATAATATAGATCTTGGCTGATGGGAAGAGACAAATAAATCTCCAAAAAGACAGAGTTATCCAGTTTGCTGGATGATGCCCACTGAGGAGGACAGAGACCTTGGTTTGGAGAGACCACCAAGAGCTGAGCTGAGATACAACGAGTGAGCCAGGAGAGAGAAAGGAAAATGAAGGTGGGATGGGAATCAGAGAAGAGAATTAGCACTTTCAGCAGCCAGAAGGACAGAGCCACGGGCCAGCCTTTGCTACGGTGATCTTGCTTGGTGGGCTCTGCCATGGGGAAAGGTACCAGCAGCTTGCTCCCAGGCAGTTTCATCATCTACAGCCACGTGCACAGTCTGCAGGCAGCAAGCGGTGCAAGGACAGCCTGGCCGGGGGTTTGAGGTTCCCTTCTGGCCTCTGAAAAATGAAGCCCACAACAGGTGGTGCAGAAACCCCTGGGCTTCACCTTTGGCAGAGCAGAGCTGTGCTTTTCCCATGTTTTATCACGGCTGCCGTGCCTGGATGCATTGGCTGTGGGTGAGATATTGTGCCGGGGCTTTGCAAACATGGGGAAAAGTCCAAGCTGATGCCTTCAAATGCTTGCAAGTCCCACACAACTGGCAAAGCTGTTCCAGTTGGGGCAGACAAAGGCAAACCTGGGGTCAATGCTTTATTAGCATCAACCTTTGCCTGGAGACACACGTTTCCTTTCCGTGACAAATTTCTTCCCATCTCTGCCCATCCTTCCTGCAGTACATCCCCGGCTGATGCTCTGTTGTAGGGGAAGTGTTTCTCTAATGAGCTCAATGATGAGTGTAGTAATTGGGTGGCCTTAGAAATGCTGCTGCCTCCAGCTCACTGGGGAGGAAAGGTGGCTGCCCTTTGCGACAAAAAAGTGATCGTGTTTTACCTTTATTGCAGGGGCAAGCAAGTGAAAACAATATTATTATTTTTTTCTGCAATAACTCCAGAAAATCTCCCATGCAAATGCAGAATTCCTACAGAGCTCTGAACGCTTCCACAGCAGATAGAGGTTTTACCCACAACAGCTTCTGGGAAAGTTTCTAAAAAAGCATTTTTTTAAAGCAGAACCCTTTGCTGCTGCTGGCAATGCTGAGACCCTGATGGGATGGGCACAAGCCCAGCTGCTGGGTTCACCAGGCCCTGGCATTGCCCACCCTGCAAGAGGGAGGCAGAACTTTGCCATCACTTAGAGTATTTCTTTATATATCTTTTTAAACTCTAAGCAGTTTTCAAAGGCTTTCTGGGGGAAATGGTAAAATGAGGAGAAATTCAAGTAAAACCTGGGCTACAAAGAGATAAATGGATGCTCAGCCACGTGGGAGCATCCCTTACAGTTAGCAGCCAGTAGAGTGAGTGGATGTCCTGCTGGTTTTGTTGTTGTTTTTGTTTGTTGTTTGTTTGTTTTCTATATCACTATCCAGCCAATCTCTGGAAAACTCCGAAAAACTGATCACACTGATCAGAGTGCAGCACTTGTAAAAGTACAGTTGGTTTAGTATGAAGCACGTTATTTTCCCCCAAGAGCCATCCATGAAATTAATATTCTCAGCAGCCCTAATAAAGAACCTTTCTGCCAATAAGGAGTACACCCCTATTGCACACCGAGCAGGTTCTGCTAATATAGATCATCCGTAACGATTTTAAAGTGAACCAAGCTTCACAAGGATAAATCAGGCCCATTGCATTCAGTGTCACCCTCATCCTGCAAAGGATGATTTTCCACCCCGTTACCTCGCAGGACTGCAGCTGTTAGAGGAACCTGACCGCGTGTAAAACCCAGGGGTGGATCACCGTATTCCCCAGAAGTGCAAACGGTACAACAGGTTGCATTGTACAAAGTAGGTGAACCTTAAATCTTTATAAGAATCGCTCATCACTGCAGAAATTTCAGAGAAATGAGGAATTATTGTGCACCAGGCAGTGCATGTACTTGTTTAGACAAGAAAGTTTGACAGTGTTCCAAAATAAAAGATATGTGAAAGGCAATTAGACAGGCTGGAGCATGGCCAAGACATCGAGAGGAACACAGTTGCACCAGCTAAGCGCATCCAAGGAACTCCAATAACCAACAGCATTCAAAGCCTCCCTGCAAAGAGAAGGCTTCTCTAGAACAACAATTTGTTTTGAATTATTCTCCACAACATGCCATTTGCCAGAAAGGCAGGACCCGCAGCCAGCAAAGCGCTTGGGAAGCTCACGAGCCATTTCGCGTGCTGGCACAAGCCCTAACACACTCAGCAGGACTCCAAAGAGATCAAGACCCTGGTAGAAAACACAGAGGTGATGGGCAAAGCTGGATGGTGGAGCCCCATGGACAAGTGAGTGTTGAAAAGGGTTGTAGTTTGTTTTGTTTTGTTTTTTGCGGTGGAAATGAAACAAACTATCCACCAGCCTCAGTATTTCAAACACCCCCTGGCACAACCCACTTCTAAGGAAAGGCTGGTGTCCTATATGCACTATTCATATTTCCTATGAAATGGGACTGATATCCTCCTCAGGCACATGTGATCCTCCTGAAGGGAAACAAGGGCCAGCAGTGCAACAGCTGCCACCAGCTCCCAAACGAGACAAGGCAGAAGGAGCAGGACCATTGCTTCCCCAGGGAAGTGGGGAGTCCCATCTCCATGTGGGCCAGGAGAAGGCAGGACGTCCATCTGCATTGGGTTTGCCTGGTGCTGAACATTCCTACACTTCTGTGCTATTTTGGTGTGCCACCATGCAATTATCACATCCCAGAGATGAGACCAAAGCACAGCTCACAGCTGACTTTGAGGAACGCTGTATTTGAGTGCAATGCCACAAGGGCAACCCGCAACACCTCTCCTACCTCTTTTGGCATTTCCCGTGGGAAGAAGAAGTAGGGCACTGCAGACACGGCCACAAGACTGGCTGCCACCAGGAAGCCAAGCCACCAGGCGCCGACCCACCGCGGGTCCCTGTTCGTGAGCTGGACCTCATCTGCAACGCAAATGGATAGAACAGCTTTTAGTCAAGGATGACCAGAGGGACCCCAAAGGGATGTTGCTGGGTGGCCCCAGACACCCAGGACATCCGTGTGCTCCATAGCAGTGGCTCCCAACCTGAGGATCATCAGTTTTGGGGCCTGAGCAGCATTTGCACCTGGGTCATGGCATGCTGCTAAATCTCAGTTCATTTTTCAGTGTCACCAGCGTGTCTAAAACCTCACTCAGCCCTTTGGATGGGAGTAACTGGGACAAGGATGTTGTAGAGCTTCCCACTTCTTCACCCTTCAGAGGCTGATATATATGATTCTAGAGGATCTAGATGAAGTCCATCCTGGTTTCCTGCTGTCAGCTCAACAGGAGAAGGAATCCCACTCCCTGCTGCTGCATGTGGCCTGGGGAGAGCTCATCCATCATCTCTGCAGAGATACAGCGTACAGGTGTGGTGGTGAGCTTGCAGTGAAAAGCATGGCACAGTCCCAGGCAACTTTGTAAGGGTGGCAAGGGATAAGTGAAAGATCATGCCTTATAGTAAGTTTGCTTTCCCTAGCACAGATTTCCTTAGTGCATCTGGGGTTCATGGCCAGGAGTCTTCACTTGTCTGGACTCCAGAGACCTCTCTGAGGTTGACCAGCCAGTGAGGAGGATGTATTACTGCAGTAATAAGCTTGGAGGTTTTCTGATAGGAGGAGGCATTGTAAACCATGTTCTTACTTTGTAAACATCATAAAAATATAAAATCATAAAAACATACAGTGACAAAGTCCAGGTGAAGAAACCTCTGGTGGAATCCATGAGCAGGAATGAGCTTGAGGCTCCAAGAAGGAGCCAAAGCTTCACCTGCAGCACCAGCACCCACTGTTCATCCACCCTCTGCGCTGGTGCTCTGGTCACCACCCAAAGGAGCCTGTCAGTTGTTCTCTTCCTCACGTGAGGATATGCTGTATAATGTGTGTCTGCTCTGATAATAGCTGGGAAAGATCCACTTGTGCTCCAGACCAGCTTTCAACAGCAGCCAAAAAAGGAGATGACTACAAAATGTCTTGGTAACATGGTTCAGGGAGAGATAAAGCTTGTAAAGGAAATCCCTTTCATGCTCCTCTTCTGAACTACCTGGCTTTTCTCTTTTACTTATTATCACCTTCCTCCCATCCTACCTTTCCCTCTGCTTATTCCCATCTGAGTCCTGGTACCCATTCTCCACTCCTTGCCTCTTATTTCTCCCCTTCATCTTTCTCTTTCATGTTTCTCTCTGGTTTTTGCTTGTCCTCCACATCCCCCCTCCTCCCCAGTGCTGGTTGGAGGCAAGATGCTCCCACTGTTCTTTCTGGCATATGGCATAAAAATTGTAGAAGAGTGAAAATGAGGTCTGCTCTAAAAGCACAGTGAAAATGACCATCCCCCTAACCAGACCTGGCAGCAACCCAGGGCTGAGAGATCCTTTTGGGTCCCTTCCAACTCGGGATATTCTATGATTCTATGACCCTCAGGTCTGAAGGAGGAGAAAGCAATGATTAAATACAGGATTCCAGCAACTCAGGTTGGATGGGAAGGACACACACATCTGGGGCATCTGGGGCATCCACCCCAGATTTGATGAGACCTGTTCCAGAGCATCCCTGGGTGCTGGAAGCGATTTGCCAGGCGAGACAACAAGCAAAGAGAGCCAGAATATGCCCTATGGGTTGCACCCTCAGCCCCTGAGGGTCAGGCTGCCCAGCAAGGGGCTGGACTGCTGTTGGCTCAGTCACTGGGACGCAGCACGGAGGGTGATGAACAGCTCTCCAGGGGTGCCTTCACTCACCTTCGGTGACTTTGTCGATGTCGACGTAAAAACGCAGCATGGCAGAGCCCAGCATGAAGGCCACCCCCGGCCCGATGACAGTCACGGAGAACAAGATGCCTGTAGAGATCAGAGCAGAGAGGGGCTCAGCCACACATGAAGGGACCACAAGAGACACGAGGTGGCTCAAGGCAGGACCAGGGTCCACAACACCTGCCTCCAGTGTGGGCTGTTTCCCCAGCAGCTTTCTGGTCTGTCTCCTATGGGGATCTATCCTATCTATGGCAATAACAACCCCGTGCTTCCCGGGCTCCCTTTGCAGGAAAGGTTTTGCAAAACTCAGATTTTTACTGCTACTTTTCTCCAGCCTCTTAGAAAAGCTGAAATACACCCAGAAACAAGATGTGCCCCTTGACATAATAAATCTGGGAAACACAAAGTTGCTCAAGGAACTCATCATGCTGTCTGAATCACTTTCTTCAGTATCACAGTTTACTGACTCTTCATTACAGGGTAATGGAGATAAAAGTTATCAGCAAACTCTCCTATGTGAATTACTGATGAAGATATCAAACACGTTGAGGATTCCACTCCTATCTGACAGATGATCTGTTTAAATATGCTGAAAAGGTCTCCAGCGCGTACTGGAGCAAAATTTGATGTGGTACTTCCACTTTCTTAACGGTAATGACATGCTTTTGAGCCACCCTTGCTGGTCCGTTCAGTTCAAAAGGCTGTCACAGACAGCAGCTGGAAAAGAGCTCGAAGGACCTGCAAGGGCCATCTCATCCATCCCGCCACTCTGGAACATCCCTCGCAGGCTGCCCAAGCTGTTCTCCAGCTCCCCGTACGCTGAAGGATGCTTGCCCACCTCCCAGATGGTCGGTCCTCCTGATTTAGCTTCCTACCATTTACCCCATCCCTAAACAAAGTTTTAATTTCTGCATCTTAAGCCCACAGCTGCCTTCTGTGAACACAGGGAGGAGATTATTTCATTTCTCCTTGTTGAAGCCTTTTCATTGGACACGGTTGTTGTGTCTCTCTCTGGCTTTCACTCACAGGCCAAAAATCCCAGTAATCCCAAACTCTCCCCTAAATCACGTTTCCCAGCACTGGCGTCTGCAGTCTGTCCAAGCTTGGAGCAAATCCACTAATTTGGAGAAACCTTCCCGGTGCTGGATAGAGCAGAAGGGCTAGAGCAAGCTCTCATTAGTGCAAACAAGTGCTATCTGGCCTTGCTACAGAGGGCTAATTCTGGTTTCCCCTCTTTCTCCAATGTCCCCCGCCTTACCCAAATAGAGGGGGGAGTTCTGCTCGCTGGCGAAGTCATCGATGTAGGAGATCCCAAAGGGCTGGATGGGGACGCCGCCGATGCCCAGCAGCGCCTGGGCGATGAACATGACGAGGAGAACCTCGTGGTTCTCCCTGGCGGTGTGGGGGGCACAGCCAATGTCGCTGAGGTTCCACTGGGACTCCGGCCCCTCAGGCTGGCACAGGTCGGTGATGTTGCTGAACATGCCTGCAGGGACAAGGGGAGCAGGTTTAAGAGGCTCTGTCAGGAGAGAGCAGGTTTTCTGGAGACAGCAGCAAGCACATGGATGTGCACGCAACAGATGTCGGGTGGGAAACGTCGGTGAAAGGAAATCCCAAACCAAATAGACACCTATGGACAGGGAACTGGGTAGGGTCATGATGAAAGGGCACCAATGCAAAGGTTACTCTGCAGATGTTCGCAGCGAGACAGATGTGTGTGCCATGGAAAGCTACCTCCACTGAAAAAGCAGAGCTGAGATCGCTTCCAGGTTCTCTGATGGATATCACAATAAAGTGAGGAAAACTGGAGGTTTTGTGACTCACTGCTCAGGAAATGAGAACTCATTTTACCCAGAAATGGATTACAAAACTGCCTGAGTGATAGCACTGATTAGGAATCATGTAGCATCCCTATCTCCCTTAAATACCCAAGGGGAAGTGTCTATAGCAGGATTTCCATGGTTATACCCCAAATCACTTGTAACTCTGAGTGCTTGACACAGGGCCACCTGCACGAGCCACTCCTAGAATACATGGCTAATTGTTTCCAAGCTGTTGTTAGCATCTGACCCCATTGGCATCTGAGAATTATTCACCTATTAAATCTTCCTTTGTTGGCCATAGCTGAGCAAAGCAGCTGCTCTCTCTCTGATGAGCCAGAGAAAAGCCATTTATTGGAGGCTTCTAAAGGATTTGCAGGAGCTGCATGGCAGGATTTGGGGAGTAACATGAGAGATGTTTCCTCCCTCCCTCCCTTCTTTCTTTCCTTCTTATCTCTTCACCTTTCAGGAATAACATCCCAAATCTACCCTGCCCCTGTTCTCCATGAGCAACATCTACCTGTGTGTCTCCCATGAGAAGTTGATTTTTGGAGGGGGTCTAAAACTTCAAAGCTCAAGGAGATCTCAGGTGCACAGGGCAGCCAGGGGAGATGCCCCAAAGCAGGAGGGGGTGGCTGCGGGATTGCTGCTCCCTGCTGAAGACAGTGGCCCTTCACCCCTCCACTGCCCTGCTGGGTCAAGTTGGGCTCCTTGCACACCTCTTCTGATTCCTTCCTGTAAAAGGCTTCGGGTGGTAACGTTCACCACACCTTACTGAGGTCATGGAAATGAAAATAAGGAAGAAGCTGACATGAGTGAGGTCAGCTTGGCACAGCTCGTGCGAGATGAAAGCCCTGAAGTCTTGGGAAAACCGTCCTGCTACCCGGAGCTTGCCTGTAGCATGAAGGTGCAAAAGACAAGGGGAACCAGAGGCCTGTTTAATTCTTGGAAAATTAAAACTTGTTGACATTAAACCTGCAGCTGGCAGCTCCTGACACCTCAAGAGAAGATCATTTCCATTATCTGTCCCAAAAGGCATAAAATAAGTTCCTAGAGTACCTACTGGCAACGGACTGGTCGTACTCGTAGGGCCCTGTGATGAAGTGAGGGAGCGACATGAGGAACCCGGCCAAGGAGACCAGGATGGCGCCGCAGCCGATGAAGCGAGGCCTGTGCACTCGGCTCCCGAAGTAACTGATGAAGACGATCAGCAGCGTGTTCCCAACCTGCAGCGGGACACAAGCCAGAAATGCTCAGAACATTTCTGGTTTGAGGGACACAGACCTCAGAAATGCTGGGCGAGGGAATGACAGGAGGGCAGGGAGAGCGTCTGCTGGGTGGACAGGGGAAGCAAGCTGGTTTTCACCTCGTTGAAGGAAGCGAGCAGCCCTGATGTCTGGCTGGAGAGGCCGTATCGTCTCTCGATGGTGGAGATGGAGCTCTTCAGGTAGCCGGAGACCAGGAGCTGGGAGAGCTGCAGGAGCCCATGGCAGAAAACAAAGAACTGCCAAGACAAAAAGAAAGCACCCAGCACGATTACTGCAAGCTGCAACACCGTCACAAATACGTTTCCATTCAAGAAGGCCAACAGCATCCTGGCCTGTGTCAGGAGTAGTGCAGCCAGCAGGAGCAGGGAGGTGCTCGTCCCCCTGGGCTCTGCTCTGGTGAGGCCGCACCTCGAGTGCTGGGTTCAGCTTTGGGCCCCTCACTACCAGAAGGACATCGAGGCCCTGGAGCGTGTCCAGAGAAGGGCCCCGAAGCTGGGGAAGGGCCTGGG